>NC_041392.1:336453976-336558371 GCF_002162155.2 Triticum dicoccoides | reverse complement strand
CAAGTCACCACTTTGGTGCTTGAAGACGATGACTTTGTGGACCATCCAACTCCCTCTCCAAAGGCGTCGCCCGCACTCTGCAGGCCTCGCAAAGGACCAAGGCCACAGGTCACTTTGTCAAGTGTTCCAGAAGGAGAAGAGCGCCTATCCGTTTCACGCCAAGTCTTTCCTGAAGCCTCTCCTACTGCGAACATCCCCGAATCTAAAACCGAAGCGGCTGAAGATATTCCGGCTGCATCAGCCGATGAACAAGAAGAACCAAGACATGAAGAAGAATGTGTTGCTACACCCCCAGCCAACCCTGAAGTTGTTCTCGAGGAGAACGTGTCCGACCCTCCAGCTACTCGAGTGGAGGCTGATAACATTGAGGCGACCACCAAAACCCATACTAACGCCAATGACGTTGTCATGGCTGAAGCAACTGTAGCGCGTGAAGTTAATGTGGTGCCAGAAGTGATTGCACCTGAAGCCAATCTGCAGCCAGAAGTCAATGCCACTGCTCCTGTACCGCCTCCACGGCCACACACCCTTGAGCAAGCATTCTATCAAGGCCAACTTACCACCGTCCGCTGGCCCATTCTGGTTCCTCCACTTGCTGCCGGTCCGCAATTTGACTTTCATGTGGAGCACAGGCCTCAGGTCCAGAAGCCAAAGCCAAGGCTACCAAGGTTTCCAGGTACGGCAACTTCACCAGGATCGTTTAATCTGAATGGCTTCAAGGCACACAACACATTCTTTGACAGTGCCAAGAAACCCTTCACAAGGCCAAGAAATTCATCAGATCGATTCTGGAGTTATTAGCAGCGCAGTTACTATTCCTGCATCTTATACAATGAGGGGCGCATTTTCCCTTATATGCGTCTAGACAGTGAAGCCATGGCTGGCCTTCCCTGCCTAGAACAAGCCCTTGACTGCTTCAGAGATGCTGGCCTTCTATAGTTTGTGACTGCCAAAGAATATTGGAATGAAGAGCTTCTGCTAGAATTCTACGCTACCCTTCACATTCGCGGCTACAACAGGGATCCGAAGATTTGGATCCTTGAGTGGATGACAGGCGATGTACACCATGAAGCTAAAGCCCAAGACATCATTGAGCTTACTGCCCTGCCCACTCCTGGCGAACATTATGAACCAGGTTGTCAGCTACAGCAGAATGCGTTGGAAAGCATCTTCTAGAAGCCAGAGCCAAATATGAGCCAAATGCTGAGCATGATGAAGCCACTGCCACAAGACGCTGACTATCCTAAGGAGTTCTTTGTTGAAGACCTAGAGTATCTGGCCCGCACTATTTATCACGAACTCTCTGGTCGGTCAAAGGACATTCTCCTGCAGCGAAGCTTGAAGGAGAAATGAAGACATTGGTTTTCTATATCTTCAATGGCATCAGCTTCAATGCTCAAGACTTCTTCATCAGGCAATTGGCTGCATCTGGCTCCGATATCTTTGGTCTGAAGTTCTATGCTCCATGAGTAATGTGCCTCATCAAGCTTCACTCTGCTATCAACTATCAGCCGTCTGCGCGCAATCACCTTATATTCTTGCCAGATGTTGATCTGTCTGTCGAAGACATTTACCCAGAGCCTGCAAAGGAGCCAATTTATCTTCACAATGTCGATCATCAAAGCTTCACCCAGCCCATTGAAGGAGTTCAAGCTATTTCTCGTGTTTATCCCATGGCTGGCAATACACGTGCCCCTCTCACCCAAAGTAAAGCCACTGCAAGTACCATCGCCCGAACGCCTCGGAAGCGATCTCGTGTTCTCAATGACCGAGAGCTTCTCGTCGCTCTACATCAGAAACAGGATAAGCATCATGACTGGCTTAAGCGTCAGATGCAAAGCCTCTTGGTGGAGATCAATCGCATTCGAAATCTTGCCACCAAGAATGCCTTTGTTACACATGAAACCAGTCGGAGGTCTTGGAAGAGTTTGATGTTACTCAGTGCTGAAGCTGATCTTCAAGATGATGGCTTCACAGAGAGATTCAAGTTTGACTCAACTCCTCCGAGGAATGCTCACTTGCATCGGACTCCCTCACTTGAAGACTCTGACTATTCTTCCTCAGCTGCAATAGTTAATGCTAGAGTCATATATGATCAAGATGATGCTCCCTCACCACCTCCAACTTCGGCACGAATCGACACTGCACCAAGTTCGTCTGCACCACCAAACATCAACGACGACCCTGCTTCATCGCCTACTCCACATGGGAACGAGTAGCGAGCTCTATGTCTTCAAACCTTTTTGGTCATTACTGACAAAAGGGGGAGAAGCATATGAGTTGATAGTCTTCAAGCGGGTCCATATGGGTGGTTGCTATACTTCTGCTACATTTACCAAGTGCTTACAACTCTCGCTTTTAATACATTTGTTCGTTTTGAGTTGTAACACTTAAACTTGATGGTTGTCTGCTACCTTTTCGACGCTATGTGATGCGATGATAAATTCCACATGTGCGATGATAAATTCCGCACGAAGTCATTTTTCAGACATCCATTTTTCATTATGCATGTCATTATCTTCGTTATATCCTTTCATGCATGATAAATTGTCTTCATAAGTAGAAGAGGAGCTCCGCAAGTACAACCTGCCATGTGCATTTGCATTCAAAAGAAAAATACTTATATGCACATCCTCAGGGTGAGGCTTTCTGCTACTTACGAAGACAATATCCTAATCCTTTACAACTTCACATACTTTTATCCCCGTTGAAAACTTCAACCAGTTTGTCATCAATCACCAAAAAGGGGGAGATTGTAAGTGCATCTAGTGCCACCCCTAGTTAGTTTTGGAGTATTGACGACAAACCTGGTTGAGGGACTAATGTCTTTGTGAGAATTGCAGGACAACACAGTTAGTAGTCGCTCATTGATTCGGTTTACCTACCGGAGATGACCCCTAAAAATGTATGAAGACATTGAAGACAAAGGTGGTATGTGAAGACATTCACATTGAAGACTATGACAAGAGAAGACATTGCGTGAAGACTATGGAGCGCGAAGACTTAGTTGTTTTATTGTTTCTTTTTCTTCTTTATTGAGTCATAGGAACCACCATACTATTAAGTGGGGTCCCAGTGAACAAAGTCAGAGTGACTGAAGTGATGCTTAATCAAAATCCTATGTCTCCGAGCGAAGACAATGAGAGCAAAACTTATCCAGAGCTGGATAAGTCAGCTTTACTTGTAGCCCAAGTAAAGTTCCTACGTTTGTTTGAAATCTGACCGTTGGAACACGTGTCAGTTCCTTAGTGACCCAGGGTCATTTCGGACAAATCAGGTCGGGTTGCCTAGTGGCCATAAATAGCCCACCCCCTACACCATAAATTGGTGGCTGCTCAGAGTTAGTGCACGACTTTTGTCGTTTGACAGCAACCCACCTTGAAGCCTTTGAGAGAGAAATCCTTGCGAGGACAAAGCCCTAAACACCCAGAGCCAAAGAGTGTTAGGCATCACTGAAGTCTTCCTGGTTGTGTGATCTGAATACTTGTTGCACTTGAGGACTGTGAATCCTCCAGCCGGTTAGGTGTCGCGTTCTGAGCATCCAAGAGTCATTGTGGATCGCCGGTGAACGAAGTCTGTGAAGGTTTGGAAGTCTACCTTGAAGACCTACCAGAGTGATTGGGCAAGGACTAGGTGTCCTTATATCAAGGGGAATAAGGTGAAGACACGGTCTTCTGAGTTAACTCTCAGCCTCCCTAACCAGACGTACAGTTGTCACAGCAACTGGAACTGGTCCAACAAATCATTGTCTTCAACAAGCCACTGGTTCTATCCTTCCCATCTCTTTATTTACAGTTGGTCCTTGTGAAGCCATTGCCTGTTTGCATTGTCCATTTGTCTTCACTATGTGACTGTTTGTTCAAATTGGTTTCATACTATCTTCCATCCAGATCCGTACTGCCTAGCTGCTATTAGTCTTCGTGCCCTCGCTTCATTGAATACTTGACTATGGCTTGTCTAGTGTAGTCTACCTTCCGCTGCATGGTTATAGGTTCATTTCTATCATTTGTCTTCGAAATTAACTTGTTTTGAAGACTTTCATAAAAATCGCCTATTCACCCCCCCTTTAGTTGATAACCAGCACTTTCACCGTACAAGTAGCACAACATATGAAAGCACACTGCACAATCATGTGAATGAAGGCTAGTACTGACCTCTCATGATGTGGAATTCAAACAACTCACAAGAAGAAGATCTGAACCAAATTTGCCAACACGGATAGGAAGTAATATCTCTTCTTGTGCAGTTCCACTAAGATCAAGAAATCAAGCAACGTTGTAAGTGTGATTGTCGGTGTCAAAACCGGCGGATCTCGGGTAGGGGGTCCCGAACTGTGTGTCTAGGCCGGATGGTAACAGGAGGCAGGGGACACGATATTTTACCCAGGTTTGGTCCCTCTTGATGGAGGTAAAACCCTACGTCCTGCTTGATTAATATTGATGATATGGGTAGTACAAGAGTAGATCTACCACGAGATCAGAGAGGCTAAACCCTAGAAGCTAGCCTATGGTATCATTGTTCCTACGGACTAAAACACTCCGGTTTATATAGACACCGGAGAGGGCTAGGGTTACATAGAGTCGGTTACAATGGTAGGAGATCTACATATCCGTATCGCCAAGCTTGCCTTCCATGCCAAGGAAAGTCCCTTCCGGACACGGGACGAAGTCTTCAATCTTGTATCTTCTTAGTCCAGGAGTCCGGCCGAAGGTATAGTCCGGCTATCCGGACACCCCCTAATCCAAGACTCCCTCAGTAGCCCCCGAACCAGGCTTTAATGACGACGAGTACGGCGCGCAAATTGTCTTCGGCATTGCAAGGCGGGTTCTCCCCCAAATTCCGTGTACCTGTTGAATAGTGTCCGGTTTCTTGTAAATGTAGTGCTCCTTGGCTTCTACGCCCAATAATGGCCATCTTCCACGTGTCAAACGAATACGAAAAGTCAGGTTTTTTTATATTTACACCCCTAGCCGCGTGAATGAGCCGCCTATTTAAGGGGACGAGCATTTAGATCCAAACCACACCTTCTCCCCTCCGCGAGTATTCATCAGAGCGTATCCGACAGAGGTCCATTCTATCATGGCCGGCCACCGCAGCTCCTCCCCTCGCCCTTCCAGCCCTCAGCCTGGAGATTGGATGAGGTGCTCCATCACGCATAGCGAGCTAGTGATGCTCCAGACCAAGGGATTTCTCCCCCCGGCCTATATGGTCCCGGTTCGAGCCGGACTTGCCACCTATAATGGCGGAGAGCAAGCGGAGAGCGCCCCCAATCCCTCCAAAGGAGAGCGGGTATGCCTTGTCCCTTACATAATAAGAGGGCTCGGATTTCCAATTCATCCATTTCTCTGGGGGCTCCTGGAGTTCTATGGCCTCCAGCTGCACAACCTCACGCCTGCCTCCATATTGCATATCGCGGGCTTTGTAGCCCTTTGCGAGCTGTTTTTGGCCTGCGAGGCTCAATTCGTGCTGTGGAAAAGGCTATTCTGGCTCGTGCCCCATTCTAAGAAGGGGTCAATATATCAAGTGGGCGGAGCCGAAGTGTGGCGCATCGCCGGGACGGGATATCTATCCGGAACCCCAAAGAAGGCGTCCGAGGACTGGCCTTCGGAATGGTTTAATATAGAGGATGTCCCGCTGCCGGATCCTGTCCGGATCGACCTCCCTGAGTTCGACAATGCTCCCCTAAAGAAGCGCCTAAGCTGGCGTCCACGGAGCCCTCAGAGGGAAAGTGACAGGGACGTTCTTTACCTAATGGGCCGGATAAGATTGTTAGCTCATTCTGGACTGACCATGATCGGGGTCATGGCCGCATGCATCATGCGAGGGGTGCAGCCGCTTCAGTATACAGGCCGCCCCATGTGGGACTTCAACGGGGAGGACGACGCCACCCGCCACGGCCGTAAGGGGCCGGATTCGGCTGCCACTCTAATAAAGACCTTGTCCGCTTTGTACAAGGGAGAAGAGGAGAAATTTCTCTGCGTCAACCCACAGGGTGGATTTTCTATGTACAATCCCCCAAGTTGGGTAAGTGGACACTTTTACTTGCCCATCCGTTTTATATTCCCATCATTAAATATTCAGTCTAACGACTGCAACGCAGGAACTGCGCCAGGCTGTTAAAGAAATAAACAGCCCTCCTCCACAACCCGAGGATCCGGGACAGTCCCTCGACCCGGCCTCTCAAGAGGATCCGGACTTATCTGTGGAGCTGATTGATGGGGTGTTTCATCAATTGAGCAAGGACAACACCCAGCCTCACAGGTAACTGAGACCGAAGTCCCAGCACTTTAAAAAGGGATCTATCCTCACGTGTTTTCGATTGCCGTATGACAACCGTGTTTTGCAGGGGAGGTCCTTGAGACGGGAGGCCGAGCCTGCGGCGACTAGCCAACGAGGGGCGGCAAGGCCCCGCGGGCTAAAAAGAAGTGCGGTCCGGACTGAGGCGCCGGTGCAAGGGTATAGCGCGCCATCTTATTCCCAGGTGTTATTCCTTCGAGGCATATTAACGCTCGTGCTCTCTTCAGGATGAAGAGACGTTGCCGGACTATATCCGGAGAGGTTGCCAATCGCGCCTCGACCAGCCAGGCTCCAAAGCCTGGTCCGGAAGCGGAGGCGAACAGAAGGCGCGCAACGGACGCTCCTCTGACAGAGGATGCGGACTGGCTGTCTGCCACCAATTCTAAGGTGGAGAGTGCCATGAACCACAGGCGTCGCCGGACAGTTCTTCGCGACGCTTGTTTCTCCCAAGAGGCATTGGATGCCTTCAATTCGGGAGATGCGTACCTCCGTGCCGCTCAAAATGGTCTAGCCAGAGCCACGGAGCAATATGTAAAGGACATACGGGTAAGAAAATTTTGGTAATTATATATATACCAGTAGCCCCCGAGACTTGAAACAGTTAGAATAACTGATTTAAGGATCATTTGTTATGCATGTTCTTACAGAAAAGAATACCCTACTGTCCCAGGAGCTGGAAGAGTGCAAAGCCCAACTTGAGGCCGCACTAGCCACGGCAGGGGAGCCCAAGGAGACCCCCTCTGGTAATATACGCTTCGAAAGATAAGTATTTTGCGAAGTGCGGCGTGGGTGCAAATCTGACAAATGAAATTGTAGATGGCGCCGGATTAAATCCGGAAGAGCAACAACTCCGACGCCAGCTGAAGGCTGGTGAGAGCGTGTTGACAAAGGTGAGGCGGGAGAAGAACGATCTTGAAGATGCCAACACCAAGCTGGGCGTTGAACTAAAGGATGTTCGTGCCCAGCTGTTGGACTCCGTGAAGGAGAATCAGTGGCTTCGACGAGGCATATATAGTAAGTGCTTAAACGAACTTTTGAAAAAAAGAGTTCGGCAAGGAAGTCGACTAACAGAGTAATGTCTGTAGGTATGCTAATAGGTCGTCCTACAGAGGAAATGCCCGGTTCTACGGGTGACCTTATTCCCGAGCTCTCACAACTGCACGAGCGAGTTCGGCAGGTGATGCAAAGCGTCGCCCAGGCCTTGTGGCCATCCGTCTCCATGCCCGAAGGCCTTGGAGAGCTTGTAGAGAAGCTGAAGGGAGCGCGGCGGAGCTTCCGATTGTGGAAGATGTCGTCCTGCCATCAAGGCGCCAGGGAGGCCTAGGCCATGGTAAAGACGCGGTACATGAAGGCTGACCCAAACCACATGGCCGAGGTCGGACCCGTGGGGCCCGATGGGAAGGAGATCCCTGTGAGCTTAGTATACGGCCAAGTAGAATTGGCCGCAAAGTATTCCCAACAGGATTGTAAACTAGATAGCCTGTTAGATGGTATTGAAGAGGAATACAATGTGTAATGCCTTCTAGCCAGATTGTAGATCGTTTGTCATGGCCGACCTTTTCGCTTCAACCTCGGGACCTGACGGTCCGGAGTGTGTCTGAATACCCTCGCAGTTATATAAGAACCGGGGTATGCATGGAGACCAGGCGTAGGGGTCATTAGTGCCTGAACAGACAAGTGCCCAACTAGTTATGTTATATTACATGGTTAGTAAGAAACATCTTCCAGGGAGAATAGTTCCGTTAGGGGTTCCTTTCCCTGGGAGGCATGCCCTAAAGTGCATGTCCATTCTGCGAAAAGAGACGCAGGAAAAACATCTGGGGGCGTATAGATAAATAAGTGAAAAAAAGAGATCATCTTTAGTTCACCGACCGAATATTCCCTTAAGAACGCTAGCTTTCGGCTTCACCCAGTCTGAGGTACACATGCGGCTGACCCGGCAGTAACAATCGCAGAGGTGCTCCCTTTACCACCTAGCCGAACAATCGGGAACGTAGGGGTAAGCACAGGAGCCAGGCAACCCAGCTTGGCCAAAACTTAAGTCATATCGATGCATATAATGGTGAATAAAAGGTACATGCGGAAGTGTGACACATGTGTTGGGCATGAAGCCTGTATAAATAAGCTTCTGTTTAAAGAAGCCTCCAGGTTTAATGAGCGCGGATAGCGTGTCACTTTATGAGCCTTTAAAGGCTATAAGAGAGAGAGAGTAGAAGGAGAGAAATGTAAGACAGAAAGTATATAAAAAATGGACAGAGGAAGGATACAAACACAGAGTCCGGCGCTAGGCGTAGAATCTTCGGAGACGGGCTGCGTTCCATGGGTTCGGCTCGAGTCGGTTATCTGATGCATCTCGCAGGCGGTACGCTCCACCAGTCAGGACTTGGTCAATTATGAAGGGACCTTCCCACTTGGGCTTGAGTTTGTCCTTTTTCTTGTCCGGCAGGCATAGAACTAATTCGCCAACGTTGTAATTTTTGGCCCGTACTTCTCTGCTTTGGTATCTTCGAGTCTGCTGTTGATAGAATGCGGAACGGGCTTTTGCCATGTCACGCTCTTCCTCCAAGGCGTTGAAACTGTCCCGCTGATCGAGCTCGGCTTCTCTTTCTTCGTACATGCGCACTCGAGGTGAGTCATGAATTATGTCGCAGGGCAAAACTGCCTCTGCGCCGTACACCATGAAGAATGGTGTGTATCCGGTGGTGCGATTCGGTATGGTCCGCAGCCCCCAGAGTACGGAGGCGAGCTCCTCTACCTAGTGCGTATTAGATTCCTTAAGGGACCGCACTAATCTGGGTTTGATGCCGCTCATGATAATACCATTTGCACGTTCGACCTGGTCGTTAGTTTGTGGGTGATAGACGGAAGCATAATCGAGCTTGATGCCCATGTTTTTGCACCAGAGTTTTACCTCGTCTGCCGTAAAGTTCGTGCCTTTGTCAGTGATGATGCTGTGGGGGATGCCGTAACGGTGTACAACCCCGGATATAAAGTCTATCACCGGTCCGGATTCGGCCATCTTAACAGGCTTGGCTTCTATCCATTTGGTGAACTTATCCACCATGACCAGTAAGTATTTTTTCTTGTGGGTTCCGCCTTTAAGGGGTCCAACCATGTCAAGCCCCCAGACCGTGAAGGGCCAGGTGAAGGGGATAGTTTGGAGGGCAGTGGGTGGCATATGGCTTTGGTTTGCAAAAGGCTGGCAACCGACGCATCGTTGGACTAAGTCCTGGGCGTCTGCCCAGGCCGTCGGCCAATAAAAGCCTGTACGGAAGTCCTTGCTTACAAGGGACCGAGCTGCAGCGTGATGACCGCCGAGTCCGGCATGAATTTCAGCCAGGAGATGCACCTTTGAAGGACTCCGGTAGTGCTTTTCTTATAAAGCTCTCCCTCATGGACTTTATAGGGTTTAGATGGCCGCACTATGCAGCGTGCCTCATTTTGGTCCTCAAGGAGTTCCTGCCTAGTAAGGTAGGCGACGAATGGTTCTGTCCACGGGGCGATGACGGCCATTATTACGTGGGTTGAAGGTGTTATTTCATTGGCAGAGCCTCCAATTATGTCAGAGTGTTCGGTGTCAGGCAGTGCGGTTGGGTCCGGGCTGTTATTGCCGGGTTCCCCTTCCCATACTACGGATGGCTTGAACAGCCTTTCCAGGAAGATGTTGGGGGGGACTACATCGCGTTTTGCGCCGATGCTTGCGAGGACATCTGCCGCCTGATTATGTTCCCGGGCTATATGGTGAAATTCGAGCCCTTCGATCTGAGCTAACATTTTTAGGACGGTGTTGCGATAAGCTGCCATTTTTGGATCCTTGGCATCAAAGTCTCCATTTATTTGGGATATTGCGAGGTTCGAGTCCCCGCGCACCTCTAGGCGTTGAATGCCCATGGATACTGCCATCCGGAGACCATGTAAAATGGCCTCATATTCGGCTGCATTGTTGGAGTCTGTGTACATTATCTGGAGTACGTATTGAACTGTGTCTCCTGTGGGGGACGTCAAAACGACGCCAGCCCCTAGACCGGCCAACATTTTGGAGCCGTCGAAGTGCATGACCCAGTTTGAATATGTGCCGTACTCTTTAGGGAGTTCGGCCTCTGTCCATTCTGCAACGAAGTCGGCCAAAACTTGCGACTTGATAGCTCGTCGTGGCTTATGTCGAATGGGAGGAGCTCAATGGCCCATTTTGCAATCCGGCCCATCGCGTCGCGGTTGTTTATAATATCGTTAAGTGGCACTTCCGAGGCTACTGTTATTGAACACTCTTGAAAGTAGTGTCGCAGCTTCCGGGATGCCATAAATACCGCGTACGCAATCTTTTGATAATGTGGGTACCGTGACTTGCACGGAGTAAGGACAGTGGACACATAGTAGACCGACTTTTGAAGGGGGGATTTGTGCCCGTCCGTTTCTTGTTCGACGACGAGCACTGCGCTTACGACCTGATGGGTTGCTGCAATGTATAATAGCATTGGTTCGCCAATGTTTGGCGCGGCCAGGACTGGGTTTGTTGCCAAGATGGCTTTTATTTCGTCGAGTCTGACCGTGGCTGCATCCGTCCACTCAAAGTGTTTGGTGCACCGAAGGAGGCAGTAAATGGGTACGGCCTTTTCTCCTAAGCGGGAGATAAAGCGGCTTAGAGCCGCCACGCATCCGGTTAATTTTTGCATTTGTTTGAGGTCCTTCGGGATATCCAATTGTGACAGAGCTCGGATCTTGGCTCGACTTGCTTCAATTCCTCTACCGGATACAATGAAGCCCAAGAGCTTTCCAGCTGGAACGCCGAAAACGCATTTTTTTGGGTTGAGCTTGATGTCGTATGTTCGGAGGTTATCGAATGTTAGCCTCAAGTCGTCTACTAGAGATTCGACATGTCTTGTTTTAACGACCACATCATCTACGTATGCCTCCACTGTTTTGCCGATCTGGTTTGCCAGACATGTCTGAATCATGCGCTGATATGTTGCGCCGGTGTTTTTGAGCCCAAAGGGCATTGTGTTGAAGCAGAATGGGCCGTATGGTGTGATGAATGCCGTTGCAGCTTGGTCTGACTCTGCCATCTTTCTTTGATGGTAGCCTACGGTAGCATCGATAATTTGATCGATGCGGGGGAGAGGGAAGGGATCCTTTGGGCAATCCTTGTTAAGGTCTTTGAAATCAACGCACAGGCGCCAGGATTTGTCCTTCTTTGGTACCATCACCAGGTTTGCTAGCTAGTCCGGGTGTTTTATATCTTTGATGAATCCGGCCTCCAATAGCTTGGCTAGTTCCTCTCCCATGGCCTGTCTCTTAGGTTCGGAAAAATGCCGAGGAGCCTGTTTGACTGGCTTGAATCCTTTTAGGATATTTAAGCTGTGTTCGGCCAGCTTGCGTGGGATTCTTGGCATGTCTGAAGGGTGCCAGGCGAAAATGTCCCAGTTCTCTCATAGGAACTCTTGCAGTGCGGCGTCTACATCAGGGTTTAATTGTGCCCTGATGGAAGCTGTTTTATTGGGGTCCGTTGGATGGACCTGGAATTTGACTATTTCGTCCGCCGGTTTAAAGGAGGTGGACTTGGATCTTTTATCGAGTATCACATCATCCCTATTCACCGTGGAGCACAGCACAGTCAGTTCCTCAGCCGCTAGGGCTTTGGATAGCGCCTCGAGGGCCAGTGCGGCTGTCTTGTTTTCGGCGCGGAGTGCTATGTCCGGATCACTAGCGAGAGTGATGATTCCGTTAGCCCCGGGCATCTTGAGCTTCATGTACCCATAATGGGGTATCGCTTGGAAGACTGTAAACGCTTCCCGCCCTAGCAGAGCGTGATATCTGCTACTGAAAGGGGCCACTTGGAACGTGACCTCTTCGGACCTGTCATTATCCGGCGTGCCGAACACCACATCTAGTGTGATTTTTCCTGTACAACGTGCTTCCCGACTGGGGATTATTCCTCTGAAGGTTGTGCTGCTTCGCTCAATGCGGCTCCAGTCTATTTCCATTTTTTGAAGGGTTTCCTCATAAATGAGGTTCAATCCGCTGCCTCCATCCATGAGTACCTTGGTAAGACGAAAGTCGTCCACTATTGGACTGAGGACTAATGCAGCTGGTGCTGGGGCTGTTTGGAATTTAGATTCATCACTCGCGTTAAAAGTAATAGCCGTGTCACTCCATGGGTTTATTGTTGCTACTTGGTAGACTTCGGCAAGGCTGTGGAGTGTTCTTTTTCGCATATTATTTGATGCGAATGTCTCGAAGATTGTTAATACCATACTGGTTTCTCTGGGGTGGCTTTCTGTGGCTTATGGAATTAGAAGATCTTCCCCAATTTTTGCCACCTACCGGAGTATCCAACATGCTCTAAGGTTGTGAGTTGGTGTGGCGCCCTCTGCACTGTGAATTTTACAGGGTCCATTAAGCCATCCTTCCAGTACGGTTCCGTGCCCTGTAGAGGGCTTTTGCTTTTTGGTATTGAACCCGGGTGTCTGGCGATGATGCACCCTTTTATTTCGGACTGGGTTTGTATTCAGGGTCGGATTGTCCCAAAATTTTATTTTGGTTTTCCCGGCGCTTTCCATCGCATAGTACTTTCGTACTATGGATGCCAAGTCAGCATAGCGTGTAATATCACGGCGACTTATGGCGTTGAGGATTCCCTTGTCCGTGCAATTATTGCAGAAGAATGAGATTGCGTCTTCCTTGTAGAAGTCCTTTATCCTGTTCATAACCAGGAGGAATCTAGCCCAGTAGTGATGTACTGTTTCTTCCGGCTCTTTCCTAATTTCGGATAGATCGCTTATGTACGGGTGGGTGGGTGGAATCAAATCTGAAACCTCACCCAATCTGAGACCCAGGGCCAAGGAGTTTCCGAACTCGGAAGTTTGGATTCTTGGATGTTGTCCAATGAATCTAGCCCGTCGCCTGACTTTAAGTTCAGATCTTGAGTGATGTCCTCCCCTTCGCGGGTATCCGTCTTGGAGGGATCGGGAATCCGGACATAGCTAGTCCTTAAGATAGATGAAGGGTCGCCACACTGTCCCTCTACCACATCAACGTGATGGGTGACCTAGGGAGAGTTAATCTCTCTCAGATCGGGTTTAGGCCCAATCTGGTGGTAATCCGTAGCGACTCCCAGGGCGGCGATGCAATCCAAGAGCTCGTTTAGGGAAGAGAGCTCCATTGGATCTAGCTGCTCGGTGAATTCCGAGCTGACGTGAAGATTGCTTTCGATGACCCGAGAGGTCATTGTCGGCGCAGCAGTCGAAGAGGCGGTCATAAGGAAACTACCTAGCCGGAGAGTTTGGCCGACAGCCAAAGCTCCCTTAGCAACGGCGCCGTCTTTAAAGACGGGATGAGGCGTCCTTCCTGATGGCAAGGACACAGAGGAACTCTCAATGAAAGCACCAATGTCGGTGTCAAAACCGGCGGACCTCGGGTAGGGGGTCCCGAACTGTGCCTCTAGGCCGGATGGTAACAGGAGGCAGGGGACACGATGTTTTACCCAGGTTTGGTCCCTCTTGATGGAGGTAAAACCCTATGTCTTTCTTGATTAATATTGATGATATGGGTAGTACAAGAGTAGATCTACCGCGAGATCAGAGAGGCTAAACCCTCGAAGCTAGCATATGGTATCATTGTTCCTACGGACTAAAACCCTCCAGTTTATATAGACATCGGAGAGGGCTAGGGTTACATAGAGTCGGTTACAATGGTAGGAGATCTACATATCCGTATCGCCAAGCTTGCCTTCCACGCCAAGGAAAGTCCCTTCCGGACACGGGATGAAGTCTTCAATCTTGTATCTTCATAGTCCAAGAGTCCGGCCGAAGGTATAGTCCGGCTATCCGGACACCCCCTAATCCAGGACTCCCTCAGTGACATTTTGGTTGAACTACACAAAACACTCTTAAAACATAAGTGTTTTGTGCAGTGCAACAAAAGGTCACAATAGCAATGAGGTGAAGTAGATAACCATGTTTACACATAGGTGCAAAGGAAACAACTGGTGGTTAATAATGGTGGATGACACAGAAGCCAACAAAAAGAAGCATCTAACTTATCTAAATGGGAAAGAAAGCAAGACAGTAGCATCTCTCAAACGGTGGCATTGATTCATATTAACAGAGAGATTATATTAACAATAAAATTTGTTAAACATGTAATTTGCTTTTAACTGTGGCATTGCATCAATTTTCCAGCGGGATTATTAGAGGGTGTTTGTTTACAGGGACTTTTTGGTAGGGACTAAAAAAAGTCCCTTTCAGTCCCATCTAAAACAAACAGTAGGGACTTTTAGGGACTAAAAGTTGGTATTTGGGACTAAAGAAAGAAGACCCTGAGGGAGAGTCTTTTTGGGACTTTTTCCAATAGTTGCCCCTGCCCCACATCGCACCTTATCTCTATTTGTTCAGTGCTAGGGGTAACATGGTCTATTAGCATGTCATTTAATAACCTCTAGTCCATGTTTAGTCCCTGGAACCAAGCAGGTAGGGACTAGGGACTTTTTAGTTGGGACAAAAAAAATGTCCTAGGACTTTTTAACCAAACAGGGCCTTAGATTAACAACAACTAAAGAGTTGCACGGGGCAGTGGACGCACCATCACCATGTGCATCTACCGATGTATGAAGGGGTGACGCACAGTCTGTTACAACAAAGAACAAACAACTAAGGAGCATATTTGTGTTGGTCCCAGTTTTGTTATCTTTAGACACCTTTCCCTATGTGAGCGCAGCAAATCTAGTCCTGCTCAAACTCTACAGCCTTGTCCCCCAAAACAAAATGATCAGTTCATTACAGATGTGTGTACTGCGTTTGTCATTGTTTTCCCTTTTCGACCAACATAGGTGCTGGATAGCCAGTCTGTACTAGTATTTCCCCCTTCCTTTCCTCTTTGAACCAGATCCTAGATTCACGCTATACAACTTTCCCCACTACTTTCCCCCATTACTTCCATTTTTGAAACACGTCCTAGATTCATGTTATACAACTTTCCCCACTACTTTACCCTATTCCATTCCTCTTTGAACCACATCCTAGATTCATGTTATACAACTTTCCCCACTACTTTCCCCCATTCCTTTCCTTTTTGAACCAGATCCTAGATTCATACTATACAACTTTCCCCACTACTTTCCCCCATTCCTTTCCTTTTTGAACCACGTCCTAGATTCATGTTATACAACTTTTCCCACTACTTTACTATTTGATCCAATACCTAGATTCAAGTGCATAAGCGCAAAAAGCCCACATGCAGCTAGAGCAATGCATGTGGAATAAGTAAATTATACCTTAAGGTTCTTGGGGTGTGGTTCAGTGGGCAACCGGAGGCCGTTCTGCCCACACTATGTACGATGGCGAGGAAGAAGGGGTAGGAGGCCCTCCCGCGCCGCCGTTGGGTGAAAGAGAACAGTTGCGTCGGTAATGGAGTCCCTCCCTCGGCGATGGTGACAACATTAAGCCTCCTTCCCTTCTCGACGGATGGATCCTGCTGGCTCTTTGACCAGAAGTGAGGGGAGAGAGAGAGGCCAACGAAGTCTTGTTTAGATCTAGAGAGGGTGAGAGAGTGTGAAGAGAGCAACTACAAGCGCTGAGGTTCCAACATGTATATATATGGTGGAGAGAGTGTGTGAAGAGTTCAAACCCTAGAAAACAAGTGTCAAGGCTGCAACGTGTACGTGATGAGGTGATTATATGCTCACTACGAGATCGTATAGCTCCATATCCATCCATTTTGACCAGTCAAAGAATCCTCCTGGCACCACCCCAGATCACTTTCTCTCTCTGTCATGCGGGGCCTACCTGTCATTTGGTGGAAGAAAGAAGTCCAACAGAAACAAAATTATGCTCAAGTGTCGTTATCGAACCTGAGACCTCAAGTTTGATGAAAGAACAGGCTAACCAGCTACACCACCCCCACGTTATGTTTAACGAGAGGAAAATAACCTTTTATACATTCCTGCATTCGTGTGACAAGCATGCTGTCGGTGTCAAAACTGGTGGATCTCGGGTAGTGGGTCCCGAACTGTGCGTCTAGGCCGGATGGTAACAGGAGACAGGGAACACGATGTTTTACACAGGTTCGGGCCCTCTTGATGGAAGTAAAACCCTACGTCCTGCTTGATTAATATTGATGATATAGGTAGTACAAGAGTAGATCTACCACGAGATCAAGGAGGCTAAACCCTAGAAGCTAGCCTATTGTATGATTGTTGTATATGGAGTTGATTGCCTACGGACTACAACCCTCCGGTTTATATATACATCGGATAGGGTTAGGGTTACACAGAGTCGGTTACAATGGTAGGAGATCTTGAATATCCGCATCCCCAAGCTTGCCTTCCACGCCAAGGAAAGTCCCATCCGGACATGGGACGAAGTCTTCAATCTTGTATCTTCATAGTACAGGAGTCCGGCTGAAGGTATAGTCCGGCTACCCGAACACCCCCTGATCCAGGACACCCTCAGTAGCCCCTGAACTAGGCTTCAATGACGACGAGTCCGGCACGCAAATTGTCTTCGGCATTGCAAGGCGGGTTCCTCCTCCAAGTCCTTCATAGAAGATTGTAAACACCAAGAGTAGTGTCCGACTCTGCAAAATAAGCTTCCACATATCGCCATAGAGAGAATAATATTAACACAAATCAAAACTGCTGACATATTCCGCAGTGTGTCATCACACTATGGCCAAGTCCTTTATTCGAATCATTTTTACTTTTCCACCTCAGCATGTTTTGCGAGGCGGTTTCCTTGGCACGTCTTGTCAAAGCAGAGAACGTGTACCCCCTTTATGGGATTCTCATCAATACGGACGTGGGTAACCCAACCGCGCCATTTATCACGGCGCTTGGGAGGCAAGCGAGTTTTACTAGGCTGGTGGGGATGCACAACCGCAGCCGCTCATATAAGGGGATAAGGATCCACCTTTTTACCTACGCCTTCTTCCTCCTTTGCCTACCCATCTCCTGCGCACTCGAGCTCCAGCGCCCAAGCCTGCACTTCCCACCTCAACTTTCTCCAGCAATGTCCGGAGCGGGAGGCAAGTGGATGGTCTCCTCCTCTAAGGAGGGCCAAGTCAAGAAGCTAAGGAAGGCCGGATACCTGTCCAAGGACATCGCGCACCGGCTTCCCGAAAAGGGGCAGCTTCTCCCCACCCCAAGGCCCCATGAGAGGGTAGTATTTCTCCCCCACTTCCTCCGTGGACTGGGTTTTCCACTCCACCCATTTGTCCGGGGGCTCATGTTCTACTACGGCCTGGATTTCCACGATCTGGCCCCGAACTTCATCCTCAACATCTCGGCGTTTATCGTCGTGTGCGAGGCTTTCCTCCGCATCGGCCCTCATTTCGGCCTCTGGCTCAAGACCTTCAACGTCAAGCCCAAGGTGGTGCACGGCAGCCAGGCGGAGTGCGGAGGCGCCATGGCGGGCAAGATGGCCAATGTCCTATGGTTCGAGGGCTCTTTTGTGGAGACCCTAAAGGGGTGGCAATCCGGGTGGTTTTACATCACCGAGCCACGCGATCCAAACTGGATCGCAGCCCCCGAGTTCCGATCTGGACCCCCCACGCGGCTTATGTCCTGGAAAGAGACGGGCCTGTTGTGGGGCGACGAAAAAGAGGTGACCGGATTGTAAACATGCATCCAGTCCCTGGTGAACAAGCCAATCCGGCTTGTTAATGTAATCCAGGTTATGCTCGTCCACCGGATCCTCCCGTGCCAACAACGGGATTTTAATCTGTGGGAGTTCGACCCGGCGCAGCACCAAACCCTTAGCAGGCTCTTCAACATGACATACGAAGATGCCTGGAAGGTGCTATTCAAGGGCGCCGAGGCTCCCGCATCCGCTTCCGAGGACCGCGGATACAGCTCGTAGCATCACGCTAGCGAGGTAAGCTATCTTCACCTTTTACACGATGTTAAGATTTTTTCATAGTTTGACTCTATGCGGGATCTAAACTCCCTTACCTTTGACAGGCTTGGCGAGCGATATCCGGACCGATCAACTGTCCGGCTCCGCTGCTCGAAGGCCCAGCCCCAGCTCTACTAGTGATGTTGCTGGTTCCGGCGCCTTATGTGGTGCCGGAGAAGAAGGCCCGCAACGTGGTGGTGTCGGATTCGTCATCTGACGAGTCCGAGACGCCCTCCTCCCGCGAAAATGGGGAGGAGGAAGAAGAAAGCTCTCCCCCCCAGCGGAGGGAGGAGAGAAGAGGAAGGCCGCCCCAACGGGGGAGGCCGAGGGGTCTAGGAAAAGGAAGACCCCTCCGCCGGACTACGCCCCCAACACCGAAGTGGGCAAAGAGGAGTGGCCAAACAGGGCCAAGCGTCTGGCAAAATTGTAAGTTCGGATATCAGAATAACTCATGATGTTCCTTTGTTGCATAGCTTTCCCTAATGTCGAATGTAATTATGCAGTCCGCCCCGGGCCGAATTCGACGAATCGTCGGGCAGCTCCCTGGATTCATCGGACGTGAACTCAGTTCCGCCCGCTGTCTCCCCCCGCACCACAGACGATGCTGAAGTGGCGTCGCGACAAGCTCCAGGGCAGGAGGAGGTGGTCCCGGAGGAGCCGCAAGGCAACCTCCCGGACTCCGGGAGTTAAGGGGATAAGCCCCCCCAGGGCTTCAAGTCCGGCTTTGTGCCAGACACCGCGCCGGAATCTTCCACAGTTCCGGACCGCGGTAGGCGAACTCCTTCCAAGAGGAGCAAGACTTTTGAGCCGGCGGCCTCCGTGCAACCGGAGGTGCCGGACAATCTGCTGGAGGTGCTTGACGGCGCCTCCATCGACGAGGGGCACCGTACTATTATGAGTACAGTGATCCAGAAGGTTCAGTCCGCCAAGAGCGGACTGACTGAAGCTTGCGCTAGCCTTCTAACAGGCTTCGAGGTAAGTAAAAATATGTAAAAATATTACCGCATAGACAGTAACCCCTGATGCTCCGTTTGGCGTTCGGAATGAAAAGCCGAATAGAGGATCTATTAAATTTCGCAGGAGTCTAACAAAAAGAGTCAATATGCGTATGCAGGCTTCGCTGCTATCCACCGCCGCACTGACTGCGGAGGTGGGTGTCCTGAAGCAGGACCTCGAGCGGACCGAGCAAGAGCTCGGCCTTGCCAAGTGGCAGCTCGAGGAGAAAGAAGGTAAGCAATACTTACAGAAAAAGTGCCTATAAAAAGGCGTGATTGCAAAAAAATAACAGGATTGTACTGCTTATTGTAGGGGCCATGACTGAGGTGGCGACCCTTAAGCAGGCGCTGTCTGAGGCCGAAAAGAAAACGGCCGCGGAGCACACCGAGCAAGACAGACTTGGGGCTCAGGTCGGTGAGGTGCAGCAAGAGCTTCAGGCTCTCATGAAAAAACATGAGAGTTTGGAGCTTGAGTCAAAGGCGCAAGCATCCGAGCTTGCGACAGCCCTTGAGACTGCCAAGTCTGCCAAGGCCGAAGCCCGAAAGGCCCTCCAAGAGTTGGAGGAGCTGAGGAAGATAGCAGCGGCATTCTTCATGCAAAGCAGAAATATAAAAGTAAACTACTTGTTACTTACCCGAATCCGGAGCTCTCCAGGGGCATTCGCAGATCTTCCCTGCAGCGTATCTGATGCCGCCGCATTCTACCGAGCTGAAGAGGGCAACTCGACAGAGAAGGTGTTCTGGTCTCAGTATTCTAAGGCCGGACACCCTGTGCCTTTGAGCGACCAGCTGAAACAGCTGGTCGAGCTCCACAAGGCGGCCGAACAGGCCATGAAGGGCTTCATAGTTCGGCTGTGGCCCGGAGAGGCCCTTCCTGGGAGCTATTTCGGGCTGGAGCGGCAGCTGGTGGAGGCCTGTCTGAGGCTCGAGGTCATCAAGCGCTTCGTCTGCATCGAAGGTGCCCGTCGGGCCCTTGCCCGTGCAAAGGTGCACTGGGGTAAGCTGGACGGTGAGAAGCTTGTGAAGGATGGGCCGCCGCCGGGGAAGGAGCATCGCAAGCCCGAGAACTACTAAAAGGATGTTCTTGCAGGTGCCCGCCTTGTGGCGGATGAATGTACCAAGGATGTGATTTTTGAATGAACTCGCTCGTGTTTATCCTGTGCGCTGAAAACTTGTTCATATGCGCTAAGCAATTCTTATTGAATTTAAAATATTACTTTCTGTGCGGCCGTTTATCAAAAAATTGAGAGATGGCCAGTCGTCGGCTTCTGCCCCCATGCCACTAGTGCTGGGGTGTTCGGGATAAACCTGAGCGCTATTTTTCCCATAGTTGGGTCCTTCGAGGGAGGCGCTCAGCACAACGAACCAGGCAATCAGACTATAATGCTTGAACACTCTCACTTAGCCATAGAACTCTATAATTTTAAATTTCGGCGAAGCCCCTAGTTCGGAAGACCGAGTTCGGGGCGCTATCCACGCCTTGGCCGGACAAAGCCAGCTCCTCGCTCGAAGCGGCATAAGTCTTTAGGGTCTTGAAAAACCTCTCGAACAGCGACCGGTCTCTCGCCTCATCATGACAATCAGTTTTAGCTTTCTCCACTGAGGTTCTTAACCCAGCTGAACCGTGGCACAATCGCAGTGGTTCTCCTAGTGCTACCTTAGCCGATAGAGCGGAACGTAAGGCACCAAAACATAGGAGCCGGGCAAACCCAACTATTGACCCAAATCATGATTCGGAGCCGATGCATATAGTGCTATAAGTTCGGGGTGCCACACTTGTGAACGTGTACGGACTTCTCACACCATTATGAGGGGTACTGAAGCCCCTGGCGTGTTTGCCGTACCATGGTGTACGGGTGCAATCATGTCATTTAATAAACATATATGTGAAAAGAGGATAATGCAAAAAATAGACAAAAAGCTAAGCATTGTTTATAGAGAGGCTATTTATCAAAGCCGAATGATACAAATAGTGCGGTAAGCAAAAGATATTGGACTATTCAGTATGTCCTGACCAGGGGCAGGCCGCGGAATTGTATTTAAAACAGGTATACCGCTCGTAACAGAGACCACTTGGGAGTTCCATAATGCGGCATGGCTTGTCTGCCTCCCTGGATCTTGCATCGTTTGTGCGGCAGCCGAATTGCCGAACAGGTCGTCCGAAGTATGGAGTCCTGAAAGTAAGAAAAAATTAAAAAAAGAATCCGGCAGCCCCTAGTATGTTTTAAGACGTATTTTGGGCGTGCCGTTATTGTGCCCCTTCCCCTGTGCCCATGGTATTTCAAGGGCATAGTTATGTACGCGAGGTACTGGTTTCGCTATGTCGCGAAAGCTGGGGTTGGGGCCGCATTGCTACGCTTGCTCAGAGTGTGCCAGGCGGTCCTGCTATGGGTTACTCCGGGCGCGCTTGGCAGTGTCTAGCTTTTTAATGGCCGGACTGGAGAATTGCCTGAGAAGGCTACTTTGTACCTCCGCTGCGAGAGCCGCCGTATGCTCCTCCGTATGGAGGGAGCGTTCGGTGTTTCCGTTGACCGTAATTACTCCTCGAGGGCCTGGCATCTTGAGCTTGAGATATGCGTAGTGCGGCACCGCATTGAACTTTGCGAATGCGGTTCGTCCGAGCAGGGCGTGATAGCCACTGCGAAATGGGACTATATCGAACATTAACTCTTTGCTTCAGAAATTGTCCGGGGATCCGAAGACCACGTCAAGTGTTACTGAGCCTGTACAGTTGGCTTCTACAGCTGGTATAACGCCTTTAAAGGTCGTTCTTGTGGGCTTAATCCTTGAGGGATCTATGCCCATTTTCTGCACTGTATCCTGATAAAGCAGGTTCAGGCTACTGCCGCCGTCCATGAGGACTCTTGTGAGATGAAATCCGTCGATGATTGGGTCGAGAACCAATGCGGCGAAGCCGCCATGACGGATGCTAGTGGGATGGTCCCTTCGATCAAAAGTGATCGGGCAGGAGGACCATGGGTTGAACTTTAGGGCGACTGGCTCCATCGCGTATACGTCCCGTAGCGCACGCTTCCGCTCCCGCTTGGGAATGTGGGTTGCGTATATCATGTTCACCGTCCGCACTTGTGGGGGAAAGCCCTTCTGTCAATTGTTGTTCGGCGGCTTGGGCTCCTCGTCGTCGCTGTGCAGCCCCTTGTCTCTATTTTTGGCCCTTAACTTGCCTGCCTGCTTGAACACCCAACAATCCCTGTTAGTGTGATTGGCTGGCCTTTTGGGGGTGCCATGTATCTGGCACAAGCGATCGAGTATTCGGTCCAAACTGGACGGGCCCTGAGTATTCTTTTTGAATGCCTTTTTCTGCTGACCTGATTTATAGCCTTTGAATCCGGCATTGACTGTCGTGTCTTCATTGTTGTCGCTGTTAACACGGTGCTTTTGCTTATTCTGACGTGTCCTGCCACTTTTTTCCTTGGTATCCGAATTACCAGGGTTCTTTGGTAAGTTGTTGCTGCGAGCTAGCCAGCTGTCTTCTCCCGCGCAAAAGCGGGTCATGAGTGTCGCGAGGGCTGCCATGGATTTCGGCTTTTCCTGTCCCAGGTGCCGGGCAAGCCATTCGTCGCGGATGTTATGCTTGAAGGCTGCTAGGGCCTCTGCGTCCAGATAGTCGACTATCTGGGTTTTTCTTTGTTAGGAACCGTGTCCAGAATTGTCTGGCCGATTCCTCTGGCTGCTGAATTATGTGGCTTAAGTCGTCGGCATCCGGCGGTCGCACGTAAGTGCCCTGGAAGTTGTCGAGGAATGCGGCTTCCAGGTCCTCCCAAGAACCGATTGAGTCTGCTGGCAAGCTGTTAAGCCAATGCCAAGCCGGTCCTTTAAGTTTGAGCGGGAGGTATTTGATGGCGTGTAGATCATCGCCGTGTGCCATGTGGATGTGAAGGAGATAATCCTCGATCCATACCGCCGGATCTGTTGTGCCATCGTATGATTCGATGTTTACGGGTTTGAAACTCTCTGGGATTTTATGATCCATTACTTCATTCGTGAAGCATAGTGGGTGTGCGGCGCCTCTGTACTGGGCTATATCACGAAGCAGCTCGGAAGAGCTATGTCTGTTGTGTTCGGCCCGGCCAGATTTGTTGTATCCGGAGTGAAGATCATTGTCACATGCCATAGGACGCCTGCGCGATCCGTAGATCGATCTTGTTTGTCCTGCCTTATCCTCCAGTATGTCTCGCAGGTCGGGCGCATTTTCCCGTGCCTTAGTTGAGCGGCGTCGGGGCATGGCTTGGGTGGAGGGCCGAGAGGCCTCTCTGTCGCGGCCGCGAGGTGGCCGGTTTGCCATGTCATGCACTGGTGATGAAGGTGCTTCCTCCTCTGATTGGGGTAGCGGCCTGCGCTTTGGGTAACTCTTGGAGGGGCGTTCAAGTTCATACTCTTCGGCCGGAAGGACTTCAGTGGCTAAAAGATGTTGTTGCTTTTTCTTGAGGCTGCTTGCAAATCTTGGGCAGCTCTAAGATGTTGTTGCTTTTTCTTGAGGCTGCTTGCCGTGGCTAAAAGCCTGTGTTTAAAACGCTCTTGTTCGGCGGGGTCTGATGGTATGACGAATTCGTCGTCATCGAGGCTTGCCTCATCTTCGGAGGGAGGCGTATAGTTATCATCCTCGACCTCTCGGTCTGCCGCTCTCTCATGAGGGCTGGCTTCTCCATCTTCCTGTGCCGAATCTTGCTGAGGTGGGTGTTCTTCGGCGCTATCCGGGGTAGTATTATCTCCCGTGCCGGAATCACCGTTTTTTTTTGGCGGGATTTAGAGCGGCGCCGCTGACGCCGGCACTTTGGCTGTTTCTTGGGGGCGTCATCCCCCACTGTTCCATCGCCATCTCCATCTTTTGGAGTATCCACCATATATATGTCATATGACGAGGTGGCCTTCCAGCGCCCTACAGGTGCTGGTTCCTATTCGTCTCCTACATCGTCGTCCATGCCATCGATGTCTTCGGAGCTGAAGTCAAGCATGTCGGTTAGATCTTCGATAGTGCCTACAAAGTGGGTGGTGGGTGGCCTTTGAATTTCCTCATCGCCCGTATCCCACCCTCGCTGACCATAGTCCGGCCAGGGCTATCCTGATAAAGAGAGAGACTTAAGAGAATTCAGGATGTCACCAAAAGGCGAATGCTGAAAGATGTCTGCGGCGGTGAACTCCATTATCGGCGCCCAATCGGATTCGATTGGCAGGGGCGCGGGGGGTTCGGAGTCCGGGGAGGAGTCCGGATCCTCGGAGTCACGGGTCGTGCAGAGTGCGGGGCTAGCATTCGGCTCGATCGCTTTTGGGATCACAGCCCCCGAGGTGACGTCCAACTGCTCATCCTCGATTGGCGCAATAGGCTTCGAGTTAGGGGTCAGAACCGATGCGTGTGCGGCCTCCAGGGCACTGTCCGGGGGCAGAGCTAGATCATGCCTCTCGAAATAGTGCGGCGTGCTTGGCCGTGGCTCGAGTCCGTCGAAGATCAAGTCTCCGCAGATGTCAGCCGTGTAGTTTAAGCTTCCAAACCTGACTTGATGGCCAGGGGCGTAGCTTTCGATCTGCTCCAGGTAGCCGAGCGAATTGGCCCGCAGAGCGAAGCCGCCGAAGACGAAGATCTGTCCGGGGAGAAAAGTCTCACCCTGGACCGTATCGTTGTTGATGATCAAAGGAGCCATCGGGCCTAAAGGCGACGACACAGAGGAACTCTCAATGAAAGCACCAATGTCGGTGTCAAAACAGGCGGATCTCGGGTAGTGGGCCCCGAACTGTGCAGGAAACAGGAGGCAGGGAACACGATGTTTTACCCAGGTTTGGGCCCTCTTGATGGAGGTAAAACCCTACGTCCTGCTTGATTAATATTGATGATATAGGTAGTACAAGAGTAGATCTACCACGAGATCAAGGAGGCTAAACCCTAGAAGCTAGCCTATGGTATGATTATTGTATATGGAGTTGATTGCCTACGGACTACAACCCTCCGGTTTATATAGACACCGGATAGGGTTAGGGTTACACAGAGTCGGTTACAATGGTAGGAGATCTTGAATATCCGCATCGCCAAGCTTGCCTTCCACGCCAAGGAAAGTCCCATCCGGACACGGGACGAAGTCTTCAATCTTGTATCTTCATAGTCCAGGAGTCCGGTTGAAGGTATAGTTCGGCTACCCGAACACCCCCTAATCCAGGACTCCCTCATATGCCATGTTTTTTTTGCGTGGGAGTAATTGGGATTTAAATCATAATCGTGTCATGTGGCTTTGGTGGTAAGGTCTTTTGGGATTTAAAGTAGTGTTGGTAGTACAGAAATAATGCATCCTTAGTCACCTTACCTCTCTCCACGTAGTATGTTGGGTCCCACAAGTCAGAGGGTGAAACTAACAAATTAATAGGAAAAGTTAAAAGCGACAGCGGTGTATCTTACCTCACACATCTCGCTACTACTCGTGAACACTATCCAATTGATCCATCTGTTCGCTCACATACTATTTTAAGTGAATCCTTATTATAACATGCACACAATTTTGGGCACTTGTATTCGACCTAAGTTAGTGCCACTGTATCTCATACTACTCCCTCCGTCTAGGTGTAATAAGTCACGTTAGAAGGTGAAGTGGGACCAAGGTGCAAGCAGATTGGAGGAGAAGGAGAAACTTGACTGGTCCTTCCTCCAATCAAAGCCCTGATTTCTGCCTCTAAACGCAATAATTAATCACAACAACTAAGAGATGCCGTTTTAGCTACCATGCAGGGCCACGTATTAACTCGCATGCAAGCCGACTTTGATTTCCTGACTGATCCACGCATAGTTGCGCTCCATGCATTGGGTTTCCGGGGGAGATAACAAGGCAGAGTAAGGAGTGTTTGGTTACATTGCTTAGTAAGGAAATTGCTCGGCTAGCCCAGCTAGCCAGCTTCCGCTTTATCAACTTTGCCTGGTCAAATGGTTTAGTTCCTTTTCTTACCAGCCTTGCCCTGTGAATATCGTTGTCATGAGTGGGTCACCGATTTTTCCGTGCGCGAAGTTTACCATTGGAAGCGAGCCGATCTGGCTCTCCTGAGCTAGCAAGGTTTTTCTAGCCCACCCAATCTAGCCGGCCCACAAAAGCTAACATATTTTAATAGTTCCAAAGGCCTAACCTTGCCCGGCTAGGCTATAAACTATTCTTGCTAAGGATCCAAACGCTCAATAAGTAACAACGCTCGCTAGCAATGAGGCCAGGAGGGGATTGAGATGCAAAGTTAATGGACGACGCCTGAACATTTTCGGAATATCTGATTTTCGTAAGATGACTTAACACCTAGACGGATAGAGTACTACTCCTCAGTCCAGGTTTGATGGAATATTCGTCACCTCTTCTCTTCTTGTACGTACTTCATTTGTATCTCACTTCTTGTGGCTTCGCACTCGCACGATATTCCTATTCTATGAACCTGTGTGTGCGCGCGCGCGCGTGTGTGTGTGTGTGTGTTTAACAGCATATGTGTGTGTTTAATAGCATTTGGACCACCGTCTACATGGCGGGCACTACTCCGGCTCTTAACTCCACCGTTGCAGGCGCCGTGGATGGAACCGACACTTTAGTGACTAATCCAAACGCTTCTAGCCCGGTCAAGCCGACGGTGCAAGTCCTTTCTGAGATGGTCGCCTGATTAACCAGGCTCCTTGAGTCACCGTTGATGGTGGAGAATCAGGCGGAATGATACGTCTCCAACGTATCTATAATTTTTTATTGTTCCATGATACGTCTCCAACGTATCTATAATTTTTGATTGCTCCATGCTATATTATCTATTGTTTTGGACTATATTGGGCTTTATTTTCCACTTTTATATTATTTTTGGGACTAACCTATTAACCGGAGGCATAGCCCAGAATTGCTGCTTTTTGCCTATTTCAGTGTTTCAAAGAAACGGAATATCAAACAGAGTCCAAACGGAATAAAACCTTCGGGAACGTGATTTTCTCACCGAACATGATCCAGGAGACTTGGACCCTACGCCAAGGCATCGGAGAGGTGGTCACGAGGTTGCCCCCCCTAGGGCGCGCCCCCTGCCTCGTGGGCCCCTCGATGCTCCACCGATGTACTTCTTCCTCCTATATATACATACGTACCCCCAAACGACCAGATACGGAGCCAAAAACCTAATTCCATCACCGAAACTTTCTGTATCCACGAGATCCCATATTGGGGCCTGTTCCGGAGCTCCACCGGAAGAGGGCCATCATCATGGAGGGCTTCTACATCATCATAGCCTCTCCGATGAAGTGTGAGTAGTTTACCTCAGACCTTCGGGTCCATAGTTAGTAGCTAGATGGCTTCTTCTCTCTTTTTGGATCTCAATACAAAGTTCTCCCCCTCTCTCGTGGAGATCTATTCGATGTAATCTTCTTTTTGCGGTGTGTTTGTTCAGACCGATGAATTGTGGGTTTATGATCAAGTCTATCTATGAATAATATTTGAATCTTCTCTGAATTCTTTTATGTATGATTGGTTATCTTTGCAAGTCTCTTCGAATTATCCGTTTGGTTTGGCCAACTAGATTGGTAGTTCTTGCCATGGGAGAAGTGCTTAGCTTTGGGTTCGATATTGATGTGTCCTTTCCCAGTGAAAGAAGGGGCAGCAAGGCACGTATTGCATCATTTCCATCGAGGATAACAAGATGGGGTTTATTTCATATTGCATGAATTTATCTCTCTACATCATGTGATCTTGCTCAAGGCGTTACTCTGTTTTTAACTTAATACTCTAGATGCATGATGGATAGCGGTCGATTGCTCAATTCTGTCAATTGCTCAACAGTAATTTGTTCACCCACCGTAGAATACTTATGCTCTTGAGAGAAGCCACTAGTGAAACTTATGACCCCGGGTCTATTCTCATCATATCAATCTCCATCACTTTAATCTTTCTTTGCTTTTTTACTTTGCCTTTACTTTTTACTTTGCATCTTTATACCAAAAATACCAAAAATATTATATCTATCATATCTCACTCTCGTAAGTGACCGTGAAGGGATGGACAACCCCTAATCCCATTGGTTGCGAGTAGCTATCATTTTGTGCAGGTACGAGGGACTTGAGCGTGGCCTCCTACTGGATTGATACCTTGGTTCTCAAAAATTGAGGGAAATACTTACGCTACTCTGCTGCATCATCCCTTCCTCTTCGGGGAAAACCAACGCAAGCTCAAGACGTAGCATTCCACGCTATTATATTATCTGTTTTGGATGTTTTATATGCATTAATATGTTATTTTATATTATTTTTTGGACTAACTTATTAACCTAGAGCCCAATGCCAGTTCCTGTTTTTTCCTTCTTTCTGAGTTTTACAAAAAAGGAATATCAAACGGAGTCCAAATGGAATAAAACTTTATGATGATTTTTCTTGGACCAGAAGACATCGACGGAGCTTGGAGAGGGCGCCAGAGGAGTCCGAAGGGACCCACAAGCCCTTGGGTCGTGCCCTACGGGGCGCCTCCCCGGCTTGTGGGCTCCGTTGGAGTCCTCCAACCCTTATTATTGCTCTATATATTCCCAAATATTCCCAAACGAACAAAAGCGTCTACCAAAATATTTTTTCGCCGCCGCAAGCCTCTGTTCCCATGAGATCCCATCTTGGGGCCTTTTCCGGCACCCTGTCGGAGGGGGATTCGATCACGGAGGGCATCTACATCAACTCTATTGCCCTTTCGATTAAGCGTGAGTAGTTTACCATAGACCTACGTGTCCATAGCTAGTCTTTAGATGGCTTCTTTTCTCTCTTTGATCTTCAATACAATGTTCTCCTTGATGTTCTTGGAGATCTATCTAATGTAATATTCTTTTGCGGTGTGTTTGTCGAGATCCGGTGAATTGTGGATTTATGATCAGATTATCTATGAATATTATCTGAGTCTCTTCTGAATTCTTATATGCATGATTTGATATCTTTGTATTTCTGTTTGAATTATCGGTTTGGTTTGGCCAACTAGATTGGTTTTTCTTGCTATGGGAGAGGTGCTTAGTTTTGGGTTCAATCTTGCGGTGTCCTCACCCAGTAACATAGTAGGGCTAGCGAGGTATGTATTGTATTGTTGCCATCAATGGTAAAAAGATGGGGCTTTCATCATATTGCTTGAGTTCATCCCCCTACATCATGTCATCTTACTTAAGGCGTTACAACATTCTTATGTGTTGGGAAACGTTGCATGGAAAACAAAAAAAATCTGCGCACACGCAAAGATCTATCCATGGAAATGCATAGCAACGAGGGGAAGAGTGTGTTTATGTACCCTCGTAGATCGTAAGAGGAAGCATTTCACAATGCGGTTGATGTAGTTGAACTTTCTTTGCGCTCCAACCGATCAAGTACCGAACGCATGGCACATCCGCGTTCAGCACACGTTCAGCTCGGTGACGTCCTCCGCCTTCTTGATCCAGCAAGATAGTGAGGTCATAGATGAGTTCCGGCAGCACGACGGCGTGGTGACGGTGATGGTGAAGTGATCTCCATAGGGTTCGCCTAAGCACTACGAAAAATGACCGAGGGAGTAAACGGTGGACCGGGGCACTGCACACGGCTAAGACAATGTTGTGTGTCCTTGTGTGGCGCCCCTACCCATGTATATATAGGTGGGATGGGAGGAGGCATCCCCTAGGGCGCCCCAAGAGACCTTGTGGCAGCCCTAGGGCTGTTGCCTTGCCCTGCGCCCCCTTCCTTTCCTTGTAAGAAGAAGGGGGAGGAAAGAGGGGAGGAGAGGGAAGGAAGGGGGAGTACTACTCCACGCTTTCATTTCCCTCCCCTCTTTCCTTCTCCTCCTCATAGGGCCGGCCTGTATAGGGGCACACCAGCCCCTTGTGGGCTGGTGTGTTCCCTCTCTTGGCCCATAAGGCCCATATCTTTTTTTTTTGCATAGATAACGCACATATTTTTGCCGGGGGTTCCCAAAACTCCTTTCCAGTGACCCGATAAGTACTTGGTACCCTCCAAAACACTTTTGGTGTCCGAATACCATCATCCTATATATCAATATTTACCTCTCGACCATTTCGAGACTCCTCGTCATGTCCATGATCTCATATGGGACTCCGAACAACAGTAGGTCACCAAATCACATAACTCATATAATACTATATCGTTAACAAACGTTAAGCGTGCGGACCCTACGGGTTCGAGAACTATGTAGACATGACCGAGACACCTCTCCAATAATAACCAATAGCAGAACTTGGATGCCCATATTGGCTCCCCCTGTTCAAGAATTCGTCCGATTAACCAGTTAACTTGCTGACTAATCCCTACTCATAGGGTCACCGACTAGCCGATAAACTAATTAATCGTCCGATTAATTGATAAATTCACCGATTAACTTGCCGATTAGCCAATTAGTCCCCTACTCACCAACCAACCGAGCAGCTACTAGTTAACGATTTCCTCAACAATGGATGGCTCCTACATATTCTATAAAGATCTTTATCGGTCGAACCATTATGACAACATACATAATTCCCTTTGTTTATCGGTATGTTACTTGCCCGAGATTCGATCGTCGGTATCTTCATACCTAGTTCAATCTCGTTACCTTGTGACTAACTCCTTAGTCGTTTGCTTGCAAGCTTATGATGTGTATTACCGAGAGGGCCCAGAGATACCTCTCCGATACTCGGAGTGACAAATCCTAATCTTGATCTATGCCAACCCAACAAACACCTTTGGAGATACCTGTAGAGCATCTTTATAATCACCCAGTTACGTTGTGACTTTTGATAGCACACAAGGTATTCCTCCGGTATCCAGTAGTTGCATAATCTCATAGTCGAAGAAATATGTATTCGACATGAAGAAATAAATAGCAACAAAACTGAACTATCATTATGCTAAGCTAACGGATGGGTCTTGTCCATCACATCATTCTCCAAATGATGTGATCTCGTTATCAATGACAACTCATGTCCATGGTTAGGAAACCTTAACCATCTTTGATCAACGAGCTAGTCTAGTAGAGGCTCACTAGGGACACGGTGTTTTTTTATGTATTCACACATGTATTAAGGTTTTCGGACAATACAATTCTAGCAAGAATAATAAACCTTTATCATGAATAAGGAAATATAAAATAACAACTTTATTATTGCCTCTTGGGCATACTTCCTTCTGTCTCCCACTTGCACTAGAGTCAATAATCTAGTTCACATCACCAGGTGATTAACACCCATAGTTCACATCGCCATGTGACCAACAACCAAAGGGTTTACTAGAGTCAATAATCTAGTTCACATTGCCATGCGATTAACACCCGAAGAGTACTAAGGTGTGATGATGTTTTGCTTGTGAGAGAGGTTTAGTCAACAGGTCTTCCACATTCAGATCCGTATGTATTTTGCAAATGTCTATGTCTACAAAGCTCTGCATGGAGCTACTCTAGCTAATTGCTCCCACTTTCAATATGTATCTAGTTTGAGACTCAGGGTCATCTGGATCAGTGTCAAAGCTTGCATCGACGTAACCCTTTACGACAAACTCTTTGTCACCTCCATAACCGAGAAACATTTCCTTAGTCCTCTTTAAGGTAACTAAGGATAATTTTGACCATTGTCCAGTGATCTAGTCCTGGATCACTATTGTACCCCCCTTGCCAAACTCATGGCAAGGTACACAACAGGTTTGGTACACATCATGCCATACTTTATAGAACCTATGGCTGAAGCATAGGGAATGATTTTCATTTTCTCTTTATCTTCTGTCGTGGTTGGGTTTTGAGTCTTTACTCACACCTTACAATAAGGGCAAGAACTCCTTTGGCTGATCCATTTTGGACTCCTTCAAAATCTTGTCAAGGTATGTACTCAATGAAAGTCTTATCAAGCGTCTTGATCTATCTCTATAGATCTTGATGCCCAATATGAAAGCAGCTTCACTGAGGTCTTTCATTGAAAAATTCTAATTCAAATATCCTTTTATGCTATCCAGAAATTCTACATCATTTCCAATCAATAATATGTCATCCACATATAATATCAGAAATGCTACAGAGCTTCCACTCACTTTCTTGTAAATACAAACTTCACCATAAGTCTGTATAAAACAATATGCTTTGGTTACCTTATCAAAGTGTATATTCCAACTCCGAGATGCTTGCACTAGTCCATAGATGGATTGCTAGAGTTTGCACACTTTGTTAGAATCTTTAGGATCCATAAAACCTTTTGGTTCCATCATATACAACTCCTCTTTAAGAAATCCATTAAGGAATGCAGTTTTGACATCCATTTGCCAGATTTCATAAAATGCGGCAATTGCTAACATGATTCGGACAGACTTAAGCATCGCTACGAGTGAGAAAATCTCATCGTAGTCAACAACTTGAACTTGTCAAAAACCTTTTCCGACAACTCAAGCTTTAAGATAGTAACATTACCATCAGCATCAGTCTTCTTCTTGAAGATCCATTTATTCTCTATGGCTCGCCGATCATCGGGCAAGTCCACCAAAGTCCACACTTTGTTCTCATACATGGAGCCTATCTCAGATTTCATGGCCTCAAGCCATTTATTGGAATTTGGGCCCATCGTAGCTTCTTCATAGTTCATAGGTTCGTCATGGTCTAGTAACATGACTTCCAGAATAGGGTCACCGTACCACTCTAGTGTGGAACATGCTCTGTTTGACCTACGAGGTCCAGTAGTAACTTTATCTGAAATTTCATGATCATTATCATTAGCTTCCTCTCTAGTTGGTGTAGGCTTCACGGGAACGGATTTCTATGATGAGCTATTTTCCAATTTGAGAGAAGGTGCAATTACCTCATCAAGTTCTACTTTCTTCCCACTCACTTCTTTCGAGAGAAACTCCTTCTCTAGAAAGCTTCCGTTCTTGGCAACAAACATCTTGCCTTCGGATTTGTGGTAGAAGGTGTACCCAATTGTTTCCTTAGGGTATCCTATGAAGACGCACTTCTCCGATCTTGGTTCGAGCTTATCAGGCTGAAGCTTTTGACATAAGTGTCGCAACCCCAAACTTTAAGAAATGACAGCTTAGGTCTCTTGCCAAACCACAGTTCATATAGTGTTGTCTCAACGGATTTAGATGGTGCCCAATTTAATGTGAATGCAGCTGTCTCTAATGCATAACCCGAAAACGATAGTAGTAAATCGGTAAGAGGCATCATAGATCGCACCATATCTAATAAAGTATGGTTATGATGTTCGGACACACCATCACGCTGTGGTGTTCCAGGTGACGTGAGTTGTGAAACTGTTCGACATTGTTTTAAATGCAGGCCAAACTCGTAACTCAAATATTCACCTCCACAATCAGATCGTAGCAACTTTATTTTCTTGTTACGATGATTCTCCACTTCACTCTGAAATTCACATCCACAATCAGATCGTAGAAACTTTAGTCATATTGCCCATGAGGCATGGTTCACAAGTATCAAATGATTCATAATCAAGTGATTCCAAAAATCCATTCGTATGGAGTTTCTTCATGCGCTTTACACCAATATGACCAAAACGGTAGTGCCACAAATATGTTGCGCTCTCATTATCAACTTTGCATCTTTGGCATCAATATTATGAATATGTGTATCACTACGATCAAGATTCAATAAACCATTTATATTGGGTGTATCACCATAGAAGGTTTTATTCATGTAAATAGAACAACAATTATTCTCTGACTTAAATGAATAACCGTATCGCAATAAACATGATCCAATCATATTCATGCTCAACACAAACACCAAATAACATTTATTTAGGTCAAACACTAATCCAGAAGGTAGAGGGAGTGTGTGATGGTGATCTTATCCACCTTGGAATCACTTCCAATACACATTGTCACCTCGCCCTTAACTAGTCTCTGTTCATTTTGCAACTCCTTTTTTGAGTTACTAATCCTAGCTACTGAACCGGTATCAAATACCCTGGGGTTACTATGAACACAAGTAAAGTACACATCAATAACATGTATATCAAATATACCTTTGTTCACTTTGCCATCCTTCTTATTCGCCAAGTATTTGGGGTAGTTCTGCTTCCAGTGACCATTCCCTTTGCAGTAGAAGCACTCAGTTTCAGGCTTAGGTCTAGCTTTGGGCTTCTTCATGGGAGTGGCAACTTGCTTGTCATTCTTCTTGAAGTTCCCTTTCTTTTCCTTTTCCCTTTTTCTTGAAACTTGTGGTCTTGTTAACCATCAGCACTTCATGCTCTTTCTTGATTTCTACCTTCACCGATTTCAGCATCGCGAAGAGCTCGGGAATTTTTTTCATTTTCCCTTGCACATTATAGTTCATCACAAAGTTCTAGTAGCTTGGTGATAGTGACTAGAGAACTCTGTCAATCACTATCTTATTTGGAAGATTAACTCTCACTTGATTCAAGTGATTGTAGTACCCAAACATTCTAAGCACATGCTCACTGGTTGGGATATTCTCCTCCATCTTGTAGGCAAAGTACTTGTTAGAGGTCTCATACCTCCTGACACAGGCATGAGTCTCAAATACCAATTTCAGCTCTTGGAACATCTCATATGCTCCCTGGAATTCAAAACGTTTTTGAAGTCCCGATTCTAAGCCGTAAAGCATGGCGCACTAAACTATCAAGTAGTCATCATATAGAACTCGCAAAACATTCATAACGTCTGTATCTGCTCCTGCAACAGGTTTGTCACCTAGCGATGCATCAAGGACATAATTGTTTTGTGCATCAATGAGGATAATCCTCACATCACGACCCTAGTCCGCATCATTTCTACTATCACCTTTCAACTTATTTTTCTCTAGGAACATATCAAAAATAAGGGAACTATACCGTGAGCTATTGATCTACAACATAGATTTGCAAATACTATCAGGACTAAGTTCATGATAAATTAAGTTCAATTAATCAAATTACTTAAGAACTCCCACTTAGATAGACATCCCTCAAGTCATCTATGTGATACGTGATCCAAATCAACTAAACCATATCTGATCATCACGTGAGATGGAGTAGTCATCAATGGTGAACATCTCTATGTTGATCATATCTACTATATGATTCACGTTCGACCTTTCGGTCTCCAGTGTTCCGAGGCCATGTCTGTACATGCCAGGCTTGTCAAGTTTAACCCGAGTATTCCGCATGTGCCAAACTGTCTTGCACCTGTTGTATGTGAACGTAGAGTCTATCACACCCGATCATCACGTGGTGTCTCAACATGACGAACTATCGCAACGGTGCATACTCAGGGAGAACACTTATACCTTGAAATTTTAGTGAAGGGATCATCTTATAATGCTACTGCCGTACTAAGCAAAATAAGATGTAAATAAGATAAACATCACATGCAATAAAAAAATGTGACATGATATGGCCATCATCTTCTTGTGCTTTTGATCTCCATCTCCAAAGCATCATCATGATCTCCATCGTCACCGGCTCGATGCCTTGATCTCCATCGTAGCATCGTGATCGTCTTGCCAACTATTGCTTCTACAACTATACCTAATCAATAGTGATAAAGTAAAGCCATAACATGGCATTTGCATTTCATACAATAAAGAGAAAACCATAATGCTCATGTCGGTTGTTAGATATCTTACAAAACATGATCATCTCATACAATAACGTTTATCACATCATGTCTTGACCATATCACATCACAACATGCCCTGCAAAACAAGTTAGACGTCCTCTACTTTGTTGTTGCAAGTTTAACGTGGCTTCTACGAGCTTCTAGCAAGAACCATTCTTACCTACGCATCAAAACCACAACAGTGATTTATCAAGTTTGCTGTTTTAACCTTCAACAAGGACCGGCCGCAGTCAAATTCGATTCAACTAAAGTTGGAGAAACAGACACCCTCCAGCCACCTTTATGCAAAACTAGTTGCATGTCTGTCGGTGGAACCAGTCTCATGAACGTGGTCATGTAAGGTTGGTCCAAGCAGCTTCATCCAACAATACCGCTGAATCAAAATAAGACATTGGTGGCAAGCAGTATGACGATCACCACCCACAACTCTTTGTGTTCTACTCGTGCATATCATCTACGCATAGACCTGGCTCTGATGCCACTGTTGGGAAATGTAGCATGCAATTTCAAAAAAATCCCTACGCTCACGCAAGATCTATCTAGGAGATGCGTAGCAACGAGATGGGCAGAGTGTGTCCACGTACACTTGTAGACTGAAAGCGGAAGCATTTGACAACATGGTTGATGTAGTCGAACTTCTTCTAGATCCGACCAATCAAGCACTGGACGTACGACACCTCCGAGTTCTGCACACGTTCAGTGCGATGACGTCCCTCGCCTTCTTGATCTAGCAAGGTGTCTAGAAAGTATATGAGTTCCGTCAGCACGAGGGCGTGGTGACAGTGATGGTTAAGTGATCTGCGCAGGGCTTCGCCTAAGCACCGCGAGAATATGACTGGAGGTGTAAACTGTGGAGGGGGCGCCACACACGGCTAACAATTGATGCTCTGTTGTGCTAGGAACCCCTCCTCATCTACTGTATTCCAACTTCTCGATGGTTCATACCCTCTGATACTACTCATAGATTCATCGAAATAAACAAACAACACATAGAAAACATAATCTGTCAAAAACAGAATAGTCTGTAGTAATCTGGAAACTTTCCATACTTTTGTAACTTCAAAAATTCCGAAAAATTAGGAAATCGTAAACAATATATATATAAATCTCGTGCAAAAAAATTAGTATTTTATCACACTTCTGTAATAAAAGAAAATTATTTTACTGGGCGCAAAAGTTTATCTTTTTCAGCACGATCAAATCAACTATCATCCACACTATCCCAAAGGCTTTACTTGGCACTTTATTGAAACAAAAGCTATAAAACATGATTACTACATTAGCTTAATCATGCGGACACACCAAAACAGTAGGGATAAATTTTGGTTTGTCTCCCAACAAGCGCTTTCCTTTAATGCCTTTCTAGCTGAGCATGATGATTTCAATGATGCTCACATAAAAGATAAGAACTGAAACATAATGGGAGCATCATAAAGCATATGACAAGAATATTTAAGTCTAACCCACTTCCTATGCATAGGGATTTTGTGAGCAAACAACATATGGGAGCAAGAATCAACTAGCATAGGAAGGAAAAATAAGCATAACTTCAAGATTGTCAACACATAGGGAGGAAACTTGATATTATTGAGATATGTGAAAGCATAAGTTCCTCTCTCATAATAATTTTTAGTAGCATCATGAATGAATTCAACAATATAAATATCACATAAAGCACTCTTTTCATGATGCATAAGCATAGAATTTTTATTACTCTCCACATAAGCAAATTTCTTCTCATGAATAGTAGTGGGAGCAAACTCAACAAAATAACTATCATGTGAGGCACAATCCAATTCAAAATTAAAATCAAGATGACAAGTTTCATGGTTATCATTATTCTTTATAGCATACATGTCATCACAATAATCATCATAGATAGCAACTTTGTTCTCATGTTCAATTGGAACCTCTTCCAAAATAGTGGATTCATCACTAAATAAAGTCATGACCTCTCCAAAGCCACTTTCATAAATATTATATGATTCAACACCCAGCAAAATAGTGGGATCATTACCTAGAGTTGACACTCTTCCAAACCCACTTTCATCACTATAATCATCATAAATATGAGGCATCCTATCATCTTCATCTAACACGGCATCCCCAAGCTTATGGATTTTCATATCATTAGCATCATGGATATTCAAGGAATTCATACTAAAACATTGTAATCATGCTCATCATTCAAATATTTAGTGCCAAGCATTTTATAGACTTCTTTTTCTAACACTTGAGCACAATTTTCCTTTCCATCATTTTCATGAAAGACATTAAAAAGATGCAGCATATGAGGCAACCTCAATTCCATTTTTTGTAGTTTTCTTTTTATAAACTAAACTAGTGATAAAACAAGAAACTAAAAGATTCAATTGCAAGGTCTAAAGACATACCTTCAAGCACTCACCTCCTCGGCAACGGCGCCAGAAAAGAGCTTGATGTCTACTATGCAACCTTCTTCTTGTAGACTCGTGTTGGGCCTCCAATCGCAGAGTTTTGTAGGACAGTAGCAAATTTCCCTCTAGTGGATGACCTATGGTTTATTAATCCGTGGGATGCGTAGGATGAGGATGGCCTCTCTCAAAAAACTCTGCCACCAAAAAACAAAGAGTCTCTTGTGTCCCCAACACACCCAATACAATGGTAAATTGTATAGGTGCACTTGTTTGGAGAAGAGATGGTGATACAAGTGCAATATGGATGATAAATATAGGTTTTTGTAATCTGAAAATATAAAAACAGCAAGGTAGCTGTCGGATTACAGGTTCCGACAAAACCCTTAAGGTTCGAACACTGGGGTGCGCACGAAGATCTTTCCCCCTAGCTCACGCTCTCACAACGATCTCAAAACCTAGCTCGCCGAACCCGAAGAACAAGGGACACAAAAGTTTATACTGGTTCGAGCCACCGATGTGGTGTAATACCGTACTCTAGTGTGGTGTGGTGGATTGCCTTGTAGGCTGGGGATGAACGAGTACAAGGGAAGAACAGCCTCCTGAGGAGAGGTGCTCTTGAGCTCGATGAGCTTGTGTCGCTGGGATGGTCTGAATGATCCGATCGTCCCCCCCCCCCCCATGATGGTGGCTAGTCCTATTTATAGAGACCCGGGTCCTCTACCCAAATATTAGGCAGGAAGGGATCCCACAACGGCCAATTCGAACGGGGATAGTGAGTACAAGTTAGCCTGACAAAAGGTGGTCTTCGCCTGCCAAAGGTTCTGGCGGTGACGCCGTCGTGGGGTTCGTGGTGACCTCCGTCTTGCCGTCCTGCTGGTCTCGGTCTCGTTGCACCGATATGGAAACCTTTGCCTGACACCTCAGGACTCCTCGCCTGCGCCTGCCTCTTTAGCACCAAAGAGGAAACTAGTAATCTGCACCCGCTGGCGCCCGACTGGCGCCCGCCTGGCCTTGGTCGTCATGGCTCACGTCACAGGAACCTCACGAGGTGCCCCTCTCCTTGATCTCACCGCTTATCACGAGCCAGCCTAGTGAGGCCACCCTGAAGAGGTCTTGTGTCGCCCGCCTGGCGAGGCTTGGCCCCTCGCGAGGTTCTTGAGCATTGGTTGTTGAAGATGGGCCGTACTAGGCCGCGGGTGGAGCCACGCACTGGGCCGCAGGCAGGCAACTCTAGGAACCCCCGTTCCCAGAACACCGACAATAGCCCCCGGGCCAAAGGCGCGCTCAAACTTGGCTTCATGGCGAAGCCAAGGGGTATGTGCGGAGCGCCGCGGGCCCCAACAGCCTGCAGCCTTGATTGCCGCGTGGCGACTAACGGGACGTGGGCGCCTCCACTTCCCCATGCAGCCTCTTTTTCCGCCTCGCTAGGCAACCACCATCGTCTTCATGGCTCCTCATCCCTTACGGGCAGCACTTTCCACCGCTCCCCCATCTCCCAGAAGGCTGCAGATCTCTTTCCCCGGCTCAATCTGATACCAACTCCCCCCGCCGCCATGGCACCAAGCCAGAAGAAGAAGGCAAAGAAAGAGTCCCATACCTCGGCCCCTGCGACGTAGGTCCTCGAGCCCGCCGTCGAGCGGTCAATGGTGCTCAACCAAGAGGCGATGGGGAAGCTGCGCCCAACACTCGCCACCGATTTCAATGAGTGGGGGCGACGGTGGCTTGGCCCGCTTCCCGCGCCAAAGTTGACATGTCGGCCACCGAGGTCCCCATCCATCTTCACGCCCTCTGGGCAGACCCGATTCCTCCCTTCTCCGATTTCTTCAACGTGGTGCTCTCGCATTACCAGATCAATGCGTTGCACCTCGATCCCCAATCCATCATCCTTCTTGTTGTCTTTGCCTTTGTCTGCGAAGCCATGGTGGGCATTGCCCCTTCTGTGGCCTTGCTTCACCACTTCTTCTTGCTGCCCCTTCTGGGTGTGTATCCTTCCATGCTGTCGCGGTGACAGCCTGCTCGGGCATTGACTTCGAGCTCTCGCTGGTCGTCGAAGGCTTTTGGAGGAGGTGGGTGTTCGTGGACGTTGGCGTGCGCAGCCCCCTGCTGCTGCTCCCTTGGGTTCCAGCTGCCCCGAGCTCCGGTTGGGGGCACGCGAAGCTCACCGATCGGCGGCTCGCCCATGTATGGACCCGGCTCGCTAGGTTGAAGGACCTTGGTGTGACGGCGCCCATGGTGGTGAAGGATTTCATCCGGTGTCGCATCGCTCCACTTCAGCTCCACTCTCGGCAAATCTGGACCTTCTCTGGCTACGGGGACCGCATGAGGGTTCAGGCTCTGGCTCTTCCTCCTAAGGCACATCACATGGTGCTCATGCTCCTGTCGGGTGACCCAATGCCAGCCAACCTGCCAGAGGAGGGCTGTCTTCTGTAATGCTACTCGAACAAGGTGGAGTTTGTGAAGTAGGTGCCCCTCTTCAATGAATGGGCACCGCGCCTAGTTGGCCTTGAAGGGCCTCGCGAGAGCCCTGTCTTCGTGGCCCCCTTGCCTGCCACGAGCGCGATGCCCGCCCCAAGAGCTGGCGCAAGGGGGCGGTCTCTGTCGAGCGATGGTGACGCTACTGCTGAGGAATCGACACCACTCGGAGCTCCGGAGGTGCCGTCCCCCAAGACCCCAGAGAGTTGTCCTGAGGAAACGGCTTGGGGGAAGACGCAGTCTGATGCTCCTAAGGCCGGAGCCCCCGAGGCCCTGGTGAACTGCCATGAGACGGGTACCGAGGTCTCTGCATGGGCCAGCACCCCTGAGGCCGCCTTTGTAAGTGCATCTAGTGCCACCCCTAGTTGGTTTTGGAGTATTGACGACAAACCTAGTTGAGGGACTAATGTGTTTGTGAGAATTGCAGGATAACACAGGTAGAAGTCCCTCATTGATTCGGTTTTCCTACCAGAGATGACCCATAAAAATGTATGAAGACATTGATGTCAAAGGTGGTATATGAAGATATTCACATTGAAGACTATGACAAGAGAAGACATCACATGAAGCCTATGGAGCTCAAAGACTTAGATCTTTCATAGTTCTTTTTCTTCTTCTTTGTTGAGTCATAGGAACCACCGTACTGTTAAATGGGGTCCAAGAGAACCAGTCAGAATGACTGAAGTGATGCTTAACCAAAACCTATGTCTTCGAGTGAAGACTATGAGAGCGAATCTTGTCCAGAGTCGGACAAGTCAGCTTTGCTTGTAGCCCAAGTAAAGTTGCCGTGTGAGTTTGAAATCTGACCGTTGGAACACGTGTCAGTTCCTTAGTGACCCAGGGTCATTTTGGACAAATCAGGTCGGGTTGCCTAGTGGCTATAAATAGCCCACCCCCTACAACCAAAGACGGTTGGCTGCTCAGAGTTAGTATACGACTTTTGTCGTTTGAGAGCAACCCACCTTGAAGCCTTTGAGGGAGAATTCCTTGCGAGGATAAAGCCCTAACCACCCAGAGCCAAAGAGAATTAGGCATCACTTAAGTCTTCTTATCTGTGTGATCTGAAGACTTATTACACTTGAGGACTATGAATCCTCCAGCCGGTTAGGCGTCGCGTTCTGAGCATCCAAGAGACATTGTGGATTGCCGGTGAACAAAGTCTGTGAAGGTTTGGGAGTCTACCTTGAAGACTTACCAGAGTGATTGGGAGAGGTCTGTGTGACCTTAGCTCAAGGGGAATACGGTGAGGACTGGGTGTCCTGAGCTGCGTGTTTAGGACTGGGTGTCCGGGACCGTGTGTCCTCAGGTTTAAATACCTAGCCGCCCTAACCAGACGTACAGTTGTCACAGCAACTGGAACTGGTCCAACACATCATTGTCTTCAACGAGTCACTGGTTTCATCCTTCCCTTCTCTTTACGTACTATTACTCCTTGTGAAGTCATTGTATGATTGCACTACCTATTATCTTCACTGAGTGACTGTGTGTTCTGTTTGGCTTCATAATATCTTCCTACCTGATCCTTACTACATTGCTTCTATTAGTCATTGTGCTTTCACTCTGTTGAATACTTGACTATGGCTTGCCTAGTGTAGTCTACCTTCTGTTGCAGGGTAATAGGTTTATTTCTATCGTTTGTCTTCATAACGTCCACGTTTTGAAGACTTTCATAAAAATCACCTATTCACCCCCCTCTAGTCGATATAACGCACTTTCAATTGGTATCAGAGCAAGGTACACCCTTGTTCTGTGTGATTCGGTTTAACCACCTGGAGTTTTAGCTATGTCGACTGCAGGGATAATCAAAGTCTCCACTGCGTGCCCCGTCTTCGATGAAACTGAATATCCTTACTGGAAGAATAAGATGCACATGCATCTTGAAGCCATTGATGTCGACCTATGGTATGTCGTCAAGAACGGCGTTCCCAAGGCTGGAGAAGGTGTCACTGCTGTTGACGTCAAGAAGTTCGCTCAACTGGACTCTACTGCCAAGAATATCATCTGTGGTCATCTGACCAAAGGACAGTATGGCCGCGTGAGTGCTTTGGAAACATGTAAGCTAGTCTGGGACTGGCTCTCCAAGGTCAACGAAGGCGTCAAAACCAAGAGAGATCAGAGAATCAGTGTCCTTCGCAACCTCTTCAACCGCTTCAAGAGAAATGACAATGAGAATGTCCAGCTCACATTTGATCGACTCACTGACATCATGAATGAGCCTCAAGCCCTTGGCGCTACTGAGATCACCAAGCATGAAGTCGTCAAGACACTACTGAGATCACTTGACAGTTCGTTTGACACCCTAGCCCTGATGATTCAAGAACATCCTGATTTCAAGACACTCGATCCGTCTGACATACTTGAGAGGATCAACACACATGAGTTTCAGCTTTCTGAGAAAAGAGATATCTACGGTCCAAACTATGGGCGAACTCGTGCCTTGAAGGCAAAAGCTGTCTCCTCATATGAAGAAGAATCTGACAGCAGTTCTGATGATCCTGAAGACATTGGAAGGGAACTTTCTATGCTTGTGAAGAAGTTCCAAAAATTCACCAAGAAGAAAGGCTTCAAAAAGTCTTCCCGATCAAGCTCAAGGAATGATGAAGCTTCTGCTCATCACTACAAGAAGAAAACATGTCACAAGTGCAAGAAACCTGGCCACTTCATCTCTGAGTGTCCGCAGTGGGACAATGAGAACAAAAAGAAGAAGAAGAGCAAGGAATATGACTCTGACGACAAGAAGAAGAAGAAATACTCAAAGTCTTCTTCCAAGTCTTCTTCAAAGTCTTCATCACACAAGAAGAGCTCATCTGGCAAGGCACGTGCGTTTGTTGGCAAGGAAATGGATTCAGAGGAGGAGTCCGCTTCTGAGGAGGCGGAGGTGGAGTCTGAGGAGGAGGCCGATTCTGGCGTCGCAAGTCTGGCTACAGCATACGTTGCCAAGTCCATCTTCAACACTGAAGACAATGACCTCATCACCGACACCGATGCAAATGACAAGGACTACTCCGCTCCTACCTACTGCTTCATGGCACGCGGTGCCAAGGTAAACACACGCACTACTCACTATCAAACATCTAGTGACGATGACTCTGATTGTGGTTCAAAACCCAGCTACAAAACACTTGCTAAAGTTGCAACTGAACAACAGAAAGCCATGGAACATATTCAAAAACTGTTAGACAAAAGCGATGATCTGTTAGGCGCTGAAATGACTCGATCTAAGTCCTTAATTGAAGACATAAAAAATCTTCACGTTAAGTATGAGGAACTTGAAAGTCGTCATGAAACGCTCTCAACAACACATGAAAAGCTTTCCTATGATTATCTTCAAAGGAAGCAAGATCTTGAGAAATTGAGAGCGGCTCATGAAGATCTTCAAAAGGAAAATGAGTCACTTCACGCCAAATAGATCAGTTCCGCTCAGGAAGGATTTGAACCACCATGTCTTAAATGCATTGAGCGTGATAATGCTACTACTGTTGCGGAATGTTCTACTGCTACTACTGTTGCAATATCTTCAACTGTTGATGTGGGAACTAACCCCTCTGCTGAGGATTCCACTGCTATTGCTGATGAGAATGCTAGGTTGAAGACATTGCTTGAAACAGGGATGTACAAAAGTCTTAAAGGGCATCAGACACTATGTGATGTCCTCAAAAAGCAGATCTTGAAGCAAAACCCGAGGAAAGAGGGTGTTGGGTTCGTAAGGAAAATGAATGCTGATGGCTCTTACTAGAAACCTGAGAAGTACCCCAAAACCACATGGGTTGCTGCAAAGGAATCTTCAGCAGATCTATCCAATCTATCTGGCTTCTCTTGTGCAAATCCCATTGTCATTGATGAATCCTTTGATGCAAACTATAAACTGTTTAGGAATCATAATGGTGAAGTGTTTGCCAGGTACATTGGTACTAATTGCAGGAATGGACCGCCTATGAAGAAGATCTGGGTTCTGAAAAAGTGTCTCGAGAATCTTCCTGTGAATGTCATCATGACACCACACGTGAAGAAGACAAACCACAGACCACAGGCTTCATACGGTCCAAAGGCTTCATACAGACAGAGGACTCACCTGAGTCACACTAACGCAAATGTTTTGCAGGGAAACCATACTCAGGCCTATGAATATGAGCGCGGTTCATCAAACCGCCATGTTCATAAGACCAAGAACTATTCTGCTTATTCTTATGAGTACTATTGTCCGCCTGCAAGACTTTTTGATAGGGCTCCAAAGCCAAAGTTCTCAGATGCTGCACTTAGACTTATTGCTTCTAAGCCACCCTTGAAGATGTGGGTGGCTAAGAAAGCTTAACTCTCTTTTGCAGGGAAAGGTCTCCAGCAGAAAACCAAAATCATCTGACGCTATTGCTGGGGACCTTAAACATCTTGTACGGCACAAGATCAAATGCCCGAATGGTCTTACTATGTACTTCGTTCCTGAATCGCTTGCTACTCTCCCTATCAGTCCTAATCTGGATCTAAGCTTTCATAACCCACTGGTTCGTCAAATGTTTTTGCTTCACAATTCTCTTCGTGAAGCCTATCCCCCTAACTGCACTGTAGAGTACGACACCAGCGTCTTCAGAATGGATTATTGATAGTGGGTGTACCAACCACATGACTGGCAAAAGAAGCCTTCTTATGGACTCAACCTTATGTCCATCCGACAAGAGTCACATCACATTTGCTGACACTGGTAAAAGTAAGGTATTGGGTCTAGGTAGAGTTGCAATCTCAAAGGATCAACACATGGATAAAGCCATGCTTGTTGAATCGCTTGGCTTCAACTTAATGTCTGTCTCAATGCTTTGCGATTTGAACATGATCGTAATATTTGGAAAATATCGCTGCCTTGTACTAATGGAATCTGACAAGTCTCTAGTGTTTGAAGGGTATCGGAAAGATGATTTGTACGTGGTAGATTTTTCGGCAGGACCACAGCTTGCCATATGTCTTCTAGCAAAGGCTTCAGAATGCTGGCTCTGGCATCGGAGGCTAGGGCATGCTGGCATGAGGAACCTCCACACCCTTGCAAAGAAGAAGCATGTCATAGGCATCGAGGGCGTCAAGTTCAAGAAAGATCACTTATGCGGTGCCTGTGAAGCAGGGAAGATGACAAGGGCCAAACATCCCTCGAAGACAATCATGACAACCACTCGACCCTTCGAACTGCTCCAGATGGATCTTTTCGGTCCCACTCATTACTCAACTCTTACTACTACTGCTTGCCTCTATGGCTTTGTTATTTTTGATGATTATTCTAGATATACTTGGGTGCACATAATCCTCTACAAGACTGAAGTGCAGGATGTCTTCAGACGCTTCGCCAATCGAGCAATGAACAACTATGGCGCCAAGATAAAGCACATCATAAGTGACAATGGCACTGAATTCAAGAACACTGGCCTTGATACATATCTTGATACCTTGGGCATCACACATGAATTCTCAGCCCCATACACGCCACAGCAGAATGGCGTCGTCGAACGCAAGAACAGAACACTCATTGAGATGGCCCGAACGATGCTTGATGAATACAAGACTCCAAGAAAATTCTGGCCTGAAGCCATTGATACTGCATGCCATACAATCAATTGTGTTTATCTTCACAAGCTTCTGAACAAGACATATTATGAGCTCCTTACTGGCAAGAAGCCAAATGTCAGTTACTTCAGAGTATTTGGTGCCAGGTGCTGGATCAAGGATCCACATCACACTTCAAAATTTGCACCAAAAGCACATGAGGGTTTTATGCTTGGATATGGAAAGGATTCGCACTCCTACAGAGTCTTCAATCTCTTTCATTATAAAGTGGTTGAAACAGTGGATGTGCGGTTTGATGAGACTGACGGTTCACAAAGAGAGCACCTCCCAAATATGCTAGATGATGTTCCATCCAGCGAATCAATCAAGCTTATGGGAACCGGAGAAATCATAACCTCTGAAGCTCAACCTGAAGAGGAACTTATCATCTCCGCACCTGATCAACCTGAAGACAATGCTCAGCCTGAAGACAATCCCACTAACAATGACAATGATCAGCAAGAGCAAAACCTTCGCCCTGTACATCCTCCTGTTGCCAATGAAGTGCAGATTGAGAGAATAATTGACAGCATCAATGCACCCGGTCTGCTCACTCGATCAAGGGAAACTCAGCTGGCAAATTTCTGTGGGCACTTCGCATTCGTCTCAATAACAGAACCCAAGAAAGTTGAAGAACCCTTTATGGAACCTGAATGGATTCAAGCTATGCAAGAAGAGCTTCAACAGTTTGAGCTGAATAATGTATGGGAACTGGTTAAGCGTCCTGATCCTCGGAAGCACAACATAATAGGAACCAAATGGATATACCGCAACAAGCAAGATGAGCATGGTCAAGTTGTCAGAAACAAAGCTCGTCTCGTTGCTCAAGGATATACTCAAGTGGAAGGCATTGACTTCGATGAAACATTTGCTCCTATGGCTAGACTTGAAGCCATACGCATACTGCTGGCCTATGCCAATCATCACAACATACTTCTATATCAAATGGATGTGAAGAGCACCTTTCTCAGTGGAAAGATTGAAGAAGTGTATGTTGCACAACCGCCTGGCTTTGAAGATCCAAAACATCCTGACATGGTATACAAGCTCAACAAGGCACTGTATGGCCTCAAATAAGCCCCTCGGGCCCAGTATGACACACTCAAAAACTTCCTGAAGAGCAAAGGCTTCATACCTGGTTCCCTAGACCCCACTCTCTTCACGAAGACATATGATGGTGAACTGTTTGTGTGCCAAATATATGTGGATGACATTATCTTCGGCTGCACCAATCAGAAGTACAGTGAAGAGTTTGGATATATGATGCAAGAGCAATATCAGATGTCCATGATGGGAGAGCTGAAGTTCTTCCTCGGTCTCCAAATATGACAGCAATGCAACGGCATCTTCATATCTCAAGAGAAGTATCTCAAAGATTGTCTGAAGAAGTTTGGTATGCAAGACTGCAAAGGCTTCACGACACCAATGCCAGCCAAGCATCATCTGGGTCCCGACGACAATGGTAAAGAGTTCGATCAAAAGGTATACCGCTCCATGATTGGTTCTTTGCTTTATCTATGTGCATCTAGGCCAGATATTATGGTTAGTGTTTGCATGTGTGCTCGATTCCAAGCGACACCAAAGGAGTCGCATCACTTAGCTGTGAAGCGAATTCTTCGATATTTGGCTCACACCCCAACTCTAGGATTATGGTATCCAAAGGGCTCAAAGTTTGATCTGGTTGGATTCTCGGATGCTGATTATGTTGGTGACAAAGTGGATCGCAAGTCTACATCAGGCACATGTCACTTTCTGGGACGATCACTTGTATGTTGGTCTTCAAAGAAGCAGAACTGTGTATCTCTCTCCACTGCTGAATCTGAATACATTGCTGCTGGATCTTGCTGCGCTCAGCTTCTATGGATGAAGCAAACACTCAAGGACTATGGCATTCATCTGAAGCAAGTGCCACTCTACTGCGACAACGAAAGCGCCATCAAGATTGCCAACAACCCAGTTCAGCACTCGAAGACAAAGCACATTGAAATTCGTCATCACTTTCTCAGAGATCATGTTGTGAAGGAAGATATTGATATCATACACGTCAATTCTGAAGAGCAATTGGCAGATATGTTCACCAAGCCCTTGGATGAGAAGAGATTTTGCAAGTTATGGTGTGAGCTAAATATCCTGGAATCCTCAAATGTCCTGTGATCAGGCACACATCCTAACACTTATGCATATTGATGACTTAGATGTGCAACACACGAAGTAAAGTATATCTTCAATCAATGAAGACATACATTCTATGTGTGAATACATTAATGTGGAATTTGACTTCGGAGTGCCACGATAATTGTGCGCCATGTCTGGGTCTAATTCTTCCTATACGGTGGGTAACGCCAACACCAAATGTTCTGTTTGAAGTGTTTCACTCATGGCGTTACATTTGCTATCTCTTCACATTTGGTATTGGCTTCAATCTCAACATATCTTCATGATTATCTTCACTATGTTGATTATATAGATATATATATATACTAGTGTTCTGTCCTCTACAGCATTCACTTATAGCTATGTCTTCTTGTTGAATCTTTTGAACTAAGTGAATGTGATTGGACCCTAACCTCTCTATGCTTTCTATCTCAAACTCTATCTCTCCAAATCATATGCATTCTATTGAAACTGTCGAATGTCTTCTCCGCGTCCTTGTCAGCAGAAGATACAGAGACAACCATTAAGTCCGTTTTCAATGCTCATTCCTCCACCTGAAACCCGGAGAAGTGGGAACGACCACCCGACAATCCAGGTGTGCGTGGGACGTGGAACAAACCCCAATCTGCTGCATGATGGCCACGTGTTCCTCAGATGCGAATCGCCAGGGGCACCTGTGTAATAACGCAGTGCCGCCCCTGTACCTATAAATACACACCTCACATCAGTCATTATCTCTTCTTCCACTCTCGCACGAACCCTAGCGCCACCGCTAGCCCTCGACGACGCCGGCGATGAAGCGCTTCGCTGCCGCAACCTCTCCGACGCCATCTTCACGCCGACCGCGGACATTGCCTTCTCCGCCGTCGCCGTAGGTGTCCTCCGCCGCCAAGTTAGGGCACGGACGATCGAACTGCTCGGCCTCCTCTTCCACTCCGTCTAGCAGTTCTTCGTGTGGTAAATAAAACCTCCTTTTTACAGCCTCTTTGATCCTATAGCTTTATCACTTTCTACCACAAGGAGTTTCTATTCACACAAGTTGGATCTCTTTCATACTGCATCTCATAACATGCCTAGTATATTCACTTATGCTTCACAAAGTAGTTAGATTCCTCACTTGTACTGATCCGTGGATTCGTACAAATCTGGAACCAACTCCTTATCTATGAGTGAATGTCTTCGCACGATGAGGTCAATGTCTTCTAAACTGATTTATCTTCAAAACCTTCTGAGAATGCATATGACCTCTTCCCCTTCCCTCGCACCTTAATGCTGTCACAGGTACATGTCCGTGGGAGAATCCCTTGGTTCTCATAGTCTGCATTCATTTGCAGAATTCTTACAGCATCACATAAATTCTCCCGAAGCCAGTTCCTGTTTGTCCAGCGAGCGAAAACCTTTGAAGCCTCTGAACATATTGAAGCCTTTCAGATTAAGGTTCATGGCTTCAGAAAAATCAGCAAGGATGGGTGGCAGAAAGCGTCAAGGAGAAACATCAAGAGATCTGGCCGATGACCTCTCAGAGCTGTACAAGACAGATCCTGAAGAGGATTACAATCAGTGCAAGACGCGAATCCAATGGATTCGACGCTATTGGGCAGAACAGTGGTTCAAGTACAGATTTGTGACCAAGGAATATGCTGAAAAGAATGCCATCAAGCGACCATGGGGAGACATCGTCTACAAAAATCTTCAACCCAGGACCAGAGATGAAGCCATTGAACAAGACTTCTATCCCTGCATGGTCCGTGGACCACAGCCTGCGGATGCTGACCCATCGTCCCTGCTATGGTGTCGTGACGACAATCTGTTTAAGTGCAACTTCCAGTTTGCCCAGAACTCAGCGAAGCAGAACAAGAAGACTTTGGGTTTAGATTTCAACCCTGGTCCCTCTGCTCCCCGTGCCGATGGAACTCGCGAAGCTGAACCCAATCTTCTTGGGCCCTTCTACAATCTTGAAGGCCTCATCACTCACATCGTGGTTCAAGGGACAGCCATGAATGAGCCTGCAGATGACGCTGAATCAGATGAAGCGCCTGCAGCGCCGAAGCCAAAGAAGCTGAAGCAGCCAAAAGCTTCAAAGCCGGCCTCTGCACCAAAAATCTCACGGGCGAAGCCACTGGCAACTGCACCTCCTGAAGAGATTTGTCACGCATCTCCAAGCCCCAGAAGGTCAAGATGCCTATGCCACACACCGGCCAAGAGCTAACAGCTGCTGCCTTTCTGTGCAATGATACCATTGATCTGTCAAGTGATGAAGATCTTGCAGATGACACTCTTGAGCAACTCATCAAGAGCAAAGAAGAAGCAGAAATCTTCAATGATCTGCCTCTCTTTGATGTAACAATCATCCACAACTTCATTGATGAGTGGTTTGACACGCCAAACATCAGCTTGGAAGATCTGCAACTACCCATTGGCCTCAGTGTCGCCTTCCATGGCGCCATTGCTTCAGAACTAGCCCTCGCTCAGCGCATCGTCGAACTGAAGCAAAATATTGACTATGAAAAGGCTCAGTTCAAGAAGCATATGGCCAAGCTTAGCATGCCAGAGGTGAAAAACTTCAAGATTATGCTGCACGAGCCAAAGAAGCCTTTCTCAAGAAACGCGCAGAAGCTCAAGGTTCTCGGGAGCGTATGAAGAACCTGGCTGACAACTGTGTGCAAGGCTACAACGAAGCTGAGAAGCGCAAGGCCCTTGGGCGTCCGGGCATTGATCCCAGGATGGCTGCTAAGCAGAAGAAGAAGCCCATTCTGACCGAACCTCTCGCACCAAGGCAGGAAGCAGATCCCATTGTCTTCCCAACTAGAATGACAGGCTCGAAGCCAAAAAGCCGGTCAACGGCTTCAGAGCTGAAGAAGATGAGGACTGCTAAGGCTGAAGCTAGGAAGAGGAAACATCCTGAAGCCTCTCCTACTGCCCCCTCCAAGAAGAAGAGGAAGACCAAGAAAGAACGGGCTGCTCCCACAGAGCCTTTGATTGTTGAACCCATTTCCATGGTTCGTCCTGACGCTGAACGCCAACTGACAATCCATGAGCCTGCTTTCACAGAGGCTCATGAAGCTGAAGACTTTCCAGCAGCTGATCCCATCGCTGCTGACGACATTGGTCACCATGACCATGTAGAAGATGGTGCAGTCCTTCCTCTGCCCGAGCACAGCGAACTCATCAGCATTGGTCGTCCTCTGACGCCAATTGCTCAGGATGCTTGATGGGCTGATCGCCCACAAGAGGAAGAAGACCTTGAGGCCCAGGCAACTCCAACTACACAGGCGTCGCCTGTGTTGCGCAGGCTTCGCAAAGGACCAAGGCCTCCAGTCTCTGCGTCTGAAACTAAAGCTGCTGAAGACATTCTGGCTGCATCAGCCGATGAAGAAGAAGTCCCACAAGCTGCTACTCCCTTGTCCCACCAAGAAGCGGTTCTCGAGGAGAACGTGGTTGTGACCGACCCTCCAGCTCGTCAAGTGGAGGTTGAAAATCTTGAGGCTGCCACCACCAACACCAATGAAGCCACTGACGTTGTCATGGCTGAAGCTAATGTGGAGCCCTCACCAACAAAAGCACCAGAAGTCAGCGAAGCCACTGATCCCACTGCTTCTGTTCCTGCGCCTGCTGCCGGTCCTCAGTTCGACTATCATGTTGAGTACAGGCCTCAGGTACAGAAGCCAATCCCAAGATTGCCCAGGTTCCCAGGTCCTGCATCAGCACCTGGATCCTTCAATATCAATGGCTTCAGAGCAGACAACACATTCTTCAATAGCTCCAGGAACCCCTACTCAAGGGAAAGAATATCATTTGATCGGTTCTGGAGCTATCCGCAGCGAAGCTATTACTCCTGCATTCTATACAATCAAAGTCGCATCTTCCCACACAAGCGTCTTGACATTGAAGCAATAGCTGGTCTGCCCTGTCTGGAAGAAGCTCTGGATTACTTCAAAGAGGTTGGATTGCTGCCGTTCATCACTGACCAAGAGCATTGGAATGAAGAGTTGCTGCTCCAATTCTATGCCACACTTCACATCTGCGGGTATAACAGAGATCCGAAGACTTGGGTCCTGGAGTGGATGATAGGAGACGTTCATCACGAATCCAAAGCCTTTGAAATCATTGAGCTCACTGGTCTACCCACTCCCGGTGATCTCTACGAATCTGGCTATCAACTTCACAGTGAAGCTGTGGAGAGCATCTTTCAGAAGCCTGAACCTAACATGAGTCAGATGCTCAGTATGATGAAGCCATTACCCCAAGATGCTGCATATCCCAAAGAGTTCTTTGTTGAAGACCTAGAGTATCTGCCAAGGACTATTTATCACATCATAAGGCGAACTCTCTGGCCCATCAAAGGGCACTCTCCACATGCCAAGCTGGAAGGTGCAATGAAGACTTTGGTCTTCTATATTCTTCATGGAAAATGCTTCAATGCACAGGACTTCTTCATTCCCCAACTTGCTGCATCAGGCTCTGATCTGTTTGGCTTGAAGTTCTACGCCCCATGGGTAATGCGGCTGATCAAACTTTACTCCGCTATCTCATATCAGCCATCTGCTCGCAATCATCGGATTTTTCTGCCTGATGTGGATATGTCTATTGAAGCCATCTATCTTGAGCCTGCCAAGTAACCTCTAAGTCTTCAGAATGCAGAGCATCAAAGTTTTTCTCAGAACATTGAAGGAGTTGAAGCAGTCACTCGTGTGTATCCTTTGGCTGGCACTACACATGCACCGCATCCTGCTCTCACTGAAGCCACTGACAGTACAACTTCCCCATGACCCAAGAAGTGCTCTCGTGTTCTCAATGACCGAGAGCTTCTTGTGGCTCTTCATCAGAAACAGGATAGGCATCATGACTGGCTGAAGCATCAAATGCAAAGCCTCTTGGTGGATGTTAATCGCATTCGCAATCTTGCCACCAAGAATGCCTTTGTTGCTCATGAAACCTCTCGACGCACATGGAAAGGGCTGACGCTGATGTGTTCTGAAGATGATCTTCAAGAGGATGGCTTCTCCGAGTGCTTCAAGTTTGACTCCACACCTCCTCGAAGGGCAGTGCTGTGACGAACTCCATCTCTTGAAGACTCTGAGTTCTCTTCCTTTGCTGCAACTGTAAATGCCAGAGTGATCGAGGATGACGACGATGCTACTTCACCGCCGCCTCCTTCAGCACGCTTCGACACTGCTCCAAGCTCTTCTGCACCGCCGAACACCACCAACGACCCTGCTGCTTCACCTACTCTTCATGGGAACGAGTAGAGGCTCTATGTCTTCAAACCTTTTTGGTCCTTACTGACAAAAGGGGGAGAAGCATATGAGTTTAATAGTCTTCAAGCGGGTCCATATGGGCGGGTGCTTCATATTTTGCTTCGTGTTTACAACTCTCGTTTTGATACATTTGGTTCTTTGAGTTGTAACACTTAAACTCGATGGTCGTCTGCTACCTATTTGCCATTTTGTGATGCGATGATAAATTCCGCATGTGCGACGATAAATTCCGCACTTAGATCATTTTGCAGACGTCCATTTTCCATTATGCATGTCATTATCTTCACATACCTTCACATGCATAGTGGATTGTCATCATAAGTTGAAGAGGGTCTCCACAAGCACAACCTGCCATGTGCATTTGCATTCCAAAAGCAAACTACTTCAGGGGGAGCCCTTGCAACTTATGAAGACAATTCCTTATCCTTTACAATTTCACATATTATATTCCCCGTTGAAAACTTCAACTAGTTTATCATCAATCACCAAAAAGGGGGAGATTGTAAGTGCATCTAGTGCCACCCCTAGTTGGTTTTGGAGTATTGACGACAAACCTAGTTGAGGGACTAATGTGTTTGTGAGAATTGCAGGATAACACAGGTAGAAGTCCCTCATTGATTCGGTTTTCCTACCAGAGATGACCCCTAAAAATGTATGAAGACATTGATGTCAAAGATGCTATATGAAGATATTCACATTGAAGACTATGACAAGAGAAGACATCGCATGAAGCCTGTGGAGCTCGAAGACTTAGATCTTTCATAGTTCTTTTTCTTCTTCTTTGTTGAGTCATAGGAAGCACCGTACTGTTAAGTGGGGTCCAAGAGAACCAGTCAGAATGACTGAAGTGATGCTAAACCAAAACCTATGTCTTTGAGTGAAGACTATGAGAGCGAATCTTGTCCAGAGTCGGACAAGTTAGCTTTGCTTGTAGCCCAAGTAAAGTTGTCGTGTGAGTTTGAAATCTGACCGTTGGAACACGTGTCAGTTCCTTAGTGACCAGGGTCATTTCGGACAAATCAGGTCGGGTTGCCTAGTGGCTATAAATAGCCCACCCCCTACAACCAAAAATGGTTGGCTGCTCAGAGTTAGTATACAACTTTTATCATTTGAGAGCAACCCACCTCGAAGCCTTTGAGAGAGAATTCCTTGCGAGGTTAAAGCCCTAACCACCCAGAGCCAAAGAGAATTAGGCATCACTCAAGTTTTCTTGTCTGTGTGATCTGAAGACTTATTACACTTGAGGACTGTGAATCCTCCAGCTGGTTAGGCGTCGCGTTTTGAGCATCCAAGAGACATTGTGGATTGCCGGTGAACGGAGTCTGTGAAGGTTTGGGAGTCTACCTTGAAGACTTACCAGAGTGATTGGGCGAGGTCTGGGTGACCTTAGCTCAAGGGGAATACTGTGAGGACTGGGTGTCCTGAGCTGCGTGTTCAGGACTGGGTGTCCGGGACTGTGTGTCCTCAGGTTTAAATACCTAGCCGCCCTAACCATACGTACAGTTGTCACAACAACTGGAACTGGTCCAACACATCATTGTCTTCAACGAGTCACTGGTTTCATCCTTCCCTTCTCTTTACGTACTGTTACTCCTTGTGAAGTCATTGTATGATTGCACTACCTTTTATCTTCACTAAGTGACTGCGTGTTCTGTTTGGCTTCATAATATCTTCCTACCTGATCCTTACTACATTGCTGCTATTAGTCATTGTGCTTTCACTCTGTTGAATACTTGACTATGGCTTGCGTAGTGTAGTCTACCTTCCGCTGGAGGGTAATAGGTTTATTTCTATCGTTTGTCTTCATAACTTCCATGTTTTGAAGACTTTCATAAAAATAGCCTATTCACCCCCCTCTAGTTGATATAACGCACTTTCAGCCTCCTCTGGAGTCACACCATCTATGCCTGGCCTTGGTGACCGCGCCCAGGGCATCGGCCGGCTCCGACCGAACTTCGCGGCGCTCCGCAAGAGGAGGGGGTCTCCAAGCTGCAGTGGTGACGCCTTCCGGCCATTGAAGCAGAGGAAATATATTGCTATTGACGAGTGAGTACCTTATCTCTGTAATTTCCTGAGTGCCGCTTCCCCTCCTGACCATGATTCCTCAGGGTCCCTTCTGCCAAGGCAACGAAGTCTCCCAAGAAGCAACCTCCTCCTGCCTCGAGTCCTCTGCTGACCTTGAGTGCCCTAAGCCAGCCTGCTGCACTTGGCGCGAGGTTGGCCGGAGAGGAAAGCACGCCGCATTGGCATCTCGACCCCGCGTTCTTGCCATCTGCTCTTCATGGCCTTGTTTGGGGTGCGGGAAGTGTGCCGAGGGCTCCTCCTCTAGTTATTGATCGCAACTGGCTGGCCTCAGCTCTGGCCTTTCCTTCGGATAACGAACCTCCGCCCCTCCGGGCCCCCATCGGTGCCCAAGGGGTGGCTGGAAAGGCATCGGCTTCCAGCCCCTTGTTGGGAGGAGGCGAGCCACCTCGAACCTTTTCGACAACTCCCGGCATGGAGGACGGGCTCGGCTGTGCATTTGAGCTTCCACGCAGGAGGGGTGGCGTCCGTCACAAGCTCTTCCAGGAAGCTATGGGTGCGTTGAGCCAGATCGGGGAAGAGCTTGTGGATGTGGACGCTCACCTCGAAACCGAGGGTCTTCAGCTGGTGGATGAATGGCGTCAATTGAAGGTGGCCATCAACCTCGGGCGCCTCCAACGTGAGCGTGCCAATGTGGATGCCGAGGCATCCCTTGCAACCTCGCGTGAGGCCTGCGCCCGAGCCTTGGAGGAGGCCAGGGAGGTAGACCGCTGCCATGAGGTTGCCGAGAAGCACTGGCAGGAGCTTCAGGCACTGAATTCCCTCCTGGAGCAACATGCGGAGGCACGCAAAGCCGCCTTGGTGTCGATGAAGGGGGCACTAACTGACGAGGAGGAGGTCCTGAAGCACGAAGAAGCGCTAATGCTGGAGGCCACCGAGCGCGGCCTCGAGCTTGAGCGATTGGAGACGAGGGAGCGACAGGTTGCTCAGGCAGAGGATGCCGTCAGCGCGCGGGGTGCCAGGATCAAGGAGGAAGTGGACCGCAGGGCGGACGAGGCTCGCGCTGAACTTGCCAATAAGCATGAACTGAAGCTAAAGCTCGTGGCCGCCGAAGCTGGGGGCAGGACCACTGCTCTTAGGTCGAGGTTGACTGAGGCGGAGCAGCATGAGAAGGCCGCTGGAGCTGCTTTGATCTCTGTCCAGGTTGAGTTGGCCTCCGCCCGTGCTGAACTGCTTCTGCCCCAGCAGCGAGTTACCGCCGCCGAGTCCCTTACGTAGTAGACCAGGGAGGAGGCGATCCGCCGACAAACGTTGCAGCGCGAACACGCCCCCATGCTCCATGACCTCAGGGTGAGGGCCAACCAGGTGCTAGGCGCTATCTGTGATGAATACGCCCCTCATCCCCATGCAGAAGACTACGCCGGCCACCTTCGCTTCTTCGCCGATGTCGTGACGCTCCTGGAGGATCGAGCTGAGAGAGCTCGCGAGCTTGTTGACGAAAGGAGCCGCGGCCTCCTTGGGCGCGCGTTTTCCCGCGTCTTCAGCCACCTTCAGAATGCCGACCCCAACTTCGACTTCAACGCTGCCATTGCTCCAGTCCCCGAGGCTTTTCGGGGCGACCTGGCGTGCTGGGTGGATAATAACGTGGATGCTCTGGTCAGAGCTTTCGCTTCCTATGACGATGTTGTGGTGGTCGCGGCGGATGAAGGCGATGTGGTCGATGATGATGAAGATGACACCGGCGACGATGCCGGTAGCGTGTCCGGGAGCGATCCGAAAGATGTTGCGAGCGACATGTCCGACTGAGCCTGCGCTCCTTGTCTTGAACCTGCACGCAAAAAAGCTTAGGCATGGCCCCCGACGATGTGAGTGTATTTTGGGGAGGGGGATCCCCTCATGTAATCAAATTGTTGTTTTATTCCCTGAGCCGGACTTAAGGCGTGCTTTAGCAAGTTCTCAAGTTCTTCCTCGTGCTCGCCACAGTAACTTACCTCAGTCTAGGTGGGCCCCGCACTAGCCTTGTGGTTGTCGATGTGTGGTTCTCCCGAGGGGATTCCTCCACGGACTTGTGAGATTTCGGGCTTCTGCGGAGCTCGCTGGTCCGCCTGAGAGGGCCCTGAGAGATGGGCGTTAGCTAAGCTGAGATGTGCACGCATACCACGCCCAGCCCCCGCTCGTGGAGCGCTCGGGAGGAAGGGGCAGCAGGCGCTGGTCTCAAACAAGGCACGGAGCCGGAAAACTCAAGAAACAAACACGAGCGATAAAAGATGCCCCCCATGCTTTGCCAATGAAAATTCGACTACGAATTCAAATCTAAAAGGCGGTAAAACAAGCTACAGAGAAAGGGGTTGAAAGCAAAAAAGTCGCGTCCGGCACCTAGCTAGTCTTCTTGTCTTCTCACCAGCGCAGAGCCTAGTGCCTTTGCTGGCCGTGAGCTTAGTCATTGGGGGATAGTGTCGAAGGCCAGCACTGGGCATGGTGCTTCCACTAGGACGTGGGCAAGAGCCCCCGAGGCCCGAGGGCGGCACTCATGAGACTCCGGGGCGTGTACAACCCCACTCATTATTACATGAGAGTATCACGGGCGTAGACCTTCACAAGCGCGAGCCTTGCTTCATATTGCCAGACGAGGGCCCCGCCTTGCGCCACCCTCGACCACCGTTGGATCGTCCGCAAACTAGGATGAGGCCAAGGGGAAATGGGGACGCCAGCGGCACCCTCGGCGACCACGGGCCTTCTGCCGGGGGGAGGGCTCACCGGCGCCTCCCCGGCAGAGGACCTACCTCCAGGTGACGCCTTGCCCCGTGTGACATAAGGTAGGGCCTTGTTCCGGACCCCTTCTGTGCAGCCCCTAGTGCATCGCTCCTGAATGGAGTGGGGCTCCAGCACTGGGGTCGCCGTCAACCGCCGCAGCTCGGTCCACCTGCGGCCCATGGTTAGCATAAGACTGCTCCTGAGAAATTAGCGGTACCCTGGGTGGTTATCACCGGCGGGGTCGGTGAGGCTCTTGGGTGGCTCGTAGAAGGCCTCAGCCTCCAGCATCTCTTCCTCCCAGCCCGCCTTCCTGGTGGTTGTGTGGTGGCGCTCGATTGGGACCGTGAGGAGCGACGCCTGCGCTTATGCCTCCCGAGGGAGGCAAGGGCGCGGCCGGATGTCCGATACCGCTGGTCGTGCTGGCGCTGGTGAGCCCTCCTGGCGCACCTGGGAGCGTGCGGGCGCAACAAGGCCTGTTGTGCAACCTGGCCACAACTTGAGATGTACGTAGGGAGCAGAAAGGCGGTGTACCCCTGGCCGTAGCAGCCAATAGCTCGGCGACGCATTCTAGCAGCGCGTCGCGGCCGCCCTCCATCAGCCGGCACCGCAGCAGCTCCCGGGCCACCACGAGCGCGGCTCGCATGTTCGCCTGTTCCCGTCAGGTGTGCGGCGCCGCCGCTGCTACGTAGCTTGCGGTTCTTGCGGCGGCCCGTGCGCGCCGCGGCATGAGGGCGGCGAACATCGATCCGCGCTGCCCGCGTCCGCGGGCGTTGGGCGGTGCGCGGGTGATACGTCTCCAACGTATCTATAATTTTTTATTGTTCCATGCTATTATATTATCAACCTTGGATGTTTTATATGCATTTATATGCTATTTTCTATGATTTTTGGGACTAACCTATTAACCTAGAGCCTAGTGCCAGTTTTTGTTTTTTCCTTGTTTTAAGTATTGCAGAAAAGGAAAACCAAACGGAGTCCAATTGACCTGAAAATTCACGAAGATTATTTTTGGACCAAAAGAAGCCTACGGAGTATCCGAGATGGACCAGAGGAGTCCCGAGGCCACCACAAGGGTGGGGGCGCACCCTACCCCCCTGGGCGCGCTCCCTATCTCGTGGCTGCCTCGGGGACCCCCCTGACTTGTTCCCGACGCCAACACCTCTTATATATACCCAAACTTCCAGAACATAACCTAGGTCGGGAGTTCCGCCTCCGCAAGCCTCTATAGCCACTCAAAACCAAGCTAGACCTGTTGTTGCACCCTAACGGAGGGGGGAATCCCTCTCTGGTGGACATCTTCATCATCCTGGCGCTCTCCATGACGAGGAGGGAGTAGTTCACCCTCAGGGTTGAGGGTATGTACCAGTAGCTATGTGTTTGATCTGTCTTTCGTGTTCTTGATATGGCACAATCTTGATGTACCGCGAGCTTTGCTATTATAGTTGGATCTTATGATGTTTCTCCCCTTCTAACTCCTTGTGATGAATTGAGTTTTCCCTTTGAAGTTATCTTATCTGATTGGGTCTTTAAGGATTTGAGAACACTTGATGTATGTCTTGCATGTGCTTATCTATGGTGACAATGAGATATCACGTGATCCACTTGATGTATGTTTTGGTGATCAACTTGCGAGTTCTATGACCTCGTGAACTTATGCATAAGGGTTGGCACACGTTTTCGTCTTGACTCTCCGGTAGAAACTTTGGGGAACTCTTTGATCTTCTTTGTGTTGGTTGAATAGATGAAACTGAGATTGTGTGATTCATATCGTATAATCATACCCACAGATACTTGAGGTGACATTGGAGTATCTAGGTGACATTAGGGTTTTGGTTGATTTGCATCTTAAGGTGTTATTCTAGTATGAACTCTAGGATAGATCGAACGGAAAGAATAGCTTCATATTATTTTACTACGGACTCTTGAATAGATCGATAAAGGATAACTTTGAGGTGACTTCGTACCCTACAATAATCTCTTCGTTTGTTCTCCGCTATTAGTTACTTTGGAGTGACTCTTTGTTGCATGTTGAGGGATAGTTATATGATCCAATTATGTTATTATTGTTGAGGGAACTTGCACTAGTGAAAGTATGAACCCTAGGCCTTGTTTCAACACATTGCAATACCGTTTAGCTCACTTTTATCATTACTTACCTTGATGTTTTTATATTTTTCAAATTACAAAAACCTATATCTACCATCCATAGTGCACTTGTATCATCATCTCTTCTCTGAAGTAGTGCACCTATACAATTTACCATTGTATTGGGTGTGTTGGGGACACAAGAGACTCTTTGTTATTTGGTTGCATGGTTGCTTGAGAGAGACCATCTTCATCCTACACCTCCCATGGATTAATAAACCTTAGGTCATCCACTTGAGGTAAATTTTCTATTGTCCTACAAACGTCTGCACTTGGAGGCCCAACAACGTCTACAAGAAGAAGATTTTGTAGTAGACATCAAGCTCTTTTCTGGCGCCGTTGCCGGGGAGGTTAGCACTTGAAGGTATATCTTTAGATCTTGCAATTGAAACTTTTAGTTTCTTGTTTTATCACTACTTTAGTCTATACAATAAAACTACAAAGAAATATGGAATTGTCGTTACCTCATATGCTTCATCTTTTTAATTTCTTTCGTGAAAATTAGATTCGGATAATTGTGCCATAGTGTTAGAAGAAGAATGCATTAAAATGTTTGGCACTAAATCTTTGAAAGATGAGCATGATGGCAATGTTGTTAGTACGAACTCTTTGAATACCCATAGTACTAATGATGATTGCACTAGTCATGATGAAAATGTCTCTTATAAGGATCTCAATTTTTGTGGAGTGCGTAGAGTTTGCAAGTACACACCAAATAGGGAAGATAGATTTTGCAAGAGGCATAAGTATTTAGAAATTAAATGGTTGCAAGAAAGGCTAGATGTTTGTGCCGAAAATTTAAATTTTCTTAGCCATCCTTGTGAACTTTTCAATGAACGTAGTCATTTAAATATCTAATGCAAATTGTTTCATGATCGAACTGTGTCCAAAAATTGTGATGACTTGATTTCCATTGCGCGTCGTAATGAACTTAGTTTGCTTCTGGGTTATGAAGAAATGAAACGTGTAACTAAGGATATTCTAGAATTTGCCCTTGATAAAGTTCTTGATTTTGATCTAGAGGAAATTTATATGTATTGTGCGGTGAATTGCATTGAAAATCCTTATATTTCCAATTACATAAAGACAAGAAAACAAGTAGAAGATGAAGAGAATACTTATGAAAGGGAAGAGATTTCCCAATATCCTCCTATTCTTTCTTATGATGAATAGGTAATGAGGATGAGCCTTCTATTCAACCAATCTCATTAATAAGGAGCTCCAAAAAGAGGATTAAACCCACACATGATGTGAAGAATAGAAAGAAAAGACAGAGAAGCAAAGGTAAAAAGGTATCTCCCCAAATGATGTTGCTCCTATTACTCATTGTGATGATGATAATTGTTATACTATTGGTGCTATCCATACTATTAATGATGAGAGTGATTATACTTATGATATGAAAAGGTCCAAGCTTGGGGATGCTATGTTGGATGAGAATGACATGTTTGAGAATTTATTTGCTGCAATTAATGTTTGTCCCAAGCTTGGGGATGCTATGTTTAATGAATATGATATTTTTAGTCTCCCAAGTTTTGATGAGCAAATTTATTATGATGATAGCAAGCCTCCTATTTGTGATGACTATTGTGATGACACTTATGCTATAAAAATAGTGATGATTATATTTATAAAACTTGTCATGATTATGATTACCCTTTTTCTGAACATTAGTCTTTTAACGTGGAAACAATTTATAGTATTCGAGTTTCTTATGATACTCCCGCTATTCTGAATGAGAAGAAATTTGCTTATTTGGAGAGTAATAAAAATTCTATGCTTATAGATCATGAAAAGAATGCTTTATGTGATGGTTATATTGTTGAATTAATTCATGATGCTACTGAAAATTATTATGAGAGAGGAACATATGATTTTACATATTGCAATAATATCAAGTTTCCTCTCTATGTGTTGAAAATCTTGAAGATTTGCTTGTTTTACCTTCCTATGCAAGTTGATTCTTGTTCCCACAAATTGGTTGCCCACAAAACCCCTATGCATAGGAAGTGGGTTAGGCTTAAATGTGCTAGTTATATTCTTAATGATGTTCTCTTTATGTTTCAATTCTTATCTTTTATGTGACCATCATTGAAATCATCATGCCTAGCTAGGGGCGTTAAACGATAGCGCTTGTTGGGAGGCAACCCAACTTTATTTTTGTTCTTTGATTTGTGCTCCTGTTTAGTAATAAATAATTCATATATCCTTTGTTTATATGTGGTTTTATGTTTTAATTAGTGTTTGTGCCAAGTAGAACCTTTGGGAAGACTTGGGCCAAGTCTTTGCGATCTTGCTGTAAAAAAACAGAAACTTTTGCGCTCACGATATTAGCTGCCATTTTTTACCGGAGAGTGCGTTTAGGTTGATTATTTTTTAAGAGGATTACTAGACAAATTCCTCAGGTCCACCAATTTATTTAAGAATTTTTGTAGTGAAAGAAGTATTCGAATGATATTGATTACTACAGACTGTTCTGTTTTTGACAGATTCTGTTTTCATTGTGGTGTTTGCTTATTTTGATGAATCTATGAGTAGTATCGGAGGGTATGAACCATAGAGAAGTTGGAATACAGTAGATATTACACCAATATGAATTTATAATGAGTTCACAACAGTACCTAAGTGGTGATTTATTTTCTTATACTAATAGAGCTCATGAGATTTTCTGTTGAGTTTTGTGTTGTGAAGTTTTCGATTTTTGGGTAAAGATTCGATGGACTACGTAATAAGGAGTGGCAAGAGACTAAGCTTGGGGATGCCCAAGGCAACCCAAGGTAATATTCAAGAACATCCAAGAGCCTAAGCTTGGGGATGCCCCGGATGGCATCCCCTCTTTGGTCTTCGTTCATCGGTAACTTTACTTGAGGCTATATTTTTATTCATCACATGATATGTGTTTTGCTTGGAGCGTCATTTTATTTTCTCTTGTTTTCATTGCTGCTTGAATAATATACCAAGATCTGAAATTCTTAAATGTTAGAGAGTCTTCATATAGTTACATAATTATTCGACTACTCATTGATCTTCACTTAAAACTTTTGGAGTAGTTTGTCATTTGCTCTAGTGCTTCACTTATATATTTTTAGAGCACGGCGGTGGTTTTATTTTGAAGAAATAGATGAACTCTCATGCTTCACTTATATTATTATGAGAGTCTTTAGAACAGCATGGTAGTTTGCTTTGGTTCTGAATTTATTCCTAATATGATAGGCATCCAAGAGGGATATAATAAAAACTTTCATATAAAGTGCATTGAATACTATGAGAAGTTTGATACTTGATGATTGTTTTGAGATATGAAGATGGTGATATTAGAGTCATGCTAGTTGAGTAATTTTGAATTTGATAAATACTTGTGTTAACGTTTGTGATTCCCATATCATGCACGTATGGTGAACCGTTATGTCATGAAGTCGGAGCATGATCTATTTATTGATTGTCTTCCTAATGAGTGGCGGTCGGGGACGAGCGATGGTCTTTTCCTACCAATCTATCCCCCTAGGAGCATGCGTGTAGTACTTCGTTTCGATAACTAATAGATTTTTTCAATAAGTATGCGAGTTCTTTATGACTAATGTTGAGTCCACGGATTATACGCACTCTCACCCTTCCACCATTGCTAGCTTCTCTTGTGCCGCACAACTTTCGCCGGTACCATACACCCACCATTACCTTCCTCAAAACAGCCACCATACCTACCTATTATATCATTTCCATAGCCATTCCAAGATATATTGCCATGCAACTTTCCACCGTTCCGTTTATTATGACACGCTCCATCATTGTCATATTGCTTTGCATGATCATGTAGTTGACATCGTATTTGTGGAAAAGCCACAATTCATAATTCTTTCATACATGTGACTCTTGATTCATTGCACATCCCCGTACACCGCCGGAGGAATTCACATAGAGTCATATTTTGTTCTAAGTATGGAGTCGTAATTCTTGAGTTGTGAGTAAATAAAAGTGTGATGGTCATCATTATTAGAGCATTGTCCCATGTGAGGAAAGGATGATGGAGACTATGATTCCCCCACAAGTCGGGATAAGACTCCGGAGGAAAAATAAAAAAAATAAAAAGAGAAAAAAGTGGCCAAAAAAAGAGAAGGCCCAAAAAACCAAAAAACCAAAAAATGAGAGAAAAAGAGAGAAGGGGAAATGCTACTATCCTTTTACCACACTTGTGCTTCAAAGTAGCACCATGATCTTCATGGTAGAGAGTCTCCTATGTTGTCACTTTCATATACTAGTGGGAATCTTTCATTATAGAACTTGCCTTGTATATTCCAATGACGGGCTTCCACAAAATGCCTAGATCTTCGTGAGCAAGTGAGTTGGATGCACACCCACTTAGTTTCTTTTTGAGCTTTCATACACTTATAGCTCTAGTGCATCTGTTGCATGGCAATCCCTACTCACTCACATTGATATATATTGATGGACATCTCCATAGCCCGTTGATACGCCTAGTTGATGTGAGACTATCTTCTCCTTTTTGTCTTCTCCACAACCACCATTCTATTCCACCTATAGTGCTATGTCCATGGCTCACACTCATGTATTGCGTGAAGATTGAAAAAGTTTGAGAACATCAAAAGTATGAACCAATTGCTTGGCTTATCATTGGGGTTGTGCATGATTTAAATATTTTGTGTGATGAAGATAGAGCATAGCCAGACTATATGATTTTGTAGGGATAGCTTTCTTTGGCCATGTTATTTTGAGAAGACATGATTACTTTGTTAGTATGCTTGAAGTATTATTATTTTTATGTCAATATTAAACTTTTGTCTTGAATATTTCGGATCTGAATATTCTTGCCACAATAAAGAGAATTACATGGATAAATATGTGAGGTAGCATTCCACATCAAAAATTCTGTTTTTATCATTTTCACGAGCAGGAATTAAGCTTGGGGATGCTTGGTACTTCTCCAACATATCTATAATTTTTTATTGTTCCATGCTATTATATTATCAACCTTGGATGTTTTATATGCTATTTTATATGATTTTTGGGACTAACCTATTAACCTAGAGCCTAGTGCCAGTTTCTATTTTTTCCTTGTTTTTAAGTATTGCAGAAAAGGAAAACCAAACGGAGTCCAATTGACCTAAAAATTCACGAAGATTATTTTGGACCAGAAGAAGCCCATGGTGTATCGGAGATGGACCAGAGGAGTCCAGAGGCCCTACCCCCTAGGCGCGCCCCCTATCTCGTGGCCGCCTCGGGGACCCCCCTGACTTGTTCCCCATGCCAACACCTCTTATATATACGCAAACTTCCAGAACATAACCTAGATCGGGAGTTCCGCCGCCGCAAGCCTCTGTAGCCACCTAAAACCAATCTAGACCCGTTCTGGCACCCTACCGGAGGGGGGAATCCCTCACCGGTGGACATCTTCATCATCCCGACGCTCTCCATGACGAGGAGGGAGTAGTTCACCCTCGGGGCTGAGGGTATGTACCAGTAGCTATGTGTTTGATCTCACTCTCTCTTGTGTTCTTGATATGGCACGATCTTGATGTACTGCGAGCTTTGCTATTATAGTTGGATCTTATGATGTTTCTCCCCCTCTATCTCCTTGTGATGAATTGAGTTTTCCCTTTGAAGTTATCTTATCGGATTGAGTCTTTAAGGATTTGAGAACACTTGATGTATGTCTTGCATGTGCTTATCTGTGGTGACAATGGGATTTCACGTGATCCACTTGATGTATGTTTTGGTGATCAACTTGTGAGTTCCGTGACCTCGTGAACTTATGCATAGGGGTTGGCACACGTTTTCGTCTTGACTCTCCGATAGAAACTTTGGGGCACTCTTTGAAGTTCTTTGTGTTGGTTGAATAGATGAATCTGAGATTATGTGATGCATATCATATAATCATACCCACGGGTACTTGAGGTGACATTGGAGTATCTAGGTGACATTAGGGTTTTGGTAGATTTGCGTCTTAAGGTGTTATTCTAGTACGAACTCTAGGATAGATCGAACAGAAAGAATAGCTTCTGGCTATTTTACTACGGACTCTTGAATAGATCGATCAAAAAGGATAACTTTGAGGTGGTTTCGTACCCTACAATAATCTCTTTGTTTGTTCTCCGCTATTAGTGACTTCGGAGTGACTCTTTGTTTCATGTTGAGGGATAGTTATATGATCCAATTATGTTATTATTGTTGAGAGAACTTGCACTAGTGAAAGTATGAACCCTAGGCCTTGTTTCAACACATTGCAATACCGTTTTAGCTCACTTTTATCATTAGTTACCTTGCTGTTTTTATATTTTCATATTACAAAAACCTTTATCTACCATCCATATTGCACTTGTATCATCATCTCTTCGCCGAACTAGTGCACCTATACAATTTACCATTGTATTGCGTGTGTTGGGGACACAAGAGACTCTCTGTTATTTGGTTGTAGGGTTGCTTGAGAGAGACCATCTTCATCCTACGCCTCCCATGGATTGATAAACCTTAGGTCATCCACTTGAGGGAAATTTGCTACTGTCCTACAAACCTCTACACTTGGAGGCCCAACAATGTCTACAAGAAGAAGGTTGTGTAGTAGACATCAGCGGGCCGCCTGGAGTGCGGAATTGAGGTCTTCTTGGGCGGACGGTGCCGCCTGGGCTGGCCATGCCACCTAGCAGTCAGCTTGGGTCCTCGGATCGCCAGACATCGGAGCCGCGGGATGGCGGCAGGTTGGCTACGGAGAAGGAAGCTTCGGCACACCCCTACGTGGCGCACCAAATGTCAGATTATGGGTTCTGGCAAAACCCTTGAGTTTCGAACATTGGAGTGCGCATGAAGATCTTTCCCCCCAGCTCACGCTCTCACAACGATCTCAAAACCTAGCTCGCCGAACCTGAAGAACAAGGGACACAAGAGTTTATACTAGTTCGGGCCACCAATGTGGTGTAATACCCTAATCCAGTGTGGTGTGATGGATTGCCTTGTAGGTTGGGGATGAACAAGTACAAGGGAAGAACAGCTTCCTGAGGAGAGGTGCTCTTGAGCTCGATGAGCTTGTGTGGCTAGGATGGTCTGAATGATCCGATCCTCCCCCCCTATGATGGTGGCTAGTCCTATTTATAGAGGCCCGGTTCCTCTCTCCAAATATTAGGCGGGAAGGGATCCCACAACGGCCAATTCGAAGGAGGACAGCGAGTACAAGTTATCCTGACAAAAGGTGGTCTTCGCCTGCCAAAGGTTCGGGCGGTGACGCTGTCATGGGCTCTGTGGTGACCTCCGTCTTGCCGTGCTGCTGGTCTTGGTCTCGTTGCATCGATACGGAAACCTTTGCCTGACGCCTCGGGACTCCTCACCTGCGCATGCCTCTTTAGCACCGAAGAGGAAACTAGTACTCTGCACCTGCTGGCGCCCGCCTGGCCTTGGTCGTCATGGCTCACGTCACGGGAACCTCACGAGCACTACAAAAAAGACACATCCATGACATTTTGGGCCGAACGAAAAAAAAATTGTCATACTTATGACACTTCTATGACAATAATTGTGACCAAACATGGTATCATCATAGATGTGGTGGGGTCCTACTTCTATGACAAAAAATCATGACAGAAAATGGGCTTTTTGTCCTGGGCGGGCCAGAGACGCAGCTACATGACATTCTTTGGGCCGTCCATGACGGAAAAATCCATGGTAGAAGCAAGGGCGAGGAAAATATTAGGGTGTTCCCGGTTACGATGGGTGGTCGGGGCCGAGCGATGCGCGTTTCTCTGGTACACGCACGTGCGTGGGTGCGAGGCATTGGGCTCTAACTGAACCTGAGTGAGGCGTTGGGCTCTAACTGAACCCGAGCGATTGCATTGCAGGCTACGCGTTATTGAACCTGAGCGATCAATCGATGAGTGTTAATTGAACCCGATCGAACGATTCCTTCGCTACTGCTACTAACTGAAGTCGAACGATGCTGCCTCTGGATGAATAGTGAGTGTTGCTGGGGGGTTTGGATGAACAGTTCCCGGTGGGGGTGGATGAACATGACCCCATGGTGTTGCCTCTGGATGAACAGTGAGCGTTGCTGGGGGATTTGGATGAACAGTTCCAGGTGGGGGTGGATGAACAGGACCCCGTGATGTTGCCTCTGGATGAACAGGACCCCGGTCGATCGAGCCGATTGGGGCTGGATGAACAGGACCCCGTGGAGGTCTGGATGAACAGGACCACCCCATGGAGGGCAGGATGAACAGTAGACGATGGAGGGTTCGATGAATAGTAGCCCGTGGAGGGGTGGTTGAAAACAGGAGCCCGTGGAGAGGGCTGGTTGAACAATGGCCGGTGGAGTAGCGCGCGGTGGAGGCTAGATGAAAAGGAGCCCATGGATGAACAGTCACAGGTGGAGGCTGGAGGAGGTCGACAGTGGATGAACAGTAGCCCGTGGAGGCTAGAGGGGGTTGACGGTGGAGATGAACAGTATCCCATGGCGTCCCGTTTTGCGGTACGCCACACCCCTCCCGATGAACAGGACCCTGTTTCGACCGTAGCGCTCCAACACAAGTCTGTTTCCTCCGTTTTGCGGTACGCCACACCCCTCCCGATCAACTGGACCCCCGTTTCGAATGTAGGAGGTCCGTTTCCTCCGTTTTGCGGTACGCCAGACCCGTCCCGATGAACAGGATCCCATTTCGAACGTGGTCGGTCGAACACAAGGTCATTTCCTCCGTTCTGCGGTACGCCAGGCCTCGTTTCCGTTGAATGTTCCGTCCAAGCCCTCCCGATGAACACGACGACGCATTCCGTTCCGACCCAGCCGGTTGCCTCCCCATGAACACGACGACGACGCTGTTTCTCCGTTCTGACCCAGCCATGTACACAGCCCTGGCCATACATATGCGCGAGTAGGCGTTTGAGACCCTGCCCGTATGTACGTACGTGGTCGTATTTTCTTTCGTGCACACTGGCCGCTGTATTTGTGTGTACATGCTACGTGCGCCTCTACTACGACACGTGTGCGCCTCTACATCGACCAGTATGTACATACACGTTCGCGACCAAAATGACAATGCTACATACGCTTCGACTAGGTGGGTCCCGACTGTCAGGCTCTTTCTTGCGTGTGAAGATGTAGCTGGTGGGTCCCAGCACGAGGCAGGACCGGCGCTGGTTTGGGCGGCTGGAGCAAGAAGACCAGAGGTTGAAGAAGCACTACGGCCATTGGATGGACATCATACGGTCACTGGAGCTAGAATCGTGCATATTGACTAAGTTGACAAAGCCGTCCATCCCCGTCAACTTAGTAGGCCCACAAGTCAGCCTGCAACTATACTGGGTCCCAGCTAGCAGGGGGAGTATTCATTTTTTTGTGCGTAATAAGGAGGCACTTCCTTGCGTGCGAAGATATAGCTGGTGGGTCCAAGCTGTCAGCGGTGATAAGATTTTTTCGCGAAATAAAGAGGCCCTTTTGGTGGGTCCTAGATGTCAGGTGGAGGAATCATTATTTTGCGCGTAATAAGGAAGCACTTCCTTGCTGCGGTCGTGGACCCAGCTATTAGCCTCTCCACGTACAGTCCACGTCCGATGGAAGCCGTTCCTTGACCACGCCTTGCCGGGAGCACCAGGGCGGTGGACAACGGCGAGGCCTAAGAAGGGGACGACGCGGAGCCAGGGAAGACGCGGCAGTGGATGCCCACGCGTAGAGGAGTATGAGGGTTCACTGGTTCGCTGCGGCTTGCGCCTGCCGTCACCGCAGAATAACAGGGGGTGTGGGTGAGTAGAGGGATGGCCTAGCCAGCGGTGGGAGTAGTAGGGGGCAGTGAGGCCTCCGCTGCATCGCAGCTAGCCACGGGAGGCAGGAGCACGAAGCACAACCGGCGCTGGTTTGGGCGGCTGGAGCAAGAACACCAGAGGTTGAAGAAGCACTACGGCCATTGGATGAACATCGTACGGTCACTGGAGCTAGAATCGTGCATATTGACTAAGTTGACAAAGCCCTCCGTCCCCGTCAACTTAGTAGGCCCACAAGTCAGCCTACAACTATATTGGGTCCCAGCTAGCAGGGGGAGTATTCATTTTTTGTGCGTAATAAGGAGGCACTTCCTTGCATGCGAAGATATAGCTAGTGGGTCCAAGTTGTCAGTGGCAGTAATGTTTCGCAAAATACAGAGGCCCTTTCGGTGGGTCCCAGATGTCAGGTGGAGGAATCATTATTTTGCGTGTAATAGGGAGGCATTTCCTTGCGTGCGGCCGTGGACCCAGCTGTCTGCCTCTCCACGTATAGTCTACTTCAGATGCATGTCGGTCGTTGACCACGTTGACCAGGCCGCGCCGGGAGCACCAGGGCGGTGGACGATGGCGAGGCCTAGGAAGGGAACGACACAGAGGAAGGGAAGACTCGGTAGTTGTTTCCCATGCGGAGGGGAGTACGACTGTACGAGGGTTTACTGGTTGGTCTGCCGTCGCCGGAGAATAACAGTATGTGTGGGTGAGTAGAGGGATGGCTAGGCCAGCGATGGGAGTATGGTGGGCCGGTGTGGCCTGCGCGGCAGCACAGCCGGCCGTGGGGAGGAGGGAGCAGGAAGTCTCACAAGTGCTTGTTTGAGTGGCTGGAGCAGGTAGAGAAAAGATTGAAGAAGCACTTGGATGGACATCCCACAGTCACTGCTTGTGCATCAACCATTTTTTAGGAAAGCCTCAAATCTGTGGAAAACATCATACAACCCATCTGCCATTATGTCTAATAATTTACAGCCCATTTGCTAATTCTTAAGGTTTTTTTGGAGCCCATGTTCTTTTTGTTAGCATTACAGCCCATATTGTGGCCACGGTTAAAAAATTATACGAAATTTTGCATATTTCGGTGTGGTCCAAACTGTTTTTAATCCCGAAATTTCGAGTCACATTCAAACTGATTTTAAAAATAATTGTATATCAATATAAAATCCAACAAATTTTCCACGCATAAGAATCAATGCAATTTAAAATCTCGAAATGAAAAAAAGAAATTTGAAACTAATTGTCGGTTTGATGTGTTTTAAAAATGTACAACCCATTTCTCATTACTGACAGGCCATTTTCTCGGCCAGCCGAATGAAGCTCTCCTCGTCTTGAAAGATTTGCAGCCCAACAGGCCTGACAAAGTGACTTATTTGGCAAATCGCAAAAAAACTGGCTGTGGCCGTGGACCCAGCTGTTAGCCTCTCCACGTACTGTGCTCTTCCGATGGCAGTCGGTCGTCGACCACATTCACCACACCGCGCCGAGAGCACCAAGGTGGTGGACGATGCGAGGCCTAGGAAAGGGACGACGCGGAGCCGGGGAACACGCGATAGTGTATGACCATGCGGAGAGGAGTACGAGGGTTCACTGGTTTGGCTGTGGTGTGAGGATGCCATCGCCATAGAATAACAGGGGGGTGTGGGTGAGTGGAGGGATGGCCTGGCCAGTGATGGGAGTAGTATGGGGGCGGTGAGGCCTTCGTGGCAGCACAACCGGCCATGGGAGGCAGGAGCAGGCGGCACGACCGGCGCTGCTTTGGGCGGCTGGAGCAAGAAGACCAGAGGTTGAAGAAGCACTAATACCGTTGGATGGACATCGTACGGTCAGTGGAGCTAGAATCATTCATATTGACTAAGTTGACATAGCCCTCGTCCCGGTCAACTTAGTAGGCCCACAAGTCAGCCTCCCACTGTGGTGGGTCCCAGCTGGCAGGGGGTATTCATTTTTTTGTGCGCAATAAGGAGGCCCTTCATTGCGTGCGAAGATATAGTTGGTGGGTCCGACCTGTCAGCGGAGGGAACGTTTTTTTGCAAAATACAAAGTCCCTTCCGGTGGATCCCAGATGTCATGTTGAGGAATCATTATTTTATGCCTAATAAGGAGGCATTTCCTTGTGTGCGGCCGTGGACCCAGTTGTCAGCCTCTCCACGTACAGTCCACTTCCGATGGATGTCATTCGTTGACCACGTTGACCACGCCGCACCGAGAGCACCAGGGCGGTGGATGACGGCGAGGCCTACGAAGGGAACGACACGGAGCCGGGGAAGATATGGCAGTGGCTTCCCACGCGGTGGAGAGTATGAGGGGTTCGGGTGTCGTTGCTGGAAAATAACAGGAGGTGTGGGTGAGTAGAGGGATAGAAAGGCCAGGGATGCGAGTATATGATGGGGCCATGAGGCCTGCCCAGCAGCATAGTCGGCCACGGGAGGCGGGAGCAGGCGGTTCCGACGGCGCTGGTTTGGGCGGCTAGGGCAGGAAGATCAGAGACTGAAGAAGCACGATTGTTGTTAGATTGACATCTAACGGCCTGACGCTGGTAGAGTCGATTGTTGACTAAGTTTCTTTTTTGATGAACCTTGTGTATGCATGAACTTAGTAGGCCCACAAGTCAGAGTCCAAATCTGTGGTAGACAACATAGAGCCCATTTGCTATTTTTTAATAATTTGCAGCCCATTTGCTAATTCTTAAGTAATTTATTACAACCCATTTTCTGCCCAGGACCACGGTCAAAAAGTTCAACCTTATTTTGCATATTTCGGTGGAGTCTGAACTTTTGTAATCTCGAAATGATAAACATTTTCTAAGAACTTATTGATTTGCCAAAAAAATTGTTTTGTTTTTGTAAGCAAATATGACGTGGGACAATTGAGTTGGTTTAAGCGAAAACCAGTGGTAAAAAAATCAGCGCTGGGAGGGAAAACAACAACAAAAATAAGGATGTCAATATGAAAAGGGAATTTTATGTATTTTCAATATAATGATATGTGTATAGGAACTATTAAAACTATAGGTAGAAATTAGAAAACGGACGTAGGACATGCGTTTCAAGAGGAAAATAGAACTAGGTTGTGTGTTTGGTTCAGTAAGAAAAGTACCGGCGGATGTTGTAAGACAAAATATAACTAACGCTGGTGGGCCAGAGGCCAGTACCTACCTGCTGGATCTTTGTGCCCCGTTGTCGTCATGGGCTGGGCCTGTTAAAAACAAAACCAAGCCTGGGCAGTCTACAGCCCAGTTGAAACTTGCTCGACCTAAAAAAACAATATATGTGCTCAATAAATGAGAGAATTCTGCAAGTACAGACTGATAACTGGGATGCAGCAAGGATATTGTTTTTTCATCGTGATAATAAGAGCATGCACTTGTTTAGAAAAATTTGGAGAACTGGGAATTTGAACGGCAGGTGCTTATGCTACCCATCAAATAAAAATCAGGTGCCTAAAAATTCGTTTCGAAACAAATGATTCAGCTTTATATCCACGTTGACCCTCGGCATGATGGTTGGGAGCATATGCCTAGTTCATACCAAAAGATCGTTAACAACAATACCAACTTGCGGACGACAAGGTAGTACAAGTACCAATACAGAACTAACTTATAATCTTTTTACTCCTGGCCCTAGTGTTTGTCTGGTAGAAAATCTTGCAGAGGACCAGCTCCCGCTCCTTCTCTTTCTCCAGGTCCCCGAGGGGGTACTGGTGCATCACCCAGTTGGTCCTCTTCTGGTCGAAGTTCTTGTTGGTGTGCAGCACCAGAACCTTTTTGCTGACCGTCTGTCGGTCGTTGACCATCACCGGCAAGGTATTGCCGGTGTTGTGCCACATCGCGTGCATACCGCACTCCGACTGTATCTTGCGACGCATCCACGTGCCCCTTTTGAACGCCCTGGAATTGCGTTGGAAGAAATTCTTGCTTAGGCCACTTAGTGTGATACCTGTAGTATTGTCAAATACAGGTTTTAGTGTGCGTAGTTGGCATTTTCATAACATCTTTGGCATGTTGCAGTCACTTGTTTCACTTTTTATTAACTGTCAAATTCTATTTCTTCACCAGGTCTGCGTCTAATAAGAAAAATAGAGCTATAAACAAAGGAATATGTTTGTGCAAGTAAACGGCCGATCGGTGTCTTACCTGGAAGTTTCTCAGGATGGGTGTAGCATATGTCGTGCTCGCTGTCGATGGTTGGTATGAAAAAATCGATGAGAGGGTAAGATCTCGCGCTGTCAGCACTCACTTTGGCCTCAAGGTGCTCGATCAGCTCTTGATCCGTGGGATCCAACTTGACGCCAACCGGCAGTACTGGCCAATCCTTCTTTGACTTGCATGGGTTAATTCCAGTTATATGGTACTCAATGTATGATCAATTGACTGTTTTAAGTGAATGATGAAAGATTTTGACAGATAAGTGGTACTCCAAATCTGAAGTCTAGAATACCTGAACACGCCGCCTGGATTATTGTGTCACCTCACGCGCAGCGTGTTGTCACGTCAATTCAATGTGTGGACATGATGAATAATTTGACCGACGTATACTAGTACTGCTACTGTATTACTTACTAGTCGTATTTAGTGTCACATTTTAACACTAGGTTTAACTAACAAGTACGCACTTGAAGCCTAAGTGATATATATATATACTGCACAACATCTCCATCATCATTATCAGTACATCCTACGCAGGTGAGTTAGGATGCACTTGATCCCAGAAAGGTATCTATCCTTCAAACCAGATGAGTGCTTCAAACTAACAACAGTACATAATATCCAACAAAAGAGGGTCATGCTACAGTAGCAGAATACATGGCTCAGTCTAGATATCAGTATGAATCAAGTTGTGCATATTTGTTGTTGGCACGAACCACATCGCCGCATGTCAGGTTTGCAAAAGCCATCCATCGCATGGAAGCTTGATGCCTTTCACGCACTAAAGATTATCTGGCAACAAGCTGTGTGAACGAATCTCTGGATATGGTGATTCATGAAACCCATGGTATGATGTGTAAACACAGTCCCCCCCTGGCGAATGGAAGTTGCATAGCATGGTAATCATCGTTGGTGATATGATCGATGATTGGTTGGATGATCGGATAATTGAGCCCGAGGAACATGGAGTGGTTGCCGAGGCTGCAAACCCGCCTCTAGTTGAATACGCCTGGCCCAACAGAGCTGGGATCTTTCTCGAACACGAAGCAGCCATGGCCATCAATGTCACGAACGCCCCAGGCATTGTACTGCATGTGGTTTGATGAAATGGTTTGGTCAATTTGGTACGTGCAAATGAGCATCAAATGACCACCGTCAGCTGAACGAGCAATAAACCACCACCCATCGGCTGGTATGATTCCAGGTCCTGGAATCATGAAGGCCAGCGCATTTGCGTCTGTTGCAACAATACAAACTGGAGACTAAAAGGACAAAAATAAACAATCATGTTCAGAGTATGTGTGGAATTAAGATTATTATAACAGTGACACATATCATAGACAGAGAATTGCAATGTCGTGGTCATAATCATACCCCAAGTTAAAAAAATAAGCCAATGGCGTTCATATTCTAGAAATATATCATGGTTCAAACATCATGTCACAATGAGAGGAAAACAGATATGACAGGGCCTACTCATATTCTACCATAGCACTTACTACAGTTATCATATCAACTCTATTTTATAACATGCATTGTTATAAAAATCCTGGAAATGAGAGTAACATGTAGCAATCATGAGGTTATACTCATAATATCTATTCTAACAATCATTAGATACCAATTGTTCTCATATCAACTCTAACAATAACATGTGTGGTCATAAAAATCTAGGAAATGAGAGGAACATATAGCGATGATGTGGTTATAGATATACTATATATTCTAAATTTGTAACAATGAACAGGCAGTCGTATTCTTAAGGTAAAGATGGGATGAGATAGAACAATTACACGACGATAGATTCCACCAGTATAGGCAGCCAATCTGTGCGTCGACCGCATAAATGATGCCATCATGCACTATAGCATCAAACATAAGTGTTGGGTAAAGAGGATCGACAATGAGCCATAACCATGTATGGCGACAGGATTCCAGATAGACTAATCCCATGTTGAACACGACAATGAGTTTGTAATCCATGTAGTCTTCTGATGGTGTGGGCACTTCGCAGATTAAAACCTTCAGCAAACAGAGGTCGACCAAAAGGTCGACACGTCTCGTGCGTAGTAGGCAGGAGTGTCCGGCGGGCCGCGAGGCTCGATGACGGTGGTATCCAAAGATGGAAGGGTAATCTCTCGCTGGGTGTAGATATACACGAGACACCATGGACTACCGGATTGGTGGATGAGGATGATCCAGTTGGCCTTCATGCTCGCCCAGTAGTGGCCGCGAATGAAGGACAGGTGGACGGGTACTTCTAGCATGTCAAGGGGCACCACGGCAACCTCCGTAGGATCGTCAAGTCGGTGTCTGGGCCACCTCCGAGGATCGGGCATCAGCAAGCAGGGTGTCTTGAAAAGAGTCAGCTGATTGTAGACGAGTAGACGGTGCAAACACACCGAGCATGCGGCCAGATGGACGGTGCTGAGTAGGTCCATACGATTATAGATCTGCTCCAAGAGAACATCGGGGAGGGAATTCCAATCGCGGCTCTGCGTGTCAGTCGGTTCTGCCATTGGGGTTTTCGGTGCTTGCGAGCCAGCGGGGAAGTGGATTCGGGCGGGCGAGCGAAGAAGCTTCTCCTCGTGTGGCCGAGCAGTGAGCGGGGAATATGGTATGCGTGAGCTACCAAGGAAGATAGCCCGGGCAGGCGAGCAGAGAGCGGGGGGAAATGGTGTGCGGCCGACGATGGGGAAGAGAGGAGGAAGAAGAGTGGAATACAGGGGAGAAAATGCATTAAATCTCAATTCTACTACTACTACCAGGATATACCATCCTTCGGAGTGTAAATAGTTACACCGATGACATATGTGTCTACCACAAGAGGGCCCATATGTCAGTTAATGGAGGACAAAAGCATGCTCTACTGGTAAACATGATGGCAGTACTGGGTAAGGCTGATTTAGTAACACCAACACGCTGGTTCAGCTTATTAATTAAGTGTCCCATCGGCTGCAGCGTGTATTGTCACTTCACTGCGAAGACTAGTTGAATAGTTCTCTCTGACCGAGATGGGGAATAATGGATCGCGAAGACTTCCTTTCTACATTATCCCTCTGCCTCTACGCTCACTTCACTCATTTTGCTCCGTATGTAGTCACTTGTTGAAATCTCAAGAAAGACAAATACTTCGTATTTGGGAACAAAGGGAGGATTTTACTCCGTATTTGGGAACAGAGGGAGTATCACCATATGGAGGGAACAGAGGAAGCTTGAAATATGAACATGTTAATGGGAGGGAGTAAGCCACATGCATGCATGCATGCATGCATGCAACATGCAACACTCACACGTAAACATGGATGCACGCAACACTCACCCACCCATGCGGCACACAGCACACGACGCAACACACTTGCTCACGCTCAAGTGCTCAACCTACTTGTGGCACCCCGGCTCAGAGCGACCGGCTTACCCTGCATTGCCAGCCCAGAGACCATGTCTTCTGGCAACACACAACATATTGGTACAGAAAACAACCGCTTTATTGATGCTAGCAGAACAGAGTTCATACTACAACAGCGGTCGAGGCCAAGTGGCACACTCGGTGCGGCTAAACAATATGTACATTATTTAGTGAACATAAAGGGGCCTCGATCCAAACAACTACGTGGTAGCGGAATAATGTCGTAGCGGAAGCTCCATATCACAGGGACACCGATGTGGACACGATCTAGACTCGAACATCGCTCCTTTCCAACGAGACTTTCCTGAAATCTGGCATGACACACCATGTCAGTACATTCAATGTACTTGCAAGCTCACAACAAGCATAATCATAATGACAAACAATATCATGATATTTAACCAATTATTAATAATGCAACACTATATGTCAACACGCTGTGATCATGCTCGAACGTCCCTCAGGACAACTTCCAACCGTGATCATCCTTAGATCACAAACACCGCCAACTTGGTACAACACACCACCAATGTGGTACAACACACCACCAACGTGGTAAAACACACCACCAACGTGGTGTTTAACAAAATGACTCGTGATCCTTACGGCGATCACCAACACGATCATTATCTGATCCCAATCTCCTCGATGGCCTTCTGCCATCATCAACAATGCATAGTTTACAGCTTAGTGTGCAATTTTTATTAATCGTTGACACTCCGCAGAGGTAGCACACTGTACCCACACCACGGAACCCATGGCCTCGCACTCCCATTCGGGTGGACCAACGGCATTCCGACAAAACCCCTCCATTGCCATAGCACTCTCCCGGCCACTCCGACCCAATTCCCCAACGGGCTGGTCCTGGGTGGCCCCGTGTCTACCAAAGACACCCCGATCACCGTCGTGGTCAAACTCCCACTCGGGGACTCGGTACCCTAATCTCACCAATGAGCACACAAGATTATGTCTGCTTACCGGGCCAGGGCAAGCATGACATAACCTTCCCTAGATGGAGGCACCGACCAGAGGCCGTGTCAATGGACCGAATCAAGGCCTTCCCATAAAGGCAAATGTGGTTGCACTGGAAAGAACTCGATTCAGCGGCACCATGACCCATTGAAAGGTATATTCAAGTTGAGTTATATTCAAATTCAAATAAAAATGACCGGTGTCATAGCATGCCATGGAATGCAAAACAACACATGCATCATATAATGATAAAATGACCCATGTCTTCCATATACACACCAAGCTTAACAGTCAACAACTCACATTACTCTACTAGCTCAAAATGACTCACAACTTAACCAAAATATGCAGCAACAAGTTTCATTAATTTCTTACGCAAGAAAGTAACTCCGATAACTTTTCCATATGCATACCAAAAGATTTCACTATCAACAACCCTCAGTTTCTTTATCACTAAATTAGGTTCAAACATTCTGTAAAACAAGTATTATGATTTTAACAAGTATTTAACAGAATATTTTCTAACAAATTTTTATCAATTTTAGGGAGGCAAAACATAGATAAATAATTACTAACATGCATCACAAAATTATTTCTAACATCATATCTTAACTTGCTTTATCCTCTAAACTAGTTTCAACTATTATGTGAATCAAGCATAACAACTGTCCAACATTTAACAGAATGCAAATAACTCAATAATTATTTAAATGCAAGGATTAACCATTTCATTCAAGTGAGAAAATCACAAATATTGAAATGGCATCATAAAAATGTTGTTGTGGCTTGCCTTACTGCAGATGAGGTTCACAAGCCTCCTGGTGATCCTCAAGACAAGCCTCACCTTCTGAAAATAATTTCAAACACAAAAAGAAAATATCAAGAACAATTCTTAAATTCACCAGAAATTCTAAATAGCTCAGAAGAATTTCATCTTTGGTGAGCTGTTAGATTTTCTTTCAAAGAACACAATGCAAAAAGAATCAATTCATTTGGACATATGGTTAAAAAGTTATAACTGTTTGAAGTGTTCTGTAAATTCAAATGAATTTGAATAAAAATAAAAAGACTCGGGGATGACGTCGAAGGCGTAAAGCCCAGGGGCGCCACCACTCATACTGCTTCACGCGCGTACTAAGTGGCTGACTAGTGGGCCCCGCTAGTGAGGTGGGGGAAGAGGGGGAGAGAAACAGAGATGGCCGCGGCTTTGCCGAAGCTCTCGCCGATGACGAGGGCTCTTTGGCCAAAACGAGGGGGGATGGCAAGAGGAGGTCGAGGCGCACCTGCCCGTACCCGTAGCGTGGCTAGGGGTGGTCGGACGGTGTCAGAATCTAGCTTGCGAGCTGAGGCAGAACGAGGAGGTCGCCGGAGTTGAAGAAGACGGCGAGCAGGGGCCACTCCAGAGGCTCCAAGCGGGCGAGACGGCCTCACTGGAGAGAGGCGGAGGCCCTGGAGGGGTCACCCAGGCCTGGGAGGGGCTGGAGCTGCCGCGGCAACCAGAGGGGATCACCGGCGAGCTCGAGCTCGGGGACGGCGGCCCGAGGCCTGCCCGGCCGGGCTACGGCTTCCTACTCGGCCGTGGAGTGTGTTTGAGTACTGGAGGATGCTCGAGGAGGTTGGGGAGGGGCTCTATATATAGGCGAGCAGCGAGGATGCTTCGGGCTCCGCCGGTGGAGACCTGTCCACGACGCGCGGCGATGAGCGGCGTCAGTGGGAGGGGGAGAAGGCGACAGAGGTCACGTGACCACTATGGGCGAGCGGAGACGAGCACAGGATCAAGGTGGTGACGATGAGCACAGTGCGCTCCGCACTGTTGGGTTGGCTGGACCTTGCCCGTGCTCGCTGCGGCGAGCTCCGGCGTCAGCGAGTGCAGGGTGGAGTTAAGGGCGTCGAGACGGTGATGATGGCGAGTTTTGGCAAGGTTGGGCAGGCGGGGGAAGCGAGCACGCGTGAACAGAGCATTCGGCGGCACCCAGAGCGCGTCGACACGCATGCCTGGCATTGTGGACATGCGTGGTCACCGTGCGAACTCTCTCCTCCGGCCATCCTTCGTCCAAAAATCATGTCTGGCATGTTGTTCGTGGTGGTTTTGAAGTTTACCATGTTTTGGTTGGGATCCAGGTGCAGTAGAGAAGATTTTACAAACCAGGTAAGTTTCTGGTCAGTAACCTTGTGATGTTACTATGGTCAAATGGTTGGGTGTTTGGAGCTGTGCTTTGGAGGCTAGCTTAGAGTTACTAAGGTAAATAAGCACAAGAAAGTTCAGGTCAAAAGGAGTAAGTAAAATGGTAGTTGCTGTAGAAACCACCATTTATGTCCAGGACAGAAAAGATTCTCTGTAGCAAAAATATTCCAAAAAGTGATGAAATATTTTTGCTTAGGGAGGTGCCCTAGGGTCTCTAGAATATTTGTGAGTTATCTCAGAATTTTCTGAGCCATAAAAATTAGGGTTGCTTTGGAGCAAACTGATTTGCCTAAGGGTTTTTGAGAGGAAATGAATATTTTTCATTTATGAAAAATATTCCAAAGATTATTTTGAGGTAGATCAGAAGTGAAATGAGGGTTTGGGAGAGAAATGAAGCACTTGGGTGAAAGCCAAGGATGCCCAAGTGTTTAAGTCCAAATGGAAAGACTCAAGAATTCCAAGTTCCAAAAAAATTCAAATGAAAACTCAAACAAATAAGAGAGGGCAAAAACCAGGCTGTCACAAACCTCCCCCACTTAGAATTAATCTCGTCCTCGAGATTTGGTTGCTTGGGAAAACCACTCTGGATACTAACCCTTAAGGAATTCTTCCTGTGTTTACACATTGAATGGACCAATGAATCTGGGTTTACACATTGAATGGACCAATGAATCTGGGTTTACACATTGGAAGGAGTTAAGCGATTGAATCGACCAATGAATCTGGGTTTACACATTGAATGGACCAATGAATCTGGGAGCCAGCTTTCCACGACTCAAAATAATCTGGGATCCAGATTTCCACGAGACTGTACATTTAGAGATTTACACATTGACCAGGGCATAATTAACGCCCAAAAGTAGCAGACTTATGTATGCATGTGACCATTGAGAGAAGAATAATAAATGAAGGTAGTTGCATGCTGTAATTAAGGATAGAAATGTAGCCTCTACCCAGAGCACAAGTTGGTGCATTAGTCAATCAATATCGATTTAGATTAAAGGCTAAATGCATTGGAAGTGTAGATGTACTACACTCTTTGTTTTTAGCTGATTTCTTTGCTCTGCCAACTGACAGGTGGGACCCAGAAACCAGGTGACAATTTAACCAGTCAACAAAGTGCCACGTCGACTATGTGGCCGGTCAGTAGGGTGCAATACGGTGCTCTATGATGAGCTAGTGATTGTATAATCACCGCAAAACTATACATATTGACCGTAAAGAGCGTATTGATACATACGTTGATGGCCAGTGTATTTTTCTCATTTCAAATTAAGCCATATTAACCGAAAAGGACGCAGTATGGACTAGTACTAGTACTGCTTTGATGTGTCCCGTCAACTCGCCGAATGAGGAGAAGCTTGCTTACTACGCCTCTCCCTCGCCCACGCGTGCGGTCGTTCACAGGATGAGGAGAGGGTTTTGACTATAGCGCCCTCTCCCTCTCCCTCTCCCTTGCCCTCGCCCTCGCGGTGGACATGCAGTAGTTCAATCGGTGTCAGATTGCCAAAAGCATGGAAGACCAACAAGCATGGCCTTTCCCCAAGCCTTTTTAAGCACCATCTTGAAAAGTTGGTGCAGGAAGCACCGAGTCTTGCGGCGGTGAGAACATCGGTGCAGTGTGCGATTTCTCCCAGAGGATCGTCGTTCAAGGTCTCCCAGCCCCAACGAGGAGGAGAACCGCCTGGTGAATCCATGGGAGCAGCGACGAACTGCCTTCTCTTCGGGGGGAGGGGAACTGGCGAGGAGGAGATAAGAGCGTAGTAACTGCAGGGCCTCATCCCTTCCAACTGTAGATCGTTCCTTAGCGAAGGGGTGAGGCTATTATTTACTACTAGTACTAGCATTATGGGACGTTATGGGATTGCATTATACTGTAAATAATAGCACTAGTAAGAAATTTTTGGCACTAGCTAGTAGTTTTTGGCGTGGATTAAGAAATTTTGGGTATGTTTTTGCTATTTTTTGTACACGCCAACTAGTGTCAAAAAACGTCTTGCATTATGTGACGGAGGAGTACGTACTCGTACTGTAGTAGTACTAGTACTACTTTCTCAACTAGTAGTGCGATGTACTGTACTTCTAGTATAGTGCGCCAGTTTTGAACTCTTGAATCTCAGGGCCAAGGAGCTACAGTTGGAAGTGGAGGGTACTACATACTATTATCTAGAACCATCGTTGTACTATCAATGTAGGGAAAGTACACCTGCGTAGTGGCCTAGTGGGCACTCTCGGTGCTCTATTCAGCCACTCCTCTCACGTAGCTGGCCTACTCAGCCACTCCTCTTACACACACACTAGCAACCTGTTTATCAGTGACGGTTACTGCGGGGGAAGAACATTTGAGTTATTTGATACAGCGAGACTAGGCTTTTCGCTTCCATTTGTGGAGGTGCAATGGATCACGGCGAACTTTGTTAGTAGTTCCTTCTTTATGAATGAGATGAAGCAAAGCTCTTGCCTTCGTTTAAAAAAAACACGTCAAGAGGAATTTCTTTTATAGTAGAGCCGATAATGGAGTGAAGTCCATGCGTGCAACTCCACAAGCTACAGAGTAGTAGTAGAGCACTTTATGTACAGAGCCATATTGCACAGTTCCCAATGCCCTGCCAGGCTTTTCTGGCTCCTCGGGCTTAATTGAGAGGCCCTAGTTTAAATATGCTATTACTAGCTGATGAGGAAGCTGCAAGCGAGGTGCGTCTAGGGCGAGCCACGAGATGCTGGGAAGGAAAACCCGTTCACCAGGCTAGGCTATCCAGTGCACCCAGATTGTCACTACAAAAAAAATACACTTCCGTGATGGTACGTGTTTGTCACAGTAGGTCGCTTTTTTGTCATGCATGTACATCCATGACAAATTTATGACAGAATCAAGATAGTCATACATGTGTTGTCGTAGAAGTGTTCCATGACATTACCAAAATTATCATGACGGAAGTGTCCACTTCCATGACGATAAATCGTGCGTCACATAAGTGCTTTCGTCAAGGGTGACCGACACGTGGCATCCACCATAACGGAATGCCGTTAAGCTATCGGGTCGGGTTTTGGATCCGATAACCCATTAACAGCCCCGACCAATGGGAAATTTCCACGTGTAAAATTCTTATTGGCCGGACGAAACACCTGTCAGCTTGTCAGTGGGTCAGATAGGCGCCTATGATATGTCGACACATGGCACGGCCCAACAAGTTTAAATGGGCCGGCCCAACTGAAGGCCCACAAGATTTTGCGTACCATAATGGGCCGGCCCAGCTAAAGGCCCACGAAATTTTGCGGATCGTAATGGGCTGGCCCAGCTAAAGGCCCACAAGATTTTGCGGGCCATAATGGGCCGGCCCAGGTAAAGGCCCACAAGATTTTTGTGTGCCATAATGGGCTGGCCCAGGTAAAGCCCGCAAGATTCTTATAGGTCATAATGGGCCGGCCCAGCTAAAGGCCCACGAGATTTCACCGATATTAATGGGCCGGCCCAGCTGTAGGCCCACAAGATTTTGAGGACCCTAGTAGGCCAGCCCATTAACTGGCTGCCATGTTTTGGGCCAAATGCCGGCCCATATTTGATCCGGTCCATTTATGGCCTGCCACGCTCCGGGCCTAATAGTGGCCCATATGAGATCCAGCCCATTAAAAGCCTACCACGTTCTGGGCCAAATTACGGCCCAGATCAGGTCCGGCCCTTTAAGAAGCTTTGGGCTCAATTATGGCCCATTTCAGATTCGGCCCGTCAACTGGACACTATGCTTTTGGGCCCACTTGCTAAAGGCCCACTTAGTAATTTGGCCTGATATTAGTTTTGCCCTGTTAAGGGCCCGTTTAACATTTTTGCCCTATATTAATTTCAGCCTGTTAAAAGCCACTCATATAGTTGGGCCTAACTACGGCCCTGTTTGCATCCGGCCTGCTCACAGTCGATATCTGATTGGGCCAAACAAGGACCGAGACAATTTTGGCCTATTAAAAGCCCGTGATTTGATTCGCACAATCATGGGTCGGGGTTCATTTCATGCTGCTGCGTAACTAGTATGAATTAAGAACAAAGCTACTCTATACAATAAAGAAATTACGGCATAGTAACTTAGAATAAACCTACACTATACAATAAAGGGTTTAAGGTATATTACATCCACTTGGCATCGAAGTTCGCCACCAGTGATCATAAAGTGCAATGTAGAAGTAGATTACAAAAACTGGGCACCATTGCAGCGTAACAAAATAATACTGAACCGAGACCACTTCCAAGACAGTTCAAGAAAGGTTAGCCTTGCGGGGGAACTGCTGTGCAAGCTGCTGAGCAAGGCTGTGAGACCGGCCTAGCATGTTGGTCATAGCTTCCAGGTGTAGCTGTTTAGCGATGAGGTTCTCATTGGTGTTCTCCACAATCTTTCTTAGAGATAGGACTTCAAGTCTAAGTTGAGTTGCAGAATACCTTTCTGCTAGAACTTGGGACTGAAGAAGTCGAACTGATTCAAACAACGAATTCTGTGAGCTTGTCTGACTGTTAGTGTCAAGTAACTTGAACACTGCATCAATACAAGACTTTAGGGTTGTCTCGCTATCTTCAAGATGTTTTGCCTTATTTGCTGCAATATATGTTGGGTTTGTCTCACAACCTTCGGCAGACTTGTGCATGCCATCAGGCATATCACCCTGAAACAAAGCAGAGAGATGACAGGTTTTCCACGTGTATAAACAAAGATGATAACTGTTCTGTCAATTCTATCCAATTTCAAATTAGTAAATAAAGAGTATGTTCAAAATATCAATAGCATAATTTGGCATTGTTCATAATGCGGGGAGCTTCACCACACTACTGGATTACCATGTCAACATAACAAGCATAGATGAAGGGCAAAGAAAAACATTGTATCTATTTTGGATAATGTGCATGGCATGTTGTTCATATCATCAGCCACATCAGTAAGATAAAACAGGAGATGACAAGGTGCAAACGTGGGCTGCTTCACCACACACTGGATTATAGATCCACAAAACAAGCATACATATACGGAGTATTAAGTAATGTGCATGGTATGAATAAGGAATTTGGTTTTACAAGTAAAACTTAGAACTTACGATTCTTATGAACATGCATTTTGGTAGAAACAGCAAACTAAACAGCAGTAAACGATAGGGAGTAGGAGAAAATTAAACAGTAGTTGAGGATAAAGGCTTTAGAAGGACTGACTTACATTAACAGTTAACACCGGCTTTATAATGCCCTTCTCCATGTCAAGGGAAGGATAACTCAAGAATTTCAGCACATAATCTTCTTCATAAGCATTGCCTGTACTCTACATTTTGTAGAGAGTAATTATAGATATGATAATACTGGAAGGGGTAGAGGATAATGAAGATAAGATGTAGATTGATGCTACATAATCAACTACCAATCCCTGGAAGTACAAGCGTTACAGGACAAAATGTAATGCCAAGAGCAATGGGCTACACTTCTGCACTGGCATTGTCTGTGTATTCTACTTTTTGGTAAGATTAAATATAGATCTGATCTTTTTTAGTAAATGGTGGGCGAGGGAGATAAGATGCAGAATGCTACAAAATGAACCAATCCCTCTTCCCATAATACAAGAGTGTTTTAAACACTGGTGTACTATACAAAATGTTCTTATATTATGGGACGAAGGGAGTAGCTGTTAATGTAAGAAAAGTGATAGACCATGTTCAGTCCTTACAAGAGGACTGCAGAGCTAAACCTCTTCAAAAGCATTGGGTTGATTCTAAATTTATGTAAGAGTCCACACGGATCTTATAATGTCCACCAAATGGATGATTACGAGGCTAACATGTGCAGTGATGCTACATAATCAAACAGCTATGAAAGTAAATATGGTCATGCAGGGAAAGAGGTACTCACAAGAGCAATGCAGTGTGCAGTATAGTTGCGAGATTCTGTGGTCCCTTGAGAATGAATGTTCTTCTACTAACAGTTTTCGTACAAGTGAGACATCAAGGCAAATGCAGAAATGTAGTTCAAATTGTGATGTGATATCATAGACAGTACCTTACGCTGCAGCCGAGACCAATGTGTAACAAGATTATTCCAGTCACCGTCGGATAAATGTAGCACCGGAGACTTTACAGAAATTTCGTTCAAAGGCTTGCCATTGAAGTGTGCTTGCCTCAGGTAGGAACAATACTTCATCAACGAGTTCTTGAAAAGCGCAACCAACCATTGCTCGTCATCACAATCCAGTTTGTGCCTCGCCTATTTAAAAGAATGAAATCTTGTGTCTTCTATCAGCAGAAACATATGCAGTAATGACCATGAATAACATTAGTACATTACTTATGCGTAAGTTGCGGAGGAAGACTGGAAATTGTTCTGTGTCTGCGGTATAATCTTTCCATGAAGCAAAGATGCGCACAAAGTTCCTGACAACAATATAAGCTTCGTCTTCTAAACTGGGAAGAAATGGAACAAGGGTCCTATTTGCAGCAATTGGGGCTCTCTCTGGTTCGAAAAGGGATTTGGCAACTGGATTTGGTGTACTCTTTGCTGGAATGGGGGTTTTGCGTCGTACAGCTGGTGCTATGTCAACTGGCATGATCATACTGTTTGCTGCAGTTGGGGTCTGCTGAGTTGGGGCATCAGAAATGACTAGTGTAGTTGGGCTAGAGTCTGCTAGAGTTGGGGTATTTTGTGGGTCAGGTGATATTGAAACTACACCTAATGGGCTATTTGATTTATCATGCGCCACTACCTTTTCCAAATACTTTGCTTGAGCTCCTCCACGATCAGCAATCGCCCTCTTCCTTTTGAACGTCTGATACACAAGAACAACATTTGAATGGATAAATATGGTATGATGACAGGTGGAATATGTACTGAAAATGGATAGGCAGGGCGTATTCACATACACGATGCGTAAACTAAGCTAATAGCAGTTCAACAAAGTAGAAGCAATGCAAAGCATCAGTTGCAAGATATGTGCGAGCAATGTAACCTTGGAAAGTAAGAGCAAGTACCTTGATGGGTGAATAAGATAGGGCATCTTCCTCTGACTCCTCCACTAGGGAGTTACATTGACTTAGGTCTCCCTCTAGCTCAGAATCACTGTTAGGATCATATTCTGAGCATGAATCTGTAGGTGGAGAGTGTTTGCATTGCATTGCATCCAGACTTGATTTCAGTCCTTTAATGCCAAGTTTGACGGCCGTGGCATTGTTCTGCTTTATTCTTTTCATGCGCACAAGCTCATAATCATTATGATGCTGTTCATAATCTGAGATTCATGAAAACATAAAAAGTAGTCAGATTATCTATGGAATGCATTGCGGTTTCAACTCGGAGAGTGTCTCCCTATAAACCCCTGCATATGCAAAGTTCACCTCCCCAACCGTGCTGACCAGACCACACACAGAGATACGCACCTGAGCAGCGAACATGCATTTTCGAAACTAATTTAGGAATATTTAGCTGACCAATTAAACAACTCTATTTTAATAATATCAGATTCATATTTGAACAACTAAGCTTGTTTAGCTTGATGGGTGGAGCAGTGTTATTATGAAACGAAGCACGTATTCTGATCATATAGTGATCATAAAAGGGGGAAACCCTAAGCATATATTTTTAGCAAAAGAGGGTTTCCCCTCTGATTTATATTAAAGAAACCACCACGGAACCAACATGATCAGTTAAACCCTAAGCATGATCAATTAAACCGTATTATGGTTGTGCCATGGAAGATTTGAAGCTGCAAACCGGAGAAATGATATTTAGCATCCATTGTTTGCTTCAAACTAAGAACTAAATTCTAAGAGCTGAAAAGAAAGTAGAGTAACCAAGTTAAGATCTATTTTCTGGTTGAGATCAAAAAGTTGAGGAGATATGAAGTACCACCTCTCTTGCGGCGCCGTGTAGGCATCGGGGGTGCGATGGCTGTCGGTGGCGTTGAAGCAGATCTGTGACGGTAGACGGGTGCATCGGGGGATAAGTCCCGTTGCGGTGGAAGAGAAGGTCGTGTGAGTGGCCCTGGCAAAGAGGACGACGACGCCGATGAAGAGAGAGGACGCGATGCAAGGCTATTGTTCTGTCGCCGTGGATGAGAAACGTCCATCTCTAGCAGTGGACGACGCAGTCTTGGTAGGCGCTCCAGCATGGTGGACGACTGTCACACCCTAGCTAGTTCATGCATTAGAGTGATAGCATCATGTCTAAATTCTTCCAGAAAGATGAAATGGGGATAACAGAACCCCCAGCACCCCCCTTAAACCAACTAGGGTTTACTAAAATTGGTTTCAATGAACCCAAAATGCCCTTCAAAAATTGTTCATCATTTCTGGATTGGGCTAAAACCCCTGGCAAAAATGGTGCACTCTTTTCTAGGACATTCTGGATTCTTTGAATTAAATCATAAGTATTTGAATTTGGGCATTTAAATGCTATAAAATATTTTAAATGCTGAAATAATTCTGGAAATAAGTGTGGGCTGTTGGAAATAATCCAAATAGAGCCTATGATTATTTTCATGATTTTTGTAAGTGCCTAAGTATTTTTAATAAAGCCATAAACTTACAGAAAAATAGAAAAACAGAAATAAAAGAGGAGGAGGAAACTTACCTGGTCGCAGCCCACCTGGCAGCCCACCTTGTCGGCCGAGTACTATGCTGGCCCGTGCCAGCCAGCCACTTCTCCCTCGCCAGGCAGGCACACAGGTGACGCCGACGAGCACGAGCTCGCCACGGCGTCAGCTGCTTGCCGCCCGCGAGGCCAGGACACCTGGGCGAGCTCCACGTCGCCGCCCCGTCCCCGTGGACATCTCATTCCTCCCCCTACTCTCTCCCTCGCTCCCCCGAAGCCATGGCCGACGCAGCCGCCGCCGTCTTGCCGCCGTAGCCGTATCCACCGTCGTCCCCGTGTCACCCCATCATGCCCACGAGCTCCGCAGCATCTCCCTCGACCTCCTCGACAAGCCACGAGGCCTCGGACGCGCTGCAATGCCGCCACCACTGCCGTTCCCCTCATCGGCCACCGGGGATCGTCGCCAACGATTCGCTGCCTCCCAAGCTTCCCCGAGCCTACTTCGACGCCTGCTGCACTCGCCGTGAGCTCCTCTCTCTTCTCCCCTTAGCCATGTCGCTCGAGCTGCCCTCTAACCCCGTTGGCCATCACGGCCGAGAGCTCGGCTCCGCCGGACATGTCGCCATCGTGGCCACAGGCGTGTAAGCTCGAATCCTAGCGCGTCACCACACTCTCCACGTCCCCAGGAGCCTAACGCACCACTCCACGTGCCTTGCCGTGCCCCGTAGCCTCGGATCCATCTTCATCCGAGTTCCGGCGACTGTGGGCAAAACCCGAGCCCCTCCGCCGCGTCTATCATCGACGGCGTCAAGCCGCCGGCGAGTTGACCATGTTTGACCCGTGTGGGCCCAGGTTGACTTCCCCCCTGAGCCTATGACAGGTGGGGCCGTCCTGTTAATTAGGTTAGGATTAGTGCTAACTAAATTTAGGTAGTTTAAGTCACGGACATGCGGGCCCAGGCCCCACTGACAGTTAATTATTACTAACTTAATTCTGTTAGTTAGCTGAGATACTGACAGATGGGGCCCACCAATCAGGTTTGACCTGGGCTGGCGCCTTTGACTCGCTGACGTCTCAGTGACGCAGTGCTGACGCAATTATTCATTTTCTGGATTCAATCTTATATAGGAAATTCCAGAAAATAGCCAAAACTTCTAAAAATCATAGAAAATCAACTATAGCTCCAAATCAAACAAATTATATATGAAAAATGATCAAAAAAATTCAATCTATCCATCTGTAATGGTTTCATGCATGACAAACCACTTTAACCTTGCTGTTTAGGTGAAACAAGCTAACACACTTATTATGCATAAGAACTTTAACTTTCATTTTAATCTTTGATTCAAATGGACCCATTTCAACTTGTTTCACATTGCATTAGGCAGGACACATCATTTTGCCATGTCATAGCATGCATCATATTGTTGCATATTGTCATGTGTTGATTATGTTATGTGTGTCCTTCGTGGTAGGTTCTGCCTTCGAGGATATCTCCGAGTATCCAACTGAAGGGCAGTACCCTACTACCACTCCATCAGGCAAGCAGCCCCATTGATCATATCGATACAATCCCATGTTCTCGCATGTGCTCTCATTTACTGCATTAGGACAACAACGTTTCAAACTGTTGTGTGCTGCGGTAGTTGAACCCTTATCCTCTGCATGACCTGTCATTGCCACAGTAGCTAGATGAAACCCACTAGCATGTGTAGGAGTTGATTGAGCCATGTATGTGTTTCCTACCTTGCTATGCCTGCTATGCTTAGAGTTGTGTCAGGTCTGGTTCATCTAGGTGATGGGCTAGAGTGAAATGATTATGTCGGTAATGTGAGGGATGTGTTGACATGATTTCGTAAAGGTATCGATGAGAGGCCATGTAGGAGTACATGGTGGGTTGTTTCATTGAGGCCGTCCCTAAGAACTGAGATCTGTATGTGTGATTTAAGAATCGGCTACTACCATACATTGGGCCCAAAACCAATGGACCCTCTCGGCTTCTTAATGACCCTAGTACTCTGTCCAGGAGTTGCAATTAGTTTCTGGTGTTTGTAGGTTATGTGTTGGCGGCCGAGCGTAGCACTGACCCTAGGGGTGGGCTATGATGCGGTAGATACACCGTGGCACGGTGTACCGAGTCACCTGTTTGGTGTCTCGGGAACCCTGTTCACATTGTTCAGGGCCATATGTGGAAACCTCAGCCGGACTCCCTGCGGATGGAACCTGGATAGGCGATAAACCTGGACTAGAGACTTGAGTGTTCAGGTAGGCCGTGGCCGACACCCTCGTTGGGCTTCCGCTTGAAGGTTGCCGAGTACATGTCGTGTAAACGACGGTAAGTGGTGAGAGCGTGTATGAAGAAGTACACCCCTTCAGGGTTAACATCATCTATCCGAATAGCCGCGTGCGCGGTAAAGGACTACTTGGTTGCCTATATAGTTCATAGACAAGTTAATGGTTACTACTAAAAGACTCAAACAGTTGCAAGATATGTGCGAGCAATGTAACCTTGGAAAGTTAGAGCAAGTACCTTGATGGGTGAATAAGATAGGGCATCTTCCTCTGACTCCTCCACTAGGGAGCTACATTGACTTAGGTCTCCCTCTAGCTCAAAATCACTGTTAGGATCATATTCTGAGCATGAATCTGTTGGTGGAGAGTGTTTGCATTGCATTGCATCCAGACTTGATTTCAGTCCCTTAATGCCAAGTTTGACGGCCATGGCATTGTTCTGCTTTATTCTTTTCATGCGCACAAGCTCATAATCATTATGATGCTGTTCATAATCTGAGATTCATGAAAACATAAAAAGTAGTCAGATTATCTATGGAATGCATTGCGGTTTCAACTCGGAGAGTGTCTCCCTATAAACCCCTGCATATGTAAAGTTCACCTCCCCAACCGTGCTGACCAGACCACACACAGAGATACGCACGTGAGCAGCGAGCATGCATTTTCGAAACTAATTTAGGAATATTTAGCTGACCAATTAAACAACTCTATTTTAATAATATCAGATTCATATTTGAACAACTAAGCTTGTTTAGCTTGATGGGTGGAGCAGTGTTATTATGAAACGAAGCACGTATTCTGATCATATAGTGATCATAAAAGGGGGAAACTCTAAGCATATATTTTTTAGCAAAAGAGGGTTTCCCCTCTGATTTATATTAAAGAAACCACCACGGAACCAACATGATCAGTTAAACCCTAAGCATGATCAATTAAACCGTATTATGGTTGTGCCATGGAAGATTTGAAGATGCAAACCGGAGAAATGATATTTAGCATCCATTGTTTGCTTCAAACTAAGAACTAAATTCTAAGAGCTGAAAAGAAAGTAGAATAACCAAGTTAAGATCTATTTTCTGGTTGAGATCAAAAAGTTGAGGAGATATGAAGTACCACCTCTCTTGCGGCGCCGTGTAGGCATCGGCGGTGCGATGGCTGTCGGTGGCGTTGAAGCAGATCTGCGACGGTAGACGGGTGCATCGGGGGATAAGTCCCATTGCGGTGGAATTGAAGGTCGTGTGAGCGGCCCTGGCAAAGAGGACGACGATGCCGATGAAGCGAGAGGATGCGATGCAAGGCTATTGGTCTGTCGCCGTGGATGAGAAACGTCCATCTCTAGCAGTGGACGACGCGGTCTTGGTAGGCGCTCCGGCATGGTGGACGACTGTCACACCCTAGCTAGTTCATGCATTAGAGTGATAGCATCATGTCTAAATTCTTCCAGAAAGATGAAATGGGGATAACAGAACCCCCAGCACCCCCCTTAAACCAACTAGGGTTTACTAAAATTGGTTTCAATGAACCCAAAATGCCCTTCAAAAAATGTTCATCATTTCTGGATTGGGCTAAAACCCCTGGCAAAAATGGTGCACTCTTTTCTAGGACATTCTAGATTCTTTGAATTAAATCATAAGTATTTGAATTTGGGCATTTAAATGCTATAAAATATTTTAAATGCTCAAATAATTCTGGAAATAAGTGTGGGCTGTTGGAAATAATACAAATAGAGCCTATGATTATTTTTAGGATTTTTGTAAGTGCCTAAGTATTTTTAACAAAGCCACAAACTTACAGAAAAATAGAAAAACAGAAATAAAACAGGAGGAGGAAACTTACCTGGCCGCAGCCCACCTGGCAGCCCACCTTGCCGGCCGAGCACTGTGCTGGCCCGTGCCAGCCAGCCGCTTCTCCCTCGCCAGGCAGGCACACAGGTGACGCCGACGAGCACGAGCTCGCCACGGCGTCAGCTGCTTGCCGCCCGCGAGGCCAGGACACCTGGGTGAGCTCCACGTCACCGCCCGACCCCGTGGACATCTCATTCCTCCCCCTACTCTCTCCCTCGCTCCCCCGAAGCCATGGCCGATGCAGCCGCCGCCGTCTTGCCGCCGTAGCCATAGCCACCGTCGTCCCCGTGTCACCCCATCATGCCCACGAGCTCCGCAGCATCTCCCTCGACCTCCTCGACAAGCCACGAGGCTCGGACGTGCTGCAATGCCGCCACCGCTGCTGTTCCCCTCATCGGCCACCGGGGATCGTCGCCAACGATTCACCGCCTCCCAAGCTTCCCCGAGCCTGCTTCGATGCCTGCTGCACTCGCCGTGGGCTCCTCTCTCTTCTCCCCCTAGCCATGTCGCTCGAGCTGCCCTCTAACCCCATTGACCATCACGGCCGAGAGCTCGGCTCCGCCGGCCATGTCGCCATCGTGGCCACAGGCATGTAAGCTCGAATCCTAGCGCGTCACCACACTCACCACGTCCCCAGGAGCCTAACGCACCACTCCACGTACCTCGCTGTGCCCCGTAGCCTCGGATCCATCTTCATCCGAGTTCCGGCGACCGCCAAGGTCATCGCCGGCGTCGTTCCCGGCCTCCCCGAGCTCCACTTCCACCACCAAACACTGCAGCTTGCTCCCAGCTACGCGTAGGACCAAACCGCAGTCGATTTGGTCGACTGTGGGCAAAACCCAAGCCCCTCCGCCGCGTCTGTCATCGACGGCGTCAAGCCGCCGGTGAGTTGACCATGTTTGACCCGTGTGGGCCCAGGTTGACTTCCCCCTGAGCCTATGACAGGTGGGGTCGTCCTGTTAATTAGGTTAGGATTAGTGCTAACAAAATTTAGTTAGTTTAAGTCACTAACATGCGGGCCCAGGCCCCACTGAAAGTTAATTATTACTAACTTAATTCTGTTAGTTAGCTGAGATACTGACAGATGGGGCCCACCAGTCAGGTTTGACCAGGGCTGGCGCCTTTGACTCGCTGACGTCTCAGTGACGCAGTGCTGCAATTATTCATTTTCTGGATTCAATCTTATATAGGAAATTCCAGAAAATAGCCAAAACTTCTAAAAATCATAGAAAATCAACTATAGCTCCAAATCAAACAAATTATATATGAAAAATGATCAAAAAAATTCAGTCTATCCATCTGTAATGGTTTCATGCATGACAAACCACTTTAACCTTGCTGTTTAGGTGAAACAAGCTAACACACTTATTATGCATAAGAACTTTAACTTTCATTTTAATCTTTGATTCAAATGGACCCATTTCAACTTGTTTCACATTGCATTAGGCAGGACACATCATTTTGCCATGTCATAGCATGCATCATATTGTTGCATATTGTCATGTGTTGATTATGTTATGTGTGTCCTTCGTGGTAGGTTCTGCCTTCGAGGATATCTCCGAGTATCCAACTGAAGGGCAGTACCCTACTACCACTCCATCAGGCAAGCAGCCCCATTGATCATATCGATACAATCCCATGTTCTCGCATGTGCTCTCATTTACTGCATTAGGACAACAACGTTTCAAACTGTTGTGTGCTGCGGTAGTTGAACCCTTATCCTCTGCATGACCTGTCATTGCCACAGTAGCTAGATGAAACCCACTAGCATGTGTAGGAGTTGATTGAGCCATGTATGTGTTTCCTACCTTGCTATGCCTGCTATGCTTAGAGTTGTGTCAGGTCTGGTTCATCTAGGTGATGGGCTAGAGTGAAATGATTATGTCGGTAATGTGAGGGATGTGTTGACATGATTTCGTAAAGGTATCGATGAGAGGCCATGTAGGAGTACATGGTGGGTTCTTTCATTGAGGCCGTCCCTAAGAACTGAGATCTGTATGTGTGATTTAAGAATCGGCTACTACCATACATTGGGCCCAAAACCAATGGACCCTCTCGGCTTCTTAATGACCCTAGTACTCTGTCCAGGAGTTGCAATTAGTTTCTGGTGTTTGTAGGTTATGTGTTGGCGGCCGAGCGTAGCACTGACCCTAGGGGTGGGCTATGATGCGGTAGATACACCGTGGCACGGTGTACCGAGTCACCTGTTTGGTGTCTCGGGAACCCTGTTCACATTGTTCAGGGCCATATGTGGAAACCTCAGCCGGACTCCCTGCGGATGGAACCTAGATAGGCGATAAACCTGGACTAGAGACTTGAGTGTTCAGGTAGGCCGTGGCCGACACCCTCGTTGGGCTTCCGCTTGAAGGTTGCCGAGTACATGTCGTGTAAACGACGGTAAGTGGTGAGAGCGTGTATGAAGAAGTACACCCCTTCAGGGTTAACATCATCTATCCGAATAGCCGCGTGCGCGGTAAAGGACTACTTGGTTGCCTATATAGTTCATAGACAAGTTAATGGTTACTACTAAAAGACTCAAACAGTTGCAAGATATGTGCGAGCAATGTAACCTTGGAAAGTTAGAGCAAGTACCTTGATGGGTGAATAAGATAGGGCATCTTCCTCTGACTCCTCCACTAGGGAGCTACATTGACTTAGGTCTCCCTCTAGCTCAAAATCACTGTTAGGATCATATTCTGAGCATGAATCTGTTGGTGGAGAGTGTTTGCATTGCATTGCATCCAGACTTGATTTCAGTCCCTTAATGCCAAGTTTGACGGCCATGGCATTGTTCTGCTTTATTCTTTTCATGCGCACAAGCTCATAATCATTATGATGCTGTTCATAATCTGAGATTCATGAAAACATAAAAAGTAGTCAGATTATCTATGGAATGCATTGCGGTTTCAACTCGGAGAGTGTCTCCCTATAAACCCCTGCATATGTAAAGTTCACCTCCCCAACCGTGCTGACCAGACCACACACAGAGATACGCACGTGAGCAGCGAGCATGCATTTTAGAAACTAATTTAGGAATATTTAGCTGACCAATTAAACAACTCTATTTTAATAATATCAGATTCATATTTGAACAACTAAGCTTGTTTAGCTTGATGGGTGGAGCAGTGTTATTATGAAACGAAGCACGTATTCTGATCGTATAGTGATCATAAAAGGGGGAAACTCTAAGCATATATTTTTTAGCAAAAGAGGGTTTCCCCTCTGATTTATATTAAAGAAACCACCACGGAACCAACATGATCAGTTAAACCCTAAGCATGATCAATTAAACCGTATTATGGTTGTGCCATGGAAGATTTGAAGATGCAAACCGGAGAAATGATATTTAGCATCCATTGTTTGCTTCAAACTAAGAACTAAATTCTAAGAGCTGAAAAGAAAGTAGAATAACCAAGTTAAGATCTATTTTCTGGTTGAGATCAAAAAGTTGAGGAGATATGAAGTACCACCTCTCTTGCGGCGCCGTATAGGCATCGGCGGTGCGATGGCTGTCGGTGGCGTTGAAGCAGATCTGCGACGGTAGACGGGTGCATCGGGGGATAAGTCCCATTGCGGTGGAATTGAAGGTCGTGTGAGCGGCCCTGGCAAAGAGGACGACGACGCCGATGAAGCGAGAGGATGTGATGCAAGGCTATTGGTCTGTCGCCGTGGATGAGAAACGTCCATCTCTAGCAGTGGACGACGCGGTCTTGGTAGGCGCTCCGGCATGGTGGACGACTGTCACACCCTAGCTAGTTCATGCATTAGAGTGATAGCATCATGTCTAAATTCTTCCAGAAAGATGAAATGGGGATAACAGAACCCCCAGCACCCCCCTTAAACCAACTAGGGTTTACTAAAATTGGTTTCAATGAACCCAAAATGCCCTTCAAAAAATGTTCATCATTTCTGGATTGGGCTAAAACCCCTGGCAAAAATGGTGCACTCTTTTCTAGGACATTCTAGATTCTTTGAATTAAATCATAAGTATTTGAATTTGGGCATTTAAATGCTATAAAATATTTTAAATGCTCAAATAATTCTGGAAATAAGTGTGGGCTGTTGGAAATAATCCAAATAGAGCCTATGATTATTTTTAGGATTTTTGTAAGTGCCTAAGTATTTTTAACAAAGCCACAAACTTACAGAAAAATAGAAAAACAGAAATAAAACAGGTGGAGGAAACTTACCTGGCCGCAACCCACCTGGCAGCCCACCTTGCCGGCCGAGCACTGTGCTGGCCCGTGCCAGCCAGCCGCTTCTCCCTCGCCAGGCAGGCACACAGGTGACGCCGACGAGCACGAGCTCGCCACGGCGTCAGCTGCTTGCCGCCCGCGAGGCCAGGACACCTGGGTGAGCTCCACGTCACCGCCCGACCCCGTGGACATCTCATTCCTCCCCCTACTCTCTCCCTCGCTCCCCCGAAGCCATGGCCGATGCAGCCGCCGCCGTCTTGCCGCCGTAGCCATAGCCACCGTCGTCCCCGTGTCACCCCATCATGCCCACGAGCTCCGCAGCATCTCCCTCGACCTCCTCGACAAGCCACGAGGCTCAGACGTGCTGCAATGCCGCCACCGCTGCTGTTCCCCTCATCGGCCACCGGGGATCGTCGCCAACGATTCACCGCCTCCCAAGCTTCCCCGAGCCTGCTTCGACGCCTGCTGCACTCGCCGTGGGCTCCTCTCTCTTCTCCCCCTAGCCATGTCGCTCGAGCTGCCCTCTAACCCCATTGGCCATCACGGCCGAGAGCTCGGCTCCGCCGGCCATGTCGCCATCGTGGCCACAGGCATGTAAGCTCGAATCCTAGCACGTCACCACACTCACCACGTCCCCAGGAGCCTAACGCACCACTCCACGTGCCTCGCTGTGCCCCGTAGCCTCGGATCCATCTTCATCCGAGTTCCGGCGACCGCCAAGGTCATCGCCGGTGTCGTTCCTGGCCTCCCCGAGCTCCACTTCCACCACCAAACACTGCAGCTTGCTCCCAGCTACGCGTAGGACCAAACCGCAGTCGATTTGGTCGACTGTGGGCAAAACCCAAGCCCCTCCGCCGCGTCTGTCATCGACGGCGTCAAGCCGCCGGCGAGTTGACCATGTTTGACCCGTGTGGGCCCAGGTTGACTTCCCCCTGAGCCTATGACAGGTGGGGTCGTCCTGTTAATTAGGTTAGGATTAGTGCTAACAAAATTTAGTTAGTTTAAGTCACTAACATGCGGGCCCAGGCCCCACTGAAAGTTAATTATTACTAACTTAATTCTGTTAGTTAGCTGAGATACTGACAGATGGGGCCCACCAGTCAGGTTTGACCAGGGCTGGCGCCTTTGACTCGCTGACGTCTCAGTGACGCAGTGCTGCAATTATTCATTTTCTGGATTCAATCTTATATAGGAAATTCCAGAAAATAGCCAAAACTTCTAAAAATCATAGAAAATCAACTATAGCTCCAAATCAAACAAATTATATATGAAAAATGATCAAAAAAATTCAGTCTATCCATCTGTAATGGTTTCATGCATGACAAACCACTTTAACCTTGCTGTTTAGGTGAAACAAGCTAACACACTTATTATGCATAAGAACTTTAACTTTCATTTTAATCTTTGATTCAAATGGACCCATTTCAACTTGTTTCACATTGCATTAGGCAGGACACATCATTTTGCCATGTCATAGCAGGCATCATATTGTTGCATATTGTCATGTGTTGATTATGTTCTGTGTGTCCTTCGTGGTAGGTTCTGCCTTCGAGGATATCTCCGAGTATCCAACTAAAGGGCAGTACCCTACTACCACTCCATCAGGCAAGCATCCCCATTGATCATATCGATACAATCCCATGGTCTTGCATGTGCTCTCATTTACTGCATTAGGACAACAACGTTTCAAACTGTTGTGTGCTGCGGTAGTTGAACCCTTATCCTCTGCATGACCTGTCATTGCCACAGTAACTAGATGAAACCCACTAGCATGTGTAGGAGTTGATTGAGCCATGTATGTGTTTCCTACCTTGCTATGCCTGCTATGCTTAGAGTTGTGTCAGGTCTGGTTCATCTGGGTGATGGGCTAGAGTGAAATGATTATGTCGGTAATGTGAGGGATGTGTTGAACATGATTTGGTAAAGGTATCGATGAGAGGCCATGTAGGAGTACATGGTGGGTTGTTTCATTGAGGCCGTCCCTAAGAACTGAGATCTGTATTTGTGATTTAAGAATCAGCTACTACCATACATTGGGCCCAAAACCAATGGACCATCTCGGCTTCTTAATCACCCTAGTACTCTGTCCAGGAGTTGCAATTAGTTTCTGGTGTTTGTAGGTTATGTGTTAGCAGCCGTGCGTAGCGCTGACCCTAGGGGTGGGCTATGATGCGGTAGATACACCATGGCACGGTGTACCGAGTCACCTGTTTGGTGTCTCGGCAACCCTGTTCACATCGTTCGGGGCCGTATGTGGAAACCTCGGCCGGACTCCCTGCGGATTGAACCTGGATAGGTGATAAACCTGGACTAGAGACTTGAGTGTTTAGGTAGGCCGTGGCCGACACCCTCGTTGGGCTTCCGCTTGAAGGTTGCCGAGTACATGTCGTGTAAACGACGGTAAGTGGTGAGAGTGTGTATGAAGAAGTACACCCCTGCCGGGTTAACATCATCTATTCGAATAGCCGCGTCCATGGTAAAGGACTACTTGGTTGCCTATACAGTTCATAGACAAGTTAATGGTTACTACTAAAAGACTCAAGATAAGTGTGAGTACCGAGGATGGCCCTCTCGTAGGATGACGAGGGAGGATCCCCGGTGGAGTATTGTGTTGGTGATTAGTGGACTCGTGTGCGAAAACTATTTTACTAGTGGTGTCTCGTTGGATAGCTTAGCCAAGAGTCAAAGCTGGCTTGCTGCAATAACTCTACCACCTTCTTGAGAATGAGCATGTATAGTAGGTTCTGATGTAAGACTTGTTGAGTACCTTTGTACTCATGTTTGCTTTAATTACTATTTTCAGACGACAACACCGCCCCCTCCAATGGGTTTTATGTAGACCTCGACGTAGATGAGTAACTTGCCACCCAGGTGGTGATCCTGGCCATGGAGGGCCTTATGTAGATAGACATGCTTCGACAAGCCTTCTTTCTTTCTAGTGTCTGTACTCAGACTACTTGCTTCCGCATGTGCTTATATGCTTGTATGACTTGAGTGTCGGGTCATGTGACCCCTACCTGTATGAACATGTTATGTATGGCTCTCTGGAGCCTTTAAATAAAGTAGTTGAGTTGTAGAGTTTTGTTGTGATGCCATGTTGTATTTGCACATATCGAGCATATTGTGTGTATGATTGAAATGCTTGGTATGTGTGGGATCCGACAATCTAGTTGTTTATCCTTGGCAGCCTTTCTTATTGGGAAATGTAGTCTAGTTCTCCTCGAGCCATAGTAGTCCGCTACAGCTCGGTTCACCGGAGTCCTGTTAGCCCAGCACTACTGCTCAGGACACTTGACTGGCCTGCATGTGTTTCACTTTGTTCCTATGTCTGTCCCTTTGGGGAAATGTCACGCGTTGACTTCCGGAGTCCTGCCTAGCCTGCTACAGCCTGGGTTCCCCGGAGTCCTGTTAGCCCAGTGCTAGAGCCCGGATTCACTCGATGATGACCGACATGCTCGATGTGATTCATGTATGCCTGTCTCCATAGGTCTGTGCCGCTTTGGGTTCACAACTAGCCATGTCGGCCCGGGTTCTCTGTCATATGGATGCTAGCGACACTATCATATACGTGAGCCAAAAGGCGCAAACAGTCCCGGGCCATGGTAAGGCGACACCCGTGGAATACCATGCGTGAGGCCAAAAGGCGCAAACGGTCCCGGACCACTCTTTCGACCTCATGGTGGGCCACGCTCACACAATCTCTCGCTCTCTCTCTCTCTCTCTCTCTCTCTCTCTCTCTCTGTATGTCTCGATTGACCTCGCTCTTTCTCGGACAAAAATGATATATCACCATGTTTGAGCCCAATTCGACCTATTCACATTGTATACTCTCTCACGCACATTGTCTATCTAGGTCACCCTCTCCAACCCGTCTCACTCTTTCGATCGCACGGCGACCCTATGTGATCGATTGACCTTGCTTCCTCCCACGAATAAAATATATCTACACGTCTTCACTTACTGGTGGGTTCCATGTGTACTCTCTCTCTCTCCTCCCCTTCTGCGTTTAGATGCACGGGAAAACAGGAAAAACTCACGGGCGATGTTGCCGTTGACCATATCTAGATGCGTTCACAAGTCACGGCACCAGTTTCACGTACTAGCAGCACTAGTCAGTGTGTACGTGCAATGCACGTTAATTTGGATGAATATTAAGTGCATGCAGATATTAACTACTAGGATATTATTTGCGTGTTGTCATGTGATTAGCACTATTTTTGGCATGAAATTAACTGCACGCTAAATGTGTTGAGCGCTCGACATTGAAGCAGTCTAGGTCGTTGGATGACAAGGAATACATGTGGCTTGATGACGTTTTATATTTAATTTGATACGGCTCTAGCAGAACATTCAATCGATCAAACCATACATTGCGTTCGGTCTGACTCCGACTTTAAATTATACGACGATCGATATAAAATAAAAGTAAATGATAAACGTTCGGATTTTAAGCATGGCAATCCGAACATTTTTCATGGCAAATTTAGATTACGCAGCGGCGGCGGAGGCCTCTCGCGGTGGGAAGCGGCTCCTCTGCTGTGCTCTATGTGTCGTCGGGCCACTGACCGACGGCGACGGCGGCGTCTTGCGCCGTTGTTGACGTACTCCTGGACGTTGGCCTAGCTTCAAGGAAGGCCAAAATGTTCTGGACTTCGGAGCGAGTCGACTGGCGGGAGGAGGCGACTGGCATTGGTGCAAGAAAGCGGTCGACGGCGGCCATCCATGCTGCTGAGGGGGGCACTGGCACCTGCGTGGGGACAGGCGCTGACAATGGCGCGGCGGAGACATTCGTGTGCACGGGCACCGGCACAGGCGTGCATGGCAGTGCACGCGCAGGCGCAGGCGCTGGCAGGTGCACGGGCACCGGCACGGGCGTGCGCGTCAGTGCACGCGCAGGCGCATGCACTGGCAGGTGCACGGGCGCGTGAAAGTCGGCGGGCATCTCGTGGAACCCCGTGGGATCAAGCTTGGCGACAATGTGCAGCTCCCAGCCCATCAATGCCACGGGGATGGGCGATGGCATAGTCGGGGCGACATGAGCCAGAACGGGAGCGGGGACAGGCGCGGCGTCTTCCCGCAAGGCCAGTTCAATCTCGTCCCAAAGCACCTTATGTTCTTGAGACTCCGGCTGGGTGTCTTCATCGGGAAACTGGAACACTAAGGGCAGACCATCGTGATGCGGCATGGCGTACGTTTAGGTCAGGCTAGTTGGAGGTAGACGACAGGAGAATCGGAGAGGAAGAGAGAGGATTGGAGCGATACTCCCTCCTTTCCGGTTTATAAGGCTCAATTCAAAAATCTCACCAACCAAGGTAGATGGTGAGTGGTGGAACACTTTTTGTAGTTTGAAAAAGCAACCCAATTAATGCTCTTGTTTTTCTCAAAGAAATATGTTTACCAATGCATTAATTGCAATGCATGCATGCATAAATTACATGCATTGGTCAATTTTCTCTTAATACTTGCATGCAATGATTTAATTTACCTTGGAATCTGAACATGTGATGGAAACAACAAAATTGAGCCTTATAAAATGGAAAAACTAATATTTTGAGATAAGCCCTATAAACCGGAAAGGAGGGAGTACCGGGTAGTGTGGGGTTGATTTTAAACTGCGGCGCCGGCGACATTAAAAGTGGGAGCAGTTGGGACGATGGTGGGTGACGGAGCCTGGTCAAAGGGCTCGCCTCCTAGTGAGTGTAACGCCCCGAGACCGATGAGCCAGGTGTCTTCCAGTTATTCGCTGTTGTAGCCTTGTCATTGCTTGCATGTCATGCATCTCATATCATGTCATTATGTGCATTTGATTTGCATACATGTTCGTCTCATGCATCCGAGCATTTTCCCCATTGACCGTTTTGCAATCTGGCGCTCCTATGTCATCCGGTGTCCCTTTCCACCTCTTTTCGTATGCGGGTGTTAAACATTTTCGGATTCGACCGAGACTTGTCATGCGGCCTTGGTTTACTACCAGTAGACCTCCTATCAAGTTTCGTGCCATTTGGACTTCGTTTGATACTCCAATGGTTAACCGAGAGACCGAAAAGGCCTCGTGTGTGTTGCAGCCCAACACCCCTCCAAAGTGGCCCAAAACCCACCTAAAACCTCTCCATCATCTCGGTCGTTCAATCAAGATCGCGTGGCCAAAAACCGCACCTCATTTGGACTCTCCTAGCTCCCTCTACCTATAAATATGTGGTCCCCTCCGAAATTTCCGCAGATGAAACCCTAAAACTCCCCCCGCACGCCGCCGGACATGTCCGCGCCCGCCGGACGAAATCCCGCCGCCGCTCCTGGCCAGTTGCAACGTGCCACTTGTCCCACGACCGCCGTCCCCGCCGCCAGCCCGCTCGGCTCGGATCGGGCCCGCAGGGCCCAACCGCCGCTGCCTCCACACGCGGAGGACCCCGCGCGCGCCGCCCGCCGTCTTCGCTGCTTCCGGCCGCCGGAGCTACGCCGGCCACCGCCGCCACCACCGGAAGACGCCTGCGCCGCCTCCGAATCTCCCCGCCAGCCGCCACCCTTCGCCGGAGCTCGCCGGCGCTACTCTTCGCCGCCGC
>NC_041392.1:336430935-336453173 GCF_002162155.2 Triticum dicoccoides | reverse complement strand
CGCAACGCGTTCGCACCGGCCACCGTGCCCTTCGTCGCCGGCTGCCCTGCTCGCTCGTCGCCTCGCCTGCGCCGCCGCCAAGCTCCCTCGCCACCGCCTATAGCCGGCCACCGCGCTGCCCGGTCGTCCCCGACCTCCTTGCGCCGCCTCGCGCCGTCCTCCGTCCTCTCCGGCGATCTCCGGAGCCTAGAGCTCGCCGGAGTCGGGGTTGAACCGGATATGGTGAGGGTGGACCAGATCCACCAACACCCCCAACCAAACGCCACGCACCCTCGTCCCCGGATCGCTCCATCGCGGATCTCCTCGTCCCTCTTCCCCGAGGTCTATTTTTTTCACCAAGTCCCGAGGATCTCGGTAATTTTTAGCATTTTCCCGCATGTCGTAATTCTGCATCGGTAGATCCGATTCGTGCATGTAGCATATCAAAATGTTCGCCTCAACGAGCACATCATTTCATCTCATTGCATCCCCTCCGAAATTTCCGCAGATGAAACCCTAAAACTCCCCCGCACGCCGCCGGACATGTCCGCGCCCGCCGGACGAAATCCCGCCGCCGCTCGTAGCCAGTGGCAACGTGCCACATGTCCCACGCCTGCTGTCCCCGCCGCTGGCCCACGCGGCCCGGATCGGGCCCGCGGGGCCCAACCGCCGCCGCCGCCACCCGCGGAGGACGCCACGTGCGCCACCCACCGTCTTCGCTGCTTCCAGCCGCAGGAGCTGCGCCGGCCACCGCCGCCACCACCAGAAGACGCCTGCGCTGCCTCCTAACCTCCCCGCCGGCCGCCGCCCTTCGCCGGAGCCCGCCGGTGCTGCTCTTCGCCGCCGCCTCCTCCACTACTCTACACCGCCCGCGTTCCCGCCGGACCGCGCCGCGCGCCGCCCTGCGAGCCGCCTGCGCCGCCGCATTGCAACGCCTTCGCGTCGGCCACCGCGCCCTTCGTCGCTGGCCGCCCCGCTCGCTCTTTGCCTCGCCTGCGCCGCCGCCAAGCTCCCTCGCTGCCACCATTCGCCGGCCACCGCGCTGCCCGGTCGTCCCCGACCTCCTTGCGCCGCCTCGCGCCCTCCCCCGTCCTCTCCGGCGATCGCTGGAGCCTAGAGCTCGTCGGAGTCGGGGATGAACTGGATCTGGTGAGGGTGGACTCGCTCTTCGCCTTGCCTGCGCCGCCGCCAAGCTCCCTCGCCGCCGCCTTTCAACGGCCACCGCGCTGCCCGGTCGTCCCCGACCTCCTTGCGCCGCCTCGCGCCCTCCCCCGTCCTCTCCGGCGATCGCTGGAGCCTAGAGCTCGCCGGAGTCGGGGTTGCACTGGATCTGGTGAGGGTGGACCAGATCCACCAACACCCCCACCCAAACACCGCGCGCCCTCGTCCCCGGATCGCTCCATCCCGGATCTCCTCGTCCCGCTTCCCCGAGGTCTATTTTTTTCACCAAGTCCCGAGGATCTCAGTAATTTTTAGCATTTTTCCGCATGTCGTAACTCTGCATCTGTAGCTCCGATTCGTGTGTGTAGCATATCAAAATGTTCGTCTCAATGAGTAAATCATTTAATCTCATTGCATCATTTTCATTTGAGCTCATCTTGATGCCCAAAATGCTGTTGGAAGAGGGCTATGTGATGAATTTGTCCGATCTGTTTTAGCAAATGGCATTTTGTCATTTTTGCCATGATTAATGTGTGCATGCTATGATCTTGAGCTCTACATGTGTTTTGTTATATGTCGTGCCATCTTTACAGGGGTGTATACCATGTATTTTTGTGATCTTTGTGGTGGCTAGCACAAGAATGCAAAGTAGCGTAATCGGTAATGCTGATTTCAGGGACTTCGAATTTCACCAAGTCCTTGTCCTGTTTTTGTTTTATGCCATATGTTCATGTTGTTTCCTAGTGATCCGTGCCTCTTTTGAGGATGATCAGTAAGGATGTTTTGTTAATATTGTGTTGCTCTATCCACCCATGTCTTTGTTTGCATTTATGGAGCACCCTAGCTTCAGTCAATCGAGCTCTACTTTTGCTATAAAATGATCCTGGCAGATTGTTGGCATGTTTAGCGATTTTGCCGAGGATGTTGCTATTGATCCGTGCATGCTATGATGTTGTTCTTGCCATGTCTAGCTTCTATGCCATGTCTTCTTGATGGGTGTATGCTTAGTTTGTCATGCCATGCTTTGTAGTGAGTGCATCGAGTTCGTAAACATGCCTACTAGTAATTTGTTTTGCATGCTCCAGTTTTTTCACAAAGTCTGAATCTGTTTGTGTTTTTGCTATGTTCACATGCTTGCAATTGTATTTTTTGATCCCTTTTGGCTCAAGGTCACTAAGGGACTTTTGTTCAGTGCCTTGAGTAGCTTCATGCCATGCCTTGCTTTTCCATGTTAAGTTCCTGTAGCCTGTAGTTTTCATGCTATAAAGTGTGCTTCCTGATGATAAATTCCAGACTTGTGTTAATTTTACTAAGTCTGAAACCTGTTATCATATGCACTATTGCCATGCTTGTTTGAACCTGTTAATGGATGAATTAGCCATAGCTCAGTGTTCATCTTTTGTCAAGCTTCATGAGTGGATCCATGTCATGCCTTTTGTTCCTATGTTTGAGTGTTGTAGAATAATTAACTTGATGCATTTGGATGGTTACTCGCTGTTTATCGCAGACCGGTGCCATATTTGTTTTGCTTGCCATTTCCAAACCGTGCATCCGATTCCGGTGATCTTTATACCGATTTCAACCGAAATCACCTCACCTTTCCAGTGGCACTCTTGGATTCCCAAGTTGAGGCCAGGTTCAATCATTCCTTTCCAAATCATGCATGTGCATCACATACCGCATCCTGCATATCATAACATGTTCGTGTGTGGTTTATTTACTATGTTGTGTGCTTCTTTCCGGTGTTGCTTCTTCGGGTTGGTTCCATTTACGTTGCGTTTGTGAGGACCCGTTCGACTACGTCTGTTTGTCTTCTTCATGGACTCGTTCTTCTTCTTTGCGGGATTTCAGGCAAGATGACCATACCCTCGAAATCACTTCTATCTTTGCTTGCTAGTTGCTCGCTCTTTTGCTATGCCTATGCTGCGATACCTACCACTTGCTTATCATGCCTCCTATACTGTTGAGCCAAGCCTCTAACCCACCTTGTCCTAGCAAACCGTTGTTTGGCTATGTTACCGCTTTGCTCAGCCCCTCTTATAGCGTTGTTAGTTGCAGGTGAAGATTGGAGTTTGTTCCATGTTGGAAGATGGATATTTTGTTGGGATATCACAATATCTCTTATTTAATTAATGCATCTATATACTTGGTAAAGGGTGGAAGGCTCGGCCTTATGCCTGGTGTTTTGTTCCACTCTTGCTGCCCTAGTTTCCATCATATCTGTGTTATGTTCCCAGATTTTGCGTTCCTTACGCAGTTAGGTTATAATGGGAACCCCTTGACAGTTCTCCTTGAGTAAAACTCCTCCAGCAAGGCCCAACATTGGTTTTACCATTCGCCACCTAGCCTTTTCTTTCCCTTGGGTTCTGAACTCAAGGGTCATCTTTATTTAAACCCCGGGCAGTGCTCCTCTGAGTGTTGGTCCAACCTGTCAGCTGCTGGTGGCCACCAGGGGCAACTCTGGGCTGGCCTACCGGAACCTTGGACAATCCGATGTGCCCTGAGAATGATATATGTGCAGATCCTATCGGGATTTGTCGGCACATTCGGGTGGCTTTGCTGGTCTTGTTTTACCATTGTCGAAATGTCTTGTAACTGGGATTCCGAGTCTGATCGGGTCTTCCCGCTAGAAGGAATATCCTTCGTTGACCGTGAGAGCTTGTGATGGGCTAAGTTGGGACACCCCTGCAGGGATTTGAACTTTCGAAAACCGTGCCCGTGGTTATGGGCATATGGGAATTTGTTAATGTCCGGTTGTAGAAAACCTGAAGTTGACCTTAATTAAAATACACCAACCGCGTGTGTAACCGTGATGGTGTCTTTCCGGCGGATTTCGGGAAGAGAACACGCTGTTGGAGTTATGCTTGATGTAGGTTGTTCTAGGATCACATCTTGATCATAGTTTTCTCGACCGTGCTTTGCCTTCTCTTCTTGCTCTCATTTGCGTATGTTAGCCACCATATATGCTAGTCGCTTGCTGCAGCTCCACCTCATACTTTTCCTTATCCATAAGCTTAAATAGTCTTGATCGCGAGGGTGTGAGATTGCTGACTCCCCGTGACTCACAGATACTTCCAAAACCAGCTTGCAGGTGCCGTTGAACTGTGCAGATGACGCAACCAAGCTCAAGGAGGAGCTCATGGAAGATCTTGTCCTTTGTGTTGTTTTGTTCTAGTTGATCAGTAGTGGAGCCCAGTTGGGGTCGATCGGGGATCTGTGTAGCATTTGGGGTAGTCTTCTTTATTTTGGTTCCGTATTCAGACCTTGATTGTAACTGTTGATGTAATGTTTTATTCATGTATTGTGTGAAGTGGCGATTGTAAGCCAACTATGTATCTCTTTCCCATATGTATTACATGGGTTGTGTGAAGATTACCTCACTTGTGACATAGCTTTCAATGCGGTTATGGCTCTAAGTCGTGCTTCGACACGTGGGAGATATAGCTGCATCGAGGGCGTTACAGTGAGCCTGCACAGCGGTCTGCTCGCACGCCTCCCTGACAACCGGCGCAGTGGTCTGCTCGCACGCCTCCCGTCGACTCACACGCTTGCTCGGATGGCACCTGCCGATTGCCAATGAGAAGCGGGGAGTCGTGGCGGCACGTAAACGCCCATGGTTTCAATAGTGAAAGCGTTCTCCTTAACGTGACAGGTCCTTGTTCCAAAATACCTTGGCTCTTCATTTGTGCAACTTGTCATAAGCAGCTTGTCTCAAATTGAAGAAAAAACTTACGAACTAATATTTGTGCCATATCACGTGACCATGCTTAGTTTCAAGAATTTATGCTCACTTTTGGATTTTCAGAAATTTAAGATCTAGGATTCGAAACAATATCATAACCTGCATCATGCAATAAATTTTCAAGCCGTACATCTATCCTGTTGTATTTCTTAAGAAAGGATTTGGTCAAACATTTTGCTTAGTTAGACTTCAGACAAGTTATATATGCAGAGTAAAAGGATAATCCCTCCGTACTAGTGCATTGCCTGATGTATTAACTCATGTACTAGGCACGAACAAACGGGCTCAATTCTGTGCTCATCCTGGTGTAGTAGTAGTAGTACTAGGCAATGCAGTTGATGGGTGACCTTGACGAGCGGCGACCGAGGGAATTGAACCGTGCTCGGCACGGTAGGTAACATTGTCTAGTTACTAAAGCATCCCTCCGTTATTCATCGGTAGTCATTATGGACTGGGGACATGAGGGCAATTTCCTAGGGCTGGAATTCTGGCTGCCAGATATTTCAACTTGAAACGCTGAGGCTCGACTGGTTGGGGTAAGGGGGTTGCCTAATGTGCATACCACGCACGCCACCGAAGGACACGAGCCCGCTTTTTTTAGGATCAACACGAGCCAAGGACTGGCTGGTACGCCGTTGGGTCCTACCATTCAAGAATATGAAAGGAACCTTTTAAATTTTCGAACGAATCTATGTGTATTACAATACCCGTATTTTCCTTGCAAATACTAATCTCAACGTGGTAATTGATTTATGACGAGTTGTTGAATTAGTGTGAGTTTGTGATATATTGATCTCAACGTGGATTTCACATTTCATGGTATCCCTAGTAAGTTTTCCAATGCAAATTCAAATTTAAAAGATGAACAACATAGAGGTGAGAAAACTTTGTATGTATCAAGCATATGACCACACACACACACACAGAGAGAGACACACACGCACGAACACAACAACAATCCAATAAGTATAGTGCATCTATTTTTCCAAACCATGCATGTATGACACGAATTCAAAAATACTCCTTCTATTCCAAAATATTAGTCTTTTAGAGAGTTCAACAAGTGACTACATACGGAGCAAAATGAGTGAATCTAGACTCTAAAATATGTCTATATACATTTGTATGTGCCAGTCCATTTGAAGCCTCTAAAAAGACTAATATTTGGGAACGAAGGGAGTAAAATGTAAGACATCCATGGTCCTCAGTTCAATATTTAAAATGAACATGAAACTGAAACATGAATATTAAGTCCATTACTACAATACATGCAAATGTTTTGTTTAGGCGGAGCTATGATTGTCGGGGGTCAACCCCTCGACCTTAGATAAAATTGTGGAGCTCTGTTTAGGGTTGTTTAGATTATATTTGTCCCCACCCACCCAGCCACCTATTGGTTGTGCACCCCCCACCCCTCCTCCCCGGTTGAATATCATGTGCCCCCATACCTTAGATGCTATATGCCAATACAAGTTGCTTGGAGCTTGTAGATCTGAGATATAGCAGCTCACATGATGTGTCTTAATATTTCTGCAGGAAACCTTGATGAGTTTGGGAATTGCACACAATTTGTGCAAAAACTACTTAGATGCCCTTTGATCCCATATCCAACGACCTTGAAGCTCGTATCACCGTAGCATCTAAGATGAAGGAGGACATCATATTCTCCTGTATGTAAGAATATCATGTGCTACCACACCTTAGATGCTTTGGTGATACAAGCTCTTCGAAGGTGTTGGATTTGTGACCCAACACCTCCTTGGTGGTTCGAATGTTTTTTTTGCAGAACTGCCGCAAAAGAGTTCGGCCACTGCTTACAAGCACAAAGACAGCTCAGATGCCATTGGATCTCAGATCAAACGACCTCCAAGCTCGTATCACCGTAGCATCCAAGCTGCGATAGGACCTTATGTTTTCTCGCACGGTAGAGTATGAGGTGCTCCCGCACCGTAGATTCTATGGTGATACGAGTTCACTGAGATCTAACGGCCCACAATAGGAGGTTTGAATGTTTTTGCAATATACGGCTGATAGAGTTTGGGAAATGCGCAGAAAGTACAAGTACTACGCATGTGCCATATGATCACTGATCATACGACCTAGATGCTCATCATCGTAGCGGGTAATTAAGCTACCGGGAGCACCTAATATGAGCACCGGGGAGCCGTTGGATCGAAGATGCAGTGGCACACACAAGGCCTGAATGTTTTATTTGCAAAAAAAAACCTTTGGAGAGTTTGGAAATTGCGCATAATTACAAAGACTACTCCCAAGCCATTGGATCTCACTTCCAATGGTGTAAAAACTCGTATCACCATAGTATCTAAGCTGCGGGGTGGATGTGATATTCTATGCCGCTGTCATTTTTGTTCGTAAACTTGCAAAATACGTGTAACTCGTGCCGTTACTTGTCTAACCGCGCAAAGTGTTTGTTCAAAAAAACCATCCTACACTGAAATATCGGAACAGGGGTCCCACTTGTCATTAATCAAATTTGGACCTAAAACTAACAAATCTGAAAGACGAGATTCGAACTGGCAACCTGGACTACAAAGCGTAAGTCGATAGCCTAAAAAACAAACGGTTGTTGGCTTTGTCCCATAACTTTATTTTATTTATACAGTACTTTCGTTGAGTAGAGTAGAGGGAGTGCCTCGTCAACACGTGCATGACCGTTGTCTCACTTACTGGTGGGTCCCAGGTCTGCGATCTCAATCTCTCTTCTCTCCATCGTCTAACCTTTCACGAGCACACACGAAGAGCGGCGCTAGCTTGCCGTGGTGTTATTACAACGAAAAAGAAGCTTGGAAAATAGAAGAATCGCCTAGAACAAGAGACGTTATGGCTGGTCGAGACGGAGCTAACCACATCTATCCTCCGTGCCATGTTTGCATGATGAAGATGTGTGGCTAGTGGGGTGTTTTCGACCGACTGGCTGGGTCCCGAGGTCAAACCATAGGTACTATGTCTGATACAGTATATTTTTACACGCACATTTTTCCTCCGTGCCGAGACGTGGCACACCCTACCGCACGGTTTCGGGGTCCTCCTGGGTGGTGCACGCATATATATTCTTCCTGACGTGGGACGCCCTACCGCACGTTTTTTGGGTCCTCCTCGGTCGTAGCGCCGAAGCAAGTAAATGAGTCATCAAATCATGAAAGACCACCTTCTCGCCGAGTACATCAGTGAAGCACGGTGGCTAGCTAGTTGGGCTAGTTCGACCCATTAGCTAGGCCGCCGCCACATTTGTTTTTTCACCCCTTTTTATCTACTTGCCGGCTGGTAAATATAAATATCCACCACGGCGTTGCTCTGGTGTTTAGGTGCGGCAGGATTTTTATTTTTTTGATTGACGGGAGCAGGCGCGGCAGGATTTTTAATTTTTTGATTGACAGGAGCAGGCGTGGCAGCAATTAGTCACGATGACTCCGCCTGTAAAAACCCATCGCTCCCTGATGTGAGAAGTCGTCGACTGGTGTTTTACCATGGTGAAAACCAAAAGATTCCCCGCTCCCTCCGCCTTCCCGTAGATTGCATTGTCTTTCAGCCGTTTCGCCCCCTTTGCTTCCTCTCCCCCTTGCTTCTACCTGGTGCCATGGCGGCGCAGCAGATCACGGAGTCTGAGGTGAGGCTCCTGACACAGGATCTCCATGCCAAGGATGCGGAGCTCAGGGCCAAGGATGTGGAGCTCCGTGAGCTCAAGGAGGAGAGGAGTGCCATGCTCCTCCATTATGTGCGGGAGTTCACGGAGCTTCAAAAGTGGCAGGCGTCCACCACAAAGATGCTAGAGGCATCGGCAGCATTGCTACAGAAAGAGGGAGATACGATAGGTCGTCAGGGGAGCCGGCTGGAGCACGAGCGGGCCGATCGTGACGAGGTCCAGGATCGCCTCAGCCACTTGGTGAACCAAGTTGCCACGCACGTGTTGCGGCTGCGCGATGCCTACCGTCGTGCCAGCGCGACGATGCCGGCCGTCGGGCTAAACCCGTTTGACCACCCGGTCGACTTCAACGAGCTACGGCTTCCTGACCTGGTCTCCTTCTTCACCTATATCTCCGAGGAGCTGAGCCTTCTCCGCGCGATGGTGGGGGCTGAGCTGGACAAGGAGGGGTTGCGGGCTGCCGTCGTCGTTGCCGGGCGAATCCTTTCAGGGCTCCGTCACCCGAATCCATTCGTGCCATTGGACACTGTCTTTGACGAGCTGGCTCCCGTCGACCGGGAGTGGGCTCTGCGGGCGGTTGCACCCTGCATCACCAACATCGTGCGCCTCGAGAAGCAGAGGGACTTCGGTGGTGTTTAGGCGCCCTCTGCATGGGTATGTCCATGTCTCGGCGCAACATGACCGTTGGATCAAACTCAGACGGTGCAGATCAGTCACTGTAGCACAAAGCGTGTGGGTGTGTTTGGTTGCATTCTCATCTCAATATAGTTGTTTCCTCTTCGTGTATTTGTTACATATAGGAGTAGTTGACATGCGCACAACATCATTTGTTATCGTCATATCTTACTACACTAGCAACAAGATTGTGTAGTACTAACGTATGAACCACTGCACATGCCTAGTAGTAGGAGCACTGTGTATGTTCAAGTGGCTACCATGTTTCGCACTCCTCCGTCATAAGAGTGTAAATGCTTGCTATAATCATTTTTTCTTTTGAAAAAACAATGGACACGCTCTACCGTGCAGATCCTCCTCTAGCCATGCACTAAATTACTCACTTTCGCCGATGTGTGGGACAACTAGCATCGGGGTCCACCAGCCATGCACTAAATTACTCCGTAGTAGAGTGACGGTAGACTACCCCGATCGAAGCGCCGCAGTAATGCCCAATGAGCCATCAAATCACAAAACCCCCTCCTTTCTAGCAGTAAGTTGGACGGACGAAGAAACCATCATTTCACTCTTCTCTCTCAGCTTCCTCTCTACCCAACCCTCGCTTCTGCCTCATCTTGTTCCTCATTTCTTCAAGAAAACCCCGACCTGCTTCTGCCATTGTTCTTCTCTCCCAAAGAAGGAAAGGTGAGTGCATCAATGGTGTTGATTCTGGCCAAGGCCCGGTCTTGCAACCCCGAGACTGATCCTATAACTCCCTCTCTTTTCTTCTTTTGGGTTTGTGATTATGGTTTCTTTTCTTTTATTTCTATTTGACAGTTTCTTGATGGATGCTGGAGCACCGGCCGAAGTGATGTCTATGGCTCCAGCCAAAACCGTCGAGGCTCATGGTACGAAGAAGCACAAGCACCCCGCCGAGACTACCGCAGACAAGCTCAAAGCCATCGCCCTGTCCAAGCCCCCCTCTCCGGGATCCCTCATTAAGCAAGTCCAGGTAATATCTCTTCTTGACGATCTTTTTCTCGATCTTGATCGTGTTTTTTCATCTAACACGCAGTACTAGTAGTACAACTTTCTAGGTGATCTTGCATGTGATTTTTGTGTGTCAAATGACGGTTCTAAATTCCTCTTTTGACCAAAACATGTGAGAGGTTGACACTGATTTCTTATAGATTACTTTCAACTACTCCCTCTATCCCAAATTTCTTGTCTTAGATTTGTCTAGATACAAATGTATCTAATACTAAAATGTGACTTGATACATCCGTATCTAGACAAATCTAAGACAAGAATTTTGGGACGGAGGGAGTACTTTATGAACATCAATGCTACCTTTCAAGAGGGTATATTTGCCTCAGTAACTTGTGTTATGGATTTTGCATGTAATCCCTCTGCTCTCATGCCTTTGAAGACATGTTCTAGTGTCTTTGTTCAGTCATTTCTGTGTGTATATGTAGTCATATATGGAGTATAATATCGAAAATCATCTCATATTTATGAACGGAGGTAGTAATAAAATATGGTTTCTGTTTGAATTAGAACCAGGTCTGCGGTGGAGATGAAGTTCTCAAAGTCATGTCGTGTGAACTGGAAGACCTGATGATGAGTTCTACTGCTGAACTATCCAGCTGTTGTGTCCTTGTCGCCACGTGTCCTGAACTAGTGTTTTCCTGTAGCATTGTTGTCAGGCGTGTTCTCGAGGTTGTACTTGACCACAACAATTTCCCGGTTGTGCCTTCGATTACAAAGGGTGTGGTTCTTGTAAAGCTTCTGAACAAATCTGATGTGGCCTGTCATCATCATCATGTTTATGAGTGGAAAGACCACTCTGTTAGGTTCTCCAAGGTTGACAAGATGGTGATGGTGCGTGTAGACATCTCACACGAAGTACATGGCCTAGTCAGTTATGAGGGGTTCATCCCGTAGGTCGGTGGCAAGAAATAGTCTGCAGAGTTTAGTTAGTGCAACTTTGCTTGTCTGTAGTAAGTACTATTGTTTAGTACTTGATTTGTGTTTGTGAACCCTATATTGTTTATTAGTACTGCCGCTTTTGGTGTGTGGTCAGTCTTGAGAACGGTCTATGTTAATGTCTGTCCACTCAATTCAGTCTGTATATTTTGAAGTATCCAAATCATATTTTTTGTGAGGACGATTTATCAATTATGGTTACACTCCAATATCTGTATGCATTGTAGGGTTTATCGCACCCACCAAGATTTCCAGTCCCATGGATGTTCGGTCCATATGATTTGTCACGACCTTTGGACTGTCTTGCTTGTGGGAGTAGGTAGGGCCCCTGCATGCCACGCGTAGTTGGACGATCAATCTTCTGTTTAGTACTTCAACATAGTGATTTCCTGGTAAGGATTCACTCGTGTCACATCAAGTAAATCTTATTGATTTACTGTGTAAATCTTATTGATTTAATGTCATGTTTTCTTTCTTTTCCTGCAATTTTACGATGCAGTTTTTGCCATGTGACATTCATCACAGAATAAACCGTTTGGTTTGCTCTACGATGGCTATTTTTGCAGGTTTCACTTCTTATGTCATGTCAGTAATGAAGGCACTATCCATCACTTATATTATTGGAAAAAATTGGACCAGTATGTTGTCTGAGTACAAGCTGAATCCCTATGATGAACTACAGTTTGGTTTAACAAAAACGCCACAATTAGTCCTTCTCGCGTTTAAAGGAAATGAAGAAAAAAAATGGATCACAGTCACAGATCCTAGTCAAGTTAGAAAGCTGGTCATAGCAGACCAGACACGATTGCCGCTGTCTCACACAGATCGTGCACCAGCAGTTGCTCTAGCACTGACAGCGGCAGCAGCTCAGTCTGATCCAGCTGAGGATTGGGCACCGACCGCGTCATCGGATCAGTCTGATCTACCGGAGGATCGAGCATTGACACCGACACCTGCTCCGACACCGGCACCAACTCTACAAGGAGCACCATGTTCGGCAGCAGCAGCGGCTTCGGCACCTGCACCAACACTTGCACTTGCATCTGCTACGGCCCATGCAGTTGCACCGGCAACAGACTGGGCTGTAGTTCACACTTCATATACCAAAGTCCTTACAAAAACCAACATGTCCACCTTCTTGGTAAGCATTGGCCGCCCAAGTGCTTCGTTCTTTTTTCTTTCCATGTTGTTTCACATGATTCACTGTGTTGATCTAACTGTTTGGGTATGTCTTCTTGTTTGCAAACAGAGAATTCCTAGAACAACGAGGGAGTCGTTCAACAATTCAGGCGACCGCGGCCAAGTTTCTCTTACCATGCGCAACCTTGGTGTGAATGAACCTGCTGAATATACCGTAACTATAAAGGATGGTCGAATGATGATTGATGCTAAAGGATGGTCAAGGTTCAAATCTAAATCATATCTTGCGGTAGGGGATGATGTCAAAATCAAACTTTCTCGGCAAGGAGAGCTGGTCCAAATCAACTTTGAAATTAGCAGCACGCAACTGCCGAACTAATCTATCCTCTGAGAGATTTTGATGTAATAATCTGGCACGGTGAAACAAGTGTCCTGTGTGTATAAGTAGTACGACAGTATTATTTATCACATGGTATATCGTTGATAGAATTGCAATAATGATTGCTGGTTAGGAACTGTCGTCCGATTTCATTCCAACAACTGTCATGCTTTATTCAATTATGTGTATTCGCCTTGTGATAGCATCTAAAACCAGCGCCGCACCGATCGCTTCCAATATGAAAAGCGCTGAGGTAGAACACATGGGCCCCCAAACATGCAGGGTCGGCCTGCGGCCCAAAGTCCAGAACCGTGAGCCTATCTGAGTATTATATTCTCAGTTGAACCCCCATAAAAAAAGCTAAACCCCCATAATGCACGTGTGTTGCAGAGGGAGTATATTTCTCGGCAAGGTGAGCCTGTGATATAAAAGATTTGTATATTTCTTTACAGAGGGAGTACCTCTCTGTCAAAATATATATTTATGTGTAACAAGTTACTCCTGTCTTTCTACTTCCTTTCACTGATATGTGTGGCAACCGGCAACGGGGTCCACGTGCCATATGCACAAATTAGAGTGCACGACTTCACGGTAGACACACCCCGGTCGTAGCACCGCAGTAATGCCCAATGACAACCCCCCCTTTCCAGCTTTAGCAGTAAGCTGGACGGACGAAACGGCAATATTTCACTCGGCCTGAATCCCCTTCTCCCTCGTCTACTTGTTCAGAGAAAACCCCCTCTCGGCGATTGCATAGGGTTTTCTCATGGAGAACCAGGTACGAATTCTTCATCCATCCCTGATAAACCCAAGTCCCTTGGTCGCAGGTAATCCTAGGATGGCAGCCGCCGCTGTTGATGCATTTTTCTTCCTACTGAATCTAGTGTGTTTCATTTGCAGTGCCCAAATTGCGAGTACCCTACAGGTTTATGTGCCCTCGGCGAGACGCCACACTTGTTCCTTCTAATCCTAACACAGCATTTTGAAACGCGCACAGTATGTTCCTAGAATCCTATTTTCTATCCGGGAGGGTGGGGTTTTTTTGAACATGCTGTGTTCTCATATTATTTTTCCTGCAGTGTATTATTTGCTCTGCCAGAACACATGTACTCAAGATGCTCGGCCTTGCCATAACTGAATACACTAGTTTAATGGTCATAGTGAAGACAAGCCATGTATATAAGTTCCGAGTTGGGTTCATGAACCAAGAAGATCGCTGCTTTTTTTATGGCCGAACTTGGATAAACTTTCTCAAGTGTTACGGACTGAAAGTTGGCGCACGAATGTTGATGGAAATAGCAGAACCTGGTCTCATCTTCACTGCAATCTTCCACCCTGCCGTCATTCCAATTGTTCATCCATGTTAGTTTTGTATCTGGTTCTTGCTTGTTGCCTCGATTACTTCTTAAGCCACCTATTCTGTCTAACTAATCACAATTTAACTTTAGAAGTAGCAACGAATCTCTCACGAAGATGCTACTTCTAACTAATATTTTCTTATAATTGGTGGCACGTGTAGGTTTTTTCAGAGTTAAGCAGTCTGCTCGTTTCTTACTCTGTAATAACTCGGCTATTACTAATGGCACTAAAGTTGACTGGATCGGCATCCACAAGTTCCTACACTTTATTGATCGTCTTGAGGTCTTTGTGGGGCGTTTCAATAGTGGAAGGCCACGTGGGATATGTGTGCCACTGCTGCACTCGTTGAATAGGTCCAACTGTGTCAAGAAACTTATGGTACGAGCTGTTTTCTGTTATATATGTTGTTCATAAACTATTGCTTATACACAGTTTTACAACTGTGATCTTCTTGAAACAGGAACTACCGAGTTCTATTGTTCCTATACAGATGCCTGACCATGGGCGGGTCAGACTTGCGCTTGGTCACAACATGATGTATATGTCGACCTACTCAATTCCCCTTGGAGGTGAAAAGATACTTATTCATGGGTGGTCTCAAATAATGAAGGCCTGTCCATCTTGGAGAATAGGACAGAAGATTATGTTCATGCTTTTCCATGGCTCTAAAGCAAATATCCTATTTATTGACCACGTTGCGAGATGAAGCCGCTTTTAGAAGGTTGTGGATGCGCGGGGTGGCGCCTGGGCCTTGTCCTGGGGCTTGGCGGCCTCACCCTTGGTTAACTATAGGCAAAGTAGCACTGTTCGAGGCGTGCTTTGTACGGTTGAACCTGTATAAGTACTCATAATGCTTTCAGCTTTGGTTGTTAAGTGCCCCTGCTGGTTTCAGTTAAGGTTGTTAAGTACTCCTGCTGCTTTTACAGTCTGTCGTGTTTCTTCAGTCCTGTCTTCATCCAGCCGCCAAAACCACACCAGCGCCGGCGGGGCCGCCTGCTTCCGCCTCCCACGGCTGGCTGCGCCTCAGCGCATGCATCGCCACCCCACCATCTCCTAAATCGTTAACGCCGACGTCCTCCGCACGCTTTGGTGCGCTCGCCGCGGCGCCGTCCTCTCGCGTTGTCAACATGGTCAACAAACAACAGGAATCGGCAGAAGTACATGGAGAGGATGACAGTAGGGGCCCACCACGTCAGCGTATGGAAAAATAAAATGCTTCCTCCTAGTGTTTTCCTGACATCTGGGACCCACGACATTGTGAGCGTATATAGTCAATAGACAAGAGAACAGCACAAGATTGGTTGACACCTGGGACGTAGCTACTCGAGCAGTATTTTTTTTGTTTGGTATTGTTGAGACGGAGCAGGGTTTGAACTGGGCTGTGGCCCATCTAGCCTAGGCTTATATTTTATGTTCACCATGTGACCAGCCCAGCTGTTTTTTCTTTGTGAAAATGAGCCCAGTTTATTTTTTCTGAAGAATACCCAATCCAGGCCTACTTATTTTTCTACGCCCTGATGGGCTGCAACTCTTTCAAGACGCCTGCAAATCTTGAAAGTAATATGAAATGGGTTGTAAATATAAAAATAGATGACAAATTGGCAATTACTTTATAATTTCTGAATTTTATCACATTTTCAAATTCCTATTTCACTGGGCATTAACCTAATTTAAATATATCTTCAAAGTACTTTAAATCTGGCTGGACATTTCGGTATTAAAAATAGTTTGGAACCCATAGAAATATGGGAAATTGGCCCTGGCCAACCAAAAAAACGACTGCAATAAATTGCATAAGAAGTTTCCATGAGCTATATATAAATTATTATATATAGCCCTGGTGCACTCGGCGCGACGTGGTCAACGTGGTCAAGGAACGGCTGACAGCTGGGTCCACAGCCGCAGCAAGGAAGTGCCTCCTTATTACGTGCAAAATAATTATTCCTCCACCTGACAGCAGGGAACCACCGGACGGACCACCAGTATTTTGCGAAAAAAATCGTTTCCCCCTGACTGCAGGGACCCATCGGACGGGCCACCGTATTTCGCGAAAAAACGTTCCCCCCGCTGTCAGCTCGGACACACCAGAAGTGCCTCCTTATTACGCACAAAAAAATGAATACTCCCCCGGCTAGCTGGGACCCACCTTGGTGGGAGGCTGACTTGTGGGCCTACTAAGTTGACGGGGATGACGGGCTTTATCAACTTAGTCAATATGAATGATTTGTAGCTCCATTGACCATACGATGTCCATCCAATGGCCATAGTGCTTCTTCAACCTATGGTCTTCTTGCTCCAGCCGCCCAAAGCAGCGCCCGTCGTGTCGCATGCTCCTGCCTCCCGTGGCCGGCTGTGCTGCCGCGGAGGCCTCACCGCCCCCTACTATTCCCACCGCTGGCCAGGCCCTGCGGCGACGGCAGCCTCACACCGCAGCCGAACCAGTGAACCCTCATAATCCTCTCCGCGCGCGCGGGCTTCCACTATTGCGTCTTCCCCGGCTCCCCGTCGTCCCCTTCCTAGGCCTCGCCATCGTCCACCGCCCTGGTGCTCTCGGCGCGGCGTGGTCAACATGGTCAAGGAACAACTTCCATCGGACATGGACTGTACGTGGAGAGGCTGACAGCTGGGTCCACGGAGGAAGCAAAGAAGTGCCTCCTTATTACGCGGAAAATAATGATTCCTCCACCTGGCAGCAGGCACCCACCGGACGGGCCACCGTATTTCGCGAAAAAAACGTTTCCCCCTGACTGCTGGGACCCACGAGCTACACCTTCGCACGCAAGGAAGTGCCTCCGGGCAAAAAAACGATTTGCTCCCCTGACTGCTGGGACCCACCAGCTACATCTTCGCACGCAAGGAAGTGCGTCCGGGCAAAAAAAACAAAACGATTCGCCCCCCTGACTGCTAGGACCCACTAGCCCCCCGACTGCTGGGACCCACCAGCTACATCTTCGCACGCAAGGAAGTGCGTCCGGGCAAAAAAAACGATTCGCCCCCTTACTGTTGGGACCCACCAGCTACATCTTTGTAGGGAAGGAAGTGCCTGACAGTCGCGACCCACCTGGTTGAAGCATACATAGCATTGACATTCTGGTCGTGAACGTGTACGTACATACTGGTCGATGTAGAGGCGTGCACGTGTCGTAGTAGAGGCGCGCACGTGTCGTAGTAGAGGCGCGCACGTAGCATGTACATGTACGTACAGCGGCCGGGGTGCAAGAAAAAAAATACGGCCACGTATGTGTACATACGGGCGGGGTCTCGAATGCCTACTCGCACATACGTACGGTGAGGGCTCGTCTACATGGCTGGGTCGGAACGGAGAAACAGCGTCCTCGTCGTGTTCATGGGTCGGAACGGAATGCGTGGTCGTGTTCATCGGGAGGGCTTGGACGGAAGAGGCGATGGAAACGAGGCCTGGCGTACCGCACAACGGAGGAAACAGACCACCTACAGTCGAAACGGGGGTCCTATTGATCAGGAGGGGTGTGGCGTACCGCAAAACGGAGGAAACGGACCTCCTACGGTCGAAACGGCGGTCCTGTTGACCGGGAGGGGTGTGGCGTACCGCAAAACGGAGGAAACGGACCTCCTACGGTCGAAACGGGGGTCCTGTTGATCGGGAGGGGTGTGGCGTACCGCAAAACGGAGGAAACGGACTTGTGTTGGAGCGCTACGGTCAAAACGGGGGTCCTGTTCATCGGGAGGGGTGTGGCGTACCGCAAAACGGGACTCCACGGGATACTGTTCATCTCCACCGTTGACCCCCTCCAGCCTCCACGAGCTACTGTTCATCCACCATCGACCTCCTCCAGCCTCCACCGCGCGCTACTCCACCGGCTACTGTTCAACCACCCCTCCACCGTCTACTGTTCATCCAGCCCTCCACACCACGGGGTCCTGTCCAACCACCCTCCACCATCTACTGTTCATCCTGCCCTCCACACCACGGGGTCCTGTTCATCCACCCCTCCACTGGCACCCCTCCATCGTCTACTGTTCATCCACCCATCCACCACACCACGGGGTCCTGTTCATCTAGAGGCAACGCCACCGCTCACTGTTCATCCACCCCCCTGCAACGCTCACTGTTCATGCCATCGATCGGCTTCAGTTAGCAGTAGTAGCCAAGGAATCGCTCGATCGGGTTCAGTTAACAGCCATCGATCGATCGCTCGGGTTCAGTAACGCATATCCTGCAGTGCAATCACTCGGGTTTAGTTAGAGCCCAACGCCTTGCTCGGGTTCAGTTAGAGCCAACGCCTCGCACACACGCGCGTACGTGTATGAGATAAACGCGCATCGCTCGGCCCCGACCTCCCACCGTAATCGGGAACTCCCCGAAAATTTCCTCCCCCTCGCTTCTACCATGGTTTTTTCCATCATGGACGGCCCAAAGAATGTCATGCAGCTGCGTCTCCGGCCCGCCCAAGACGAAAAGCCCATTTTCTATCATGATTTTTTGTCATAGAAGTAGGAGCCCACCACATCTATGATGATACCGGGTTTTGTCACAATTATCGTCATAGAAGTGTCATATGTATGACAGAAAAAAATTCGTTCGGCCCAAAATATCACGGATGTGTCTTTTTTTGTACTGTGTGGTGCCGCACTCCCGTTTGACTTCAAAACTCAAACTACACGTGTAAAATATTGGCTCGCAGCGAAGTTACTATTTAAAAAAAAAGGCCGTCGTGCGTTCGGCTGGGATCGAACCCACAAAACGAGGTATACACTCTCGTGACCACTAGTAGTACTCGTTGGAGTACAACGCAACCTAGAATCGCCTTTTGTCGCTAGTAGTACATTGTTCCTTACAAGAAACCCCTAATAATGCAAGAAACCACTAATAATGCCAAGAAACTACTACCACTTGCATACGTGGCAGACTTAAGATAAGACTACCTTATCAACCATTCTACATGCTCTTACCAACCAGCCCTACCAAGAAACGACTACTCTACAAAGTGCCGTTGTAGGCACATTTCAACCCATGGCCCTGTTTAGATACATTTTTTGTCAATCTAACCCTGCCATCCAAACACAACTTTGGTTAGAGTTAGTTCAGGGTTAGAATCTAACCTCTGACATAGAGTATCCAAATAGGGCCCATGTCGCCCATTAAGTCAACGCCTTCTATTCGACCGAGCGTTATGACTTGTGGGACCTACATGTCAGTCTGCACAAAAATCTCCGAGTGACCTCCTACCTCCGGCCCGTCCACCTAGTCATCCTCGGCCATGGGACGCAGCTACCGCCGTCGGCAGAAGGCGAGGTCAAAATCGCCGGCGGTGCGGAGCCCATCTTGCGGCAGCCCAGATGCCAACTCCATCCGGCGCTCACGGCCGCTAGCTATCCAAGATAGCTCCGTCCAGCTGCTTGTCTGCAAGGATTACTAGCTAGATTGGCACGGCGGTGCGGCGGCTTGCTCGCGCGCGCCACGCTAAGGCCAGCCATCTGGCTCGAGCGAATGCCAGCGCGACGACTTGCTCGTGAGTCACGCTCGGGCCAGCCGGCCAACCCGTCCAGAGGCCAGCGCGGCGTCCGGCTCGTCCGACGGAGCGGCGACCAACTCGCTCATCACTGCCGCCACCGACGAACACGCATCAGTACTGTTTGAAGTAATGTTCAGGAAAAATAATAATTTGAGGGGGAATAGTAGGATAGAAGGTCAGATGTGGGTCCCTCGTGTCAACGGTAAAAAAATGTGTTGGTTTAAGCTGCCTCGTCAGCACGGACGTGTGGGCCAACCCTGTCATAAATGGGTTTAAACTAACCTAATCGGTAGTTAGTAGTTTTTGGCATGGATTAAGAAATTTTGAGTATGTTTTTGCTATTTTTTGTACAATAGATTCTTCCTAGGGCTGGTTGAAAGTGGTAGTTTTTTGTTAAATACTCTACATATTGTAAGTAGGAGTGAAAGTTAAGCTTTGGAACCCAATAAGCAAGGATAGTTACATAGTGCATATGTGTACATGATTGAAAGTAAATATCAACCATGAGTGACTAATATCTTGATGGAAACCTCGAAACTATGGAATACTAGGGAAAGTATTTGCATGGTTGGAAATACTAGCAATGTTCATGTGTGTGGCAACAAATCATAATTAGAATAATACTTATTCACAAACTTGATACAAAACACTCTAATTTTGATATACATATATGACTAGAGATATATTATGTTTCAATTAGAATATATTCCTTGGGCTGTTTTGGTGAGGTCAGGGAGGGATGTGGTTGGTTTTCAGATACTAATTATGGGGTTTTCTGCAAATTGGTAGACAAGTGGGATGTTTGTGAGAAAAGGCAACAACTTACCTCACAGTCGTTAGATGTAGATCTAATGGTCACAAACGACGGATGGCAGACACACCATCATCACCAACTTAGTCTTCTGTAGGAGTACTAGCAAGATCCGTGCATTGCACGGAACATCGAGATGCATTTTTTTATAAAAACACTCGTTGTGATTGACCCATGCGGGAGTAATCCCACGTGTAAAAACTAATGATATCTCGAGAAATAGGATATAATGTGAAGAGGAGTGGGGCGTGGTGGTGATTGGTGGTCGGACTGAGCGGAGGCATGGGGATTGACGATGCCGGCAGCGGCCACCAGGCCAGTTTGTTCCAGAGGCTTCCTTTCTTAATTTCTCAGCAATGAGGTCGTTGGAGATAAGGATGAACGAGGGAACTCCTTGTCTACAAATGTGGAGAGAGGTGCGGGTATCTTTTAGTTTAATTTCCATCAGTCAGATATAGATCGGACGGTCTATATTGCAAGATGGCACGCGTACCATCGTCACCAACTCGGTTTATTATAAGAGAAGAAATATAAGTTTGGAGATACAAACGTATTATCTATACTTGTTTCCATAAACTAGCATCTACATTCTATTCAACGCCTCAGCATGTGAGGCCTTAGCACAATGACTTCTCGACTGTGTAAAACAAAGGTTTTCCCGTCGCTGATAAGGAGGGGGTGACGGTGGCGCGCTTTTTGGCTTCCTCTAGTCCTAGTAGTCATACTAGGTGGTCTAAGCACGTGTAGATTTATTCTTGTTCACGTCTCGTGTTTGCTGTACTGCCACGACCGTTGATGAATAGACGGTAAGTTATTCATGGGGAAACCCTTGTTGAGCATGTTTGCGAGAGAGAGAGAGAGAGAGAGTGCGTGTGTGATATGTCTAGAGACTCAGGCAATGATACCAGATTCTTCGTGTCTATGTGTGTGGAGGATAGAGAGAGACATGTACATGGGGCTTTATGTTCTGTACGTGGAGACACATATACATAATTAGAGAGTGAGTGTGCGAGATACACATGCGGACATGGGGAGAGATGAGGATCCAGATTGATGGGTGTTTGTGCGCGCGCTTGTGTGTGAGAGGGAGTGTGTGTATGTGGAGTAGAGAGACCACTAATGATGTAAACCTAGTATAAGGGAAGGGGGCATGGTGTGACATGTGTAGTAGCGGGATAGCATGGGTGCGGGCGGGGGGAGCAGACTATTTGGAAGAGACATCGATTGTGTGTGGGAGAGGGGTGTGAGAGCGAGAGAGAGAGAGAGAGATAGAGAGGAAGAGAGGGGGCGAGAAAGGGGGCGTTTGTGTCCATAAATGGCGTATAGATAGGGAAACAATGTTGATGTTGTTTGAAATTTGCCTATGTACGGAGACGCAAGGGAAGCGAGTCATCGTGTGTTTGATAGGGACTTCATGAGAGATCTAGAATAGATGGTGTAGAGAACAATGTGCGAGGTAGAGAACGATGATACATTAGGGAGCTATGGAAAGTGTCACGACATATATGTATACAGGGAGGAGCTGGGCTGGGTCCACATGTGGGAGAGATAGAAAGAGGAGAGTGGTGCACAAGGAGACAAAGTGTGCTTGTTTTGCAGTGGGGGTGGTGTGTGAGGTGAGTGTGCGAGAAGCACATAACTAGGGAGATAGATGTTTGGGGCGATGTTTTGTGTGTATGGGAAAGATACACTCTACATAGTGCGTGTGCTTGGGAAAGAGAGATGCCGGGAGACCTAGCTAGAGAGTGGGGGAAGAGATTTGTGCATGCCCAAGAGACAAAGTGATAGAGACCTATATTGGGATCCGGACTTTAGAAAAGAGAGGGGTGTTAATGTGCTCGTGTGTTGGTGTTTGGGGGAGAGAACGA
>NC_041392.1:336320141-336430725 GCF_002162155.2 Triticum dicoccoides | reverse complement strand
GACTTTAGCGTAACTGAGATATACATGGTCAATAGTGTGTGCACTCAAGGTTGATCAAGGTGTTTCACAGTTTGGACTATGAGATAACGATACTTTTGAACATGTGTGATATACTTTGACGTACCAGAATTACAAACCAAAGATTGGAATTTTGGAATTCGAATCCATCATTAGCTTTTGTAATTCATTTAAACAAAGGTACATTTTTACGCCGGGATTTCGTGATTTCAAATTCATATATCAAACCTAGAGATATACACATACGGGCATGTTCAAACTTTATAATCATCCACATTATTCATACACATACACATTTTTGCTTTTGTTATCATATTTAGGATAAACACATTTGGAATTTCATTTGAATTGGACCATATGATGGTATTTGCTTGTAGGAGCTCAATGATCCATATTTGTATTGAATGGACAATCTAAGTTTCGAGTTGGAGACATTGATTTTCAAAACTTGCACTTTTTTGCATGCAAAACAAACAAATTCTCGGCCATGATATCATAGTCGGCCGTACAAGAGAAAAATATAATTTCAGGCGCCAAAAGCTTTCAAACTTCCCGCTCACATCGAAATATCTCGCGCCCGAAAGTTTAGCCTTGTGATATTCTTGTTTTACCCCTGCCAGATGAAGGGAAAAGGGCTACTTTGGTAAATCCATTGTTTTCCCCTCTTTGCCCCCAACATTCTTCCCTAGAGCCCCTCCCCTTCCCCTCCCCGACGCCCTCCCCCAACCACGGCAAGCCGCCAAATCTAGTCCTCCGCCGCAGCGGTGGACCTCACACCCCGACGGATCTACCTTCTGCACCTTGGAACCCCCAAGTGCTAACTTACCACTTCACCGAAGCCGATTCAGCGACTGGTTGTACACCGCTCCAGATCTCCTTGACTGCCATCATGGTCCACCGCACCGGATCTGCTTAACCGACGCCCTCGTCCACCACAGTGTAGGCCCTTCACTGACTCCTTCGTCCATCCCTTCGCTGGCCCTTCATACAAGCCCTCATCCGCCGCAACAGATCCGCCTCACCGAAAGCACTATACAATGCGCCCGCCGAAGCCTTCATCCACTGCACCGGACCCGCTCCACGGACGCCATATTCAACTCCATCGGCCCTGCTTTACCGATGCCACAGCCTCATCAGGTTATTTCGATCTGTACTCCTTCGATTTTTCTCTTTATCGTGTAACTGTTCACTTATCACAGATGAGCTTTCTTGTATGTCGACAGGCGCCACAACCGTAGCACTGGAGCCGCTTCAGGGACGGCGACAGCCGGCCCAAACTCAACCACAACACGAGCACCATCGTCGAACCTTAGCTATCAAGTATGCCAACGATACCCATATGCCGCCAAGAATCAAGTACTATTATCCAACGGCCGGCGCCTATATTCACTTCTTAGCATAAGCACCGCACCTTTGAATTTCTTCAGGGCATCATTCAGTTTTTCATGAGACGCGTTATTCTGCTTGCACCTATAGGGCCATACTTCTGGCAGTGAACATGTTACATGTGCTAAATTACATACCAGTTCACATATATTTAATATGCTTTAGTTTTGTCCTAAGTATTACTGTACTTCCTAGATATCACTGCCTACTATTTTACTTCTTGCATGCTATATTTATGATAATGGTGTTGTTCTGATGCCACCTGTTGGTTCCATCAGACTGCTTCATGTTCTCTATACTTAATTACACATCAGCAAACTAGCATGTGGTTCCACTGGTTTTTGTTCGTTTTACCCTACATTTTCTGATGCCAGCTATTACATCACTCCTATGAGCCTCTGTTCATTTTTGTGTGTGTTCTTGATCTTCCCAAGTTGCACGACTAATTTTATGCTTCTATTAATTATGGAGCTACCTACCCCATCAAGCAAAATATTTGTTCTTTTGAGGCTGGCACCACGAACAAGCATAAAAATAGAGGGAAGCAGATATATTGTTGTGTATGCACACACCCTTCTTTCATTAGTTTAGATGAACTATTGATGATCAATTCAACCAGTGCATGCGATTAAAATTAATTTTACCTAAATAGAGGATGCAGAATAAACTACAACAAGTAGATTTGCAACCACGGGATGCTGACGATATCTTCAAAGAACATTGCAACAGTAGCGAGGCTTCATAGCAACATATGGTAAGCCAGTGTGTTTTAGTACATGTGAAATGTAATGCGTGTGGGCTGCTTTCTTGGCTTGTGCCCTCAACATGTAATCCTACAGGATAACAAATAGTCCAGTTGTCTGCTTTGCTGTATTGCTTGATTCGAATGCTTGTTTGTTACTTGTTACGCTATACCTAAGTTGGCCAATATGTCAGCAGTGCCTGATGTACTGTCGTAAAGAAATGCATGCCTAGTTCATTTGTGTCCTTAACTTTTCCTCTGAACTTCATCACAAGACTATCTTCGTAGTTTATATGAGGCCACACTATTAAGTGCTTTCTCAGATTATTTCAACTGCTTAGATGCTTTGGCAACTTAAATATAGCGGTGGTACACTCCCTTTCAACTAGGGATGCCAATTGGGTCCCGTTTAATCCCGATTAAAGTCCACTAGTGGTATGATAGTTCAAAAGAGTTTTTGTTTTTAAGGAAAATGAACCAGAGAGCTAGCAAAAACTAACTAGATGGGACTGGTGGATGTCATTTATTTGCCACTTACATCCTAGTTTCATCTTACCATTTTAATTTCTTTTTGGAAGATGCTGCTTCGAACCATTTAAATATAGCTTGCCATGCTCGGCAATAATTCATATGTCGTTTACCATGTAAGCTTACTGCCTGGATCATGCGATAACTATCTCTTACTTATGTCCAGCGGAAACCTTTCAGGATGCCGATCACACTAGGACACAATGTACAACCCCAGAATCTATTTGTGGAAGCAGTGCACCATCCATCTTACCAAATGGTAGCAGTTCAGAGGCAACACCGCCGGAGAGTAGTCTGAGCACAGATATTATAGTTCTTGAGGCTCAACTAGAGGCAGAAAGAGATGGTGTGGCTGGCATGAATGAGGTAATATCGATCTTGAAGCTGGAAATTATGCAATTAGCTGCACGCATTATGCAAGCAACCCAAGAATTGGAGGAAGTAAGATTGTTGCGTTTGAAGACGGAGGAGGTCCTGCTGCTTCTGCTATCTCAAGCCTAGGGTAATCCTAGTTCTTCTTTAGATAGCAGTTGAAATTGTCATTAGATTATTGTACTTGCATGTTGTGTCATGTCTCTGAATGGATTATGTTGTAAGACCCCCTATGTTGTCCATGTGCTGTAATGATCCGAATTTTTTAGGCGAGGTAATTCTAAGTACTTGTATGATTGACATAAGGTGAATTGTTTTTCGTGTGAGCATATTGTATTGGATGAAATAAGTGTTTGACTCAAAGTGTATCCAACCTACTGAATTCGAAGATCACGGCATTTCTAAATCATAATCATATATAAAGGTGGAATAAATCTTTGTTGTGGTTTTGAAGAAATAAATAACAAAACGTAGAATTATCTGTGGATATTCGTAATAGAATAAAAATGGGATTTGGATTTAGTTGCCAGTGTGTAACACCCACAATGCGGCTATATCTTGCACGTGTCGGGGCACGACTTAGAGGCATAGCCGCATGGTAGGCATGTCGCAAGAGGGGTAACCTTTACACATCCCATGTACTGAATAAGAAAGGGATAAAGAGTCGGCTTACAATCGCCACTTCACACAATACATAAATAGTCATACATCATCCAGAATACAATCAAGGTCCGACTGCGGAACCAAAATAAAGAAAGACAACCACAAACGCTAGATCCCCGATCGTCCCAACTGGGCTCCTCTACTGATCGTCCGGAAAAGAAACATAGTAATGGCCCGAATCCTCGTCGAACTCCCACTTGAGTTGGGTAGCGTCCCCTGCACTGGCATCATCGGCACCTCCATCTTTTTGGAAGTATATGTGAGTCACGGGGACTTAGCAATCTCACACCCTCGCGATCAAGACTATTTAAGCTTAAAGGTAGGAAAGGGGTAGTGAGGTGGAGTTGCAGCAAGGCACTAAGCATATATGGTGGCTAACTTACGCAAATGAGAGCGAGAAGAGAAGAAAAGCATGGTCGAGAAGCTAATAGTGATCAAGAAGTGATCCTGAAGCTACTTACGTTCAATCATAACATGAGACCGTGTTCTCTTCCCGGACTCCACCGACAAGAGACCATCATGGCTACACATGCGGTTGATTCATTTTAATTAAGTTAAGTATCAAGTTTTCTACAACCGGATATTAACAAATTCCCATCTGCCCATAAACGCGGGCATGGCTTTTGAAAGTTCAAAACCCTGCAGGGGTGTCCCAACTTAGCCCATCACAAGCTCTCATGGTCAACAAAGGATATTCCTTCTCGCGGGAAGACCCGATCAGTCTCGGAATACCGGTTACAAGACATTTCGACAATGGTAAAACAAGACTAGCAAAGCCGCCCGATGTGCCGACAAATCCTGATAGGAATCGCACATATCTCATTCTCAGGGCACAACCGGATAATTCAAGTTGCGAGTAAAACCAACCCTCAAGTTGCCTCGAGGTGGCCCCGCGGGTTGCCCGTTTCGGACCAACACTCAGAGGAGCACTGGCCCTTGGGGTTTTAAAATAAAGATGACCCTTGAGTCTGCAAAACACAAGGGAAGGTATGTGGTGGTAGGTAGGAAAATGGTAAAACTAAGGTTGGGCCTTGCTGGAGGAGTTTTATTCAAGGCGAACTGTCAAGGGGTTCCCATAACACCCAACCGCATAAGGAACTCAAAATCAAGAAACATAACACCGGTATGACGGAAACTAGGGCGGCAAGAGTGGAACAAAACACCAGGCATAAGGCCGAGCCTTCCACCCTTTACCAAGTATATAGATGCATTAATTAAATAAGGGATATTGTGATATCCCAACATATCCATGTTCCAACATGGAACAAACTTCAACTTCACCTGCAACTAGCAACGTTATAAGAGGGGCTGAGCAAAGCGGTAACATAGACAAACAACGGTTTGCTAGGAAAGGTGGGTTAGAGGATTGACATGGCAATATGGGAGGCATGATATAGCAAGTGGTAGGTATCACGGCATAGCAATAGAGCGAACAACTAGCAAGGAAAGATAGAAGTGATTTTGAGGGTATGGTCATCTTGCCTGCAAAGTTCTTAGAGTTGACAAAAGCTTGATCCTCGTTAGCGTACTCAACAGGTTGCTCTATCACGTACTCGTCTCCCGGCTCTATCCAAAGCAAGAACACAAGCAAAGGACCAACAATCAATCACGGTGCAATGCACAAGCAACATGATGCAAAACATGGCATGATATGCGAGATGTGATATGCAATGCATATGCATGCTCCGGAAGGAAAAGGATGAACGAGGCATCATCTTGGCAAACCAAGTGTGCCACTGGAAAGATGAGATGATTTCGGTCGAAATTGATATAAAGATCACCGGAATCGGATGCACGGTTTGCAAATGGCAAGCAAAACAAGAATGGCACCATTCTGCGATTAACAGCACGATGCCATATACAATGCAACAAGAAGCTAAGCTACTGCACTCCAATATAGCAACAAAGCTTATGGCAGTGATGTAATCAAGATGATTGACAAAACATGAACACTGAGCTACGGCTAAATCGCACAAGAGAAGGTTCAAACAAGCATGGCAAAAGTGAAAATACTAACATGCCAGGAATAACATCAGGAAGCAATGTTTAGAGCAAGCTAACAACATGCTACAGGAACATATCATAGAAAACAAAGGCATGGCATGAATCTACTAAATGCATAGAACAAAAGTCTCTTATTGATCATGAGCCAAAAAGGCACAGAAGATATGATGGCACCCATGTAAACATAGCAAGTTTTATTAACAGTTTCACACATAGCAGAAAATCGAGCATGGCATAAACAGAATTATGAAGGCATCTTTGCGAGCTCAAATCACTCATCACAAAGCCTTGCATGACAAACTAAGCATATGAACAGCAAGATGACATGTTCATAAAGCTAACCATGGCAAGAGCAAATTCATAGCATGCATGGATCAACTACAACAACCATGGAAAAATTGATTAACATGTAAACAATCTGCCAGGAACATTTTATAGCAAAAGTACAGCATGATTGAGACATGATAGGGCGCTCCATAATTGCAAATAGGGGCATGGATGGATAGAGCATAACCATATGTTCAAAACATCCTTACTGAAGCAACTCAAAAAAATCATGGATCTCACTGTAGCATCAAGTTTACATGGCATAAAAATAACAACAGAACAAGGACTTAGCAAAATTCCTAAGTCCCTGAAAACAGCAATATCACGAAGGCTACTTTGCATGCTTGTGCTAGTCACCACATAGATCACAAAAATACATGGCAAGAACCTCTGTAAAGATGGCATGGCATAGATCAAAACACATGTAGAGCTCATGCCCATATGATGCACACAACAAATGTGACAAACATGAGAAATCACCTTAAACTGATAAGCAGCAGCAGTAAACAATTTATAGCACTCTTGCATCAATGATTTGGGCATCAATATGGACTCAAACAAGCATGCCACAATGGAATGAAATGAGGATCATCTCCCAGTGAACATTTTGGTATCTCATATGCATGAAACGGACGTACGGTCATGGAGATACGAGGCAATGAACAAAGCATGAAATTATTGGGGGAAAAGGACTTGGACGAAATTACCCAGCGCGAAAACGTGTTCCAGGTCGGGGAAGCTCCATTCCTCGTACAGAGCATCCATGGTGGAAGTCAATGCTGATGACAAGGGGGCGTGGGACTCCGGTGGGTGTCGGGAAGGCCGGGAATGGGTGGATCCGGGCATGGGGCCTCCGGATCCGGTGGCGGAAGGGGTCCTTATAGTCTGGATGGCCGGCGACGAGCAGAGGTAGGGCAGCGGTCTTCGGGCGCCATGGCCGTCGGGGAGCTCCTACAGGGAGCACAGGGAGCGACTAGGTGAGAGGGAGAGCAGAGGAGGGAAGGAAAAGGAGGCGGGAAGGCGCGACCTGGCTCCGTCAAGGTCCAGCGACGCGCTCGCCGGCCGGCGCGACGTGGTGGTTGAGCAAGGAGTCGGAGTCGGGCACTCGCCGACGGGGATGGAGACGCGGCCGTGGGGCGGTCGGGCCCGAACCGGCCCACGACGGGCCTGGCGGCTGCGGAGATCCGGGTCTGCGCGGGCCCTTGCTGGGCTTCACGGGCCCGGTGGCGAAGTGGGGCGCGGTGCGGACACATGTCGCGATGCGAGTGGCTAAGGGGCGGTGATGGACATGTCCGGCGGGGAAGCAGACATGTCCGGCAGCGCGAGGAGGAAGATGACTAGGGTTTCGTCCGCAAAAAATGGAGGGGGGCTAATTTATAGATAGAGGGAGCTAGGAGAGTCCAAATGAGGTGTAGTTTTCGCCCACACGATCGTGATCCGACGACGAAGGACATGGGAGTGGTTTGGAAGGGTTATTGGGATGTTTTGGAGGGGTGTTGGGCTGCAACACACACGAGGCCTTTGCGGTTCCCCGGTTAACCGTTGGAGTATCAAACGGACTCCAAATGGCACGAAATTTGACAGGCGGTCTACCGGTGGTGTACCAAGGCCACTTGGCAAATCTTGGTCCATTCCGAGAACGTTTAACACCCGCTCACAAAAGAGACAAAAGGGAGACGCCGGTGCATGTGGGAGTGTTGGATTGCAAAACGGACAACGAGGAAAAGGCTCGGATGCATGAGACGAACACGAATGCAAACGCGATGCACATGATGACATGATATGAAATGCATGACACGAACAAAATGCAAAACAAAGACAAAAACCCAACCATGAAGGGAATCTCATATCGCATCTCCGGAAAAAGCAAGAGTCGGAGTTACAAATATGGAAAGTTGTATCCGGGGCGTTACAACACTCCACCACTACGAGAGGATCTCGTCCCGAGATCTAGGATGGCACCGGAGGGAAAACGGAAGATGAGGAGGTAAAACAAAGTTTCTTCTTTGACAAATGAGTGATACCAAAGAACCTTGCAAGTTTGAACAAATTGAAAGAAAGAATACAACGGAGATGAACAAAGTTGAAAACACTCCGTTAGAAAAGAGAAACAAGGAAGAACAAATTCGGACAGCACTCCGGTTGAAAAGAGATGCAAGACTTGATAAGATGAAAAGGAGCAAATGACACAACACTCCGGTTAAATGGATAAGCATGAAAAGAACATGATCCTCACAACTCGAGATGATGAGAGAATGGAGCAACATCACTATGCCTCCGGAATAAATGAAAGAATGGAATGGAATGAACGGAGGGAAACAAGATCTTGAGAGAGCACGCTTACAACAAATGCTAGAACGGAGTTGTTGGATTATCAATATAGAAATGATAAGCTTGATATGTGCTTATGGAATACATCTCAAAATTATGAGGTGAAACCTTGCCACTCATGGGAAAAAGATTTGATTGAGAGCTAGAAAAGATAGAAACTTCTTCCCCGAGGTGATAAGAAAAAACTTGGAGCATAGGTAACCACCACAAGGAGCAACATTCCCAATGGAAGGCTTTAGGTGAAAACTATACCAAGATAACTCCAAGGAAGAAAGTAATGGGTTTAAATATCTCATTCCTGAACTTGAGAATCATGAAACACAAAGACATTGTCAAAATGACATAACACCATCTCAAAAGATAAGGTGGAAAGAATTGCACTTCGGAATGCAAGATGAAGAATACTTGAGCTCCTCTGAAAAGAATCTCAATGAACACTTCGAGAAGGAATTAAATCCTTGATAAACCATCATGCAGAGCATCCATGAAGAACTCCGGTAATAAAAGAATGATCAAACGAAATGAAGGATGAAAAGAATAAGGTTGAAGCCTTGCAATGATTACATGGATCTTCGTGATGATGAGAGCTTGGAACTCGGGGAAAAGAAAAGATGAAACAATTGAAAACGAGAATTTATTCATCATGAACAAACTCCGAAGGAAGGAATTAATCACTTGGATGAAAGAAGAATAAGAATTATGTTATGTGTATCCTTCACCAATTTAAATTGATGACAAGCAACGGATTTGGCATACTACTTATTCTCGTAGAAAGGGTTAAGATAGATATAGTGCAAACTTGAGAAGGTCTTGATGGGTCCACCGGTGGGGTTTGGAAACAACGAATGAATAGATATGATAACGAAGGAAGAGAAATCTTGAACGAACCACCGAAAGAATTGAAAATGATCAAAGGAAAGATAGCGAAACACTGGGAAGAATTAGCAAATGAACGAAGATGCTTGAGAATATTTATATACAAGTGAACGAAGAGATCCCGAGCTGATTAGATAAATTTGAATGATGCACCGGTAAGATTTGGGGAACAATAGCTGAAAGCTAAGAATGAATAAATCTTCTGAAATGATGTCCTTCGGAGAATCAAACTGACAATACTCCTGAATTGCTCCGGATTGTTGAAAAGAATTGTAAAAATCAAAAACAATTATGATAGGATGGCATCAAGCTAGAACTTCGCATCTTTGAGAGAAACGGATAAGATTTGGTGGAAAAACTCTTCTTCGGTCTTCAAATGTTGAGAATGACGATGAGAAACACCACCATGAATTGTCGAGACACTCCGGAATGAAGAATGGAAAGGTTGAAACAACGACGAAATGGATTTGAGAGATCTTAGAGAAAGACATATGACTGATGAAAATTCATACTTACATCATACTTTGAAAGGAATTCAAAAATAACTCCGGAAAATTAGAAGAGTCAGGTAAGATCCTGGGAAAAAACCTGTGGGTTAGGGCCCACTCAAAAGATACACCGTTGAACGATTTAAAAGGAAGGTTGCACCGGTTGATTTAAATGGCTTGAATGAGATAACAACCTCGAATTAGCTTGAACGGATTAAGAATGGAAATGTGAATCTTTTGAGATATCTTCGACACTCCGAAACAATTGGATAGCGAGAAGTTGATGATTAAGAGGTGCACCAGCATAAGAAAGCATTTGAAACAAGGAAAGGAATGTGATCAACATTGAAGGCTTGAATTTAGTCCACCAAAGAAGAAAAAGAATGAATAATGATAAACTTGAAGAACATCTTCATGAGAACCACCGGGTAAGAACATTGACAGAAAAAAATGGGGACACTTCACATCCTTAAGATGGATACTTGATTAAGAAATCCGAGTCCTTGAAGAAAAAGGGTGGGAGGGCGGGAAAAACAAAGACAACTTGGGAACGGATGAAACGAACAACGTTGGGAAAACTGAGAGGCGATCTTGCGAATGTTGAAAGGATCGGATCCACTTGAAGAAAAGCACGCCGATTGGGAACAAATTGAGATGACAAACTCAAAGATCAAGAAGGATTAGTATTCACATAGGAATATGAGAACACTGCTTAGGAAAGGTATGGAATCAACACTTGACATTGAAGCAACTCGAATACCACAACTCAAAACAAAACAAAGGATTGGCTTGCAAAATAAGCCGGAAACAAACATATGATAGATCCCATATCGTATCATGTGTCTGTTGGAAAGATATCCTATGAGATACTTGAATTCCCACTTATAAACTCCCGAAACTTTCTGTTTATGCAATCAGGTGTTGGGGATACAGGGGAAGCATAATATCTCACACAAAACTAGCAAATCCTACATCCAGTTGTATCCATCCTTCAACACATAAGCAATAAACCTTCGGAAATCATGTACCTCAACCATCGAAAAGCATCTATTATACGAGTTCTGGCAATACACCCGAACTCCCGCCCCAGTACTGGGTGGTGTCGAGGTTATCTCACCAACAACTGCATAAAAGAGATTTTCGATGTCGGTGAACTCAGGTATTCCAGAACTGCAACGATAATATTGTGATGACAACACCTCAGAGCTCAACTCCCCGGGACACTACCACAACCCCTAAATGTCAGGAGGCACCAAGAACAATGTTGTAAGTGCATCTAGTGCCCCTTAGTGATTTTGGTGTATTGAAGACTTATAGGTTAAGGGACTAATGCGTTTGTGAGTGTACACAGGTCTATAAGTCTATGAGGAGTTTGATATTTTCAGAGAAAGTCGACCCCTAAAAATGAAGTTCTTTGACTCAAGACTTTGGATTTCTGAAGACTTTTTGAAGACTTTGAAAGTGAAGAAATTGGTGTGACCTTGAAGACTTGGTATTCATTTGAGGAACATGAAGCCTGAAGACTTTTGTTTTCGTAGTTTCATTTTATCTTTCTTGAGTCATAGGAAACACCGTACTGTTAAAGGGGGTCGAGGAAATACTAAGGAAAAAATTTACATGTGATGCTCAACTCAAAATCCTACACCGACCAATCCCTTCGATTGAATCCATTGGAAACTCATACAGTTCAGTCATATTCTTCAGTGACAAAGACAAAGTTCTTTTGGTCTCTGAGGAATCTGTTCTGACTGAGTGATACGTCTCCAACGTATCTATAACTTTTGATTGCTCCATGCTATATTATATACTGTTTTAGACATTATTGGGCTTTATTTTCCACTTTTATATTATTTTTGGGACTAACCTATTAACCGGAGGCCCATCCCAGAATTGTTGTTTTTTGCCTGTTTTAGGGTTTCATAGAAAAGGAATATCAAACGGAGTCCAAACGGAATGAAACCTTCAGAAAGTTGATTCTCTCATCAGATAAGATCCAGGAGACTTGGACCCTCTGTCAAGAAAGCCACGAGGTGCTCACGAGGGTAGGGGCACCCCCCCTAGGGCGCGCCCCCCCTGTCTCGTGGGCCCCTCGAAGCTCCACCGACATACTTCTTCCTCCTATATATATCCACATACCACCAAACGATCGGGGATGGAGCCAAAAACCTAATTCCACTGCTGTAACTTTCTGTATCCATGAGATCCCATCTTGGGGCCTGTTCCGGAGCTCCACTGGAGGAGTCATCGATCATGGAGGGCTTCTACATCTTCATCCAAGCCCCTCCGATGAAGTGTGAGTAGTTTACTTCAGACCTACGGGTCCATAGCTAGTATCTAGATGGCTTCTTCTCTCTTTTTGGATCTCAATACAATGTTCTCCCCCTCTCTTGTGGAGATCTATTCGATGTAATCTTCTTTTTGTGGTGTGTTTGTTGAGACCGATGAATTGTGGGTTTATGATCAAGTCTATCTATGAATAATATTTGAATCTTCTCTGAATTCTTTTATGTATGATTGGTTATCTTTGCAAGTCTCTTCGAATTATCAGTTTGGTCTGGCCTACTGTATTGGTTGTTCTTGCCATGGGAGAAGTGCTTAGCTTTGGGTTCGATCTTGCGGTGTCCTTTCCCAGTGACAGAAGGGGCAGCAAGGCACGTACTGTATCGTTGCCATCGAGGATAACAAGATGGTGTTCTTATCATATTGCATGAAATTATCCCTCTACATCATGTCATCTTGCTTAAGGCGTTACTCTGTTTTTAACTTAATACTCTAGATGCATGCTGGATAGCGGTCGATGAGTGGAGTAATAGTAGTAGATGCAGAATCATTTCGGTATACTTGTCTCGGACGTGATGCCTATATACATGATCATACCTAGATATTCTCATAACTATGCTCAATTCTGTCAATTGCTTAACAGTAATTTGTTCACCCACCGTAGAATACTTATGCTCTTGAGAGAAGCCACTAGTGAAACCTATGGCCCCCGGGTCTCTTTCTCATCATATCAATCTCCATCACTTTACTATTGCTTTGCTTTTACTTTGCTTTTACTTTATTTAATTTGCATCTCTATACCAAAAATACCAAAAAAATATTATTTATCATCTCTATCAGATCTCACTTTCGTAAGTGACCGTGAAGGGATTGACAACCCCTAAGCGCGTTGGTTACGTTGAGCTATTTTTTTTGTGTAGGTACGAGGGACTCGAGCGTAGCCTCCTACTGGATTGATACCTTGGTTCTCAAAAACTATGGGAAATAGTTACGCTACTTTGCTGCATCATCCCTTCCTCTTCGGGGAAATCCAACGCATTCCTCAAGAGGTAGCACTGGTGTAGCGCCCCGAGACCGATGTGCCAGGTGTCCTTCAGTTATTCGCTGTTGTTGCCTTGTCATTGCTTGCGTGTCATGCATTGCATATCATGTCATCATGTGCATTTCATTTGCATACATGTTCGTCTCATGCATCCGAGCATTTTCCCCGTTGTCCGTTTTGCAATCTGGCGCTCCTATGTCACCCGGTGCCCCTTTCTACCTCTTTTCGTGTGCGGGTGTTAAACGTTTTCGGATTGGACCGACACTTGTCATGCGGTCTTGACTTACTACCGGTAGACCGACTGTCAAGTTTCGTACCATTTGGACTTCGTTTGATACTCCAACGGTTAACCAAGGGACCGAAAAGGCCTCGTGAGTGTTGCAGCCCAACACCCTTCCAAAGTGGCGCAAAACCCACCTAAACCTCCTCCATCATCTCGGTCGTTCGATCACGATCGCGTGGCCGAAAACCGCACCTCATTTGGACTCTCCTAGCTCCCCCTACCTATAAATATGTGTATCCCTCCGAATTTCTCACGCAGGCAAACCCTAGATCCAACTCCCTCCGCGCCGCCGGACATGTCCGCTCGCCGGCGGACGCGTCCATCCCGCCGCCACCTCACTCCGGTGAATGAGGCGTCGCCACGTCACCCCGCACCGCCGCCTCAGCCAACCCTGTGCCGCCACCTGTCGCGCCTCAGCTCCCTCCGCCGCCGCGGCCCGCGGGACCCAGATCGGGCCCGCGCGAGCCCATCTCGCCGCCGCCGACCGAGGCCCCTGCCTCGCCACGCCTGCAGGACCCGGCCGCGAGCGCCGCGTCTACCGCCGCCCACCAGCGTCGCCGGACGTCATCTTCGCTGGCGCCGCCCTCCGCCAGACTTCCGCCGGCCGCCGCCGTGCTCCTCGCCGCCAGGACCCCAACCCCGCCGTGGAGTCGTGCCTCCCCGAGCTCCGTCCATCGCCGGAATGGGTCCCCAGCCTCGTCCTCCACCGGATCTGATGGATCCCGGCCTCCCTCGACCTTCCCTACCTCGTCGTCGCCTCGAGCTGTCGCCGGAGTTCAAGCCCCTCCGCCGCCTTGTCTTCATCCAGCTCGGGAGCGAGGACGATGCGCCTCAGCGCCCCCCCCCCCTCATGGGCCCGTCCTCCCCAGGGCCCAGCTCCAGCCGGCCTGCCAGGCCGCCTCCTCCACCGACCTGGGCCTGCATCCCACTAGGTGAGCTCCCCACCAGCCCTTATCTCTCGCCCGTGCGACTTATAGCTACTTCACGCTCACTATTTTTTCATGAAATCGGCCAAGTCTTTTCTGGAATCTGCATTATTTTGCATTCTTCAACGCATCTTAACTTCATCATCGTTGCTCCGATTCGTGCGTGTAGCATATCAAAATGTTCGCCTCGGCAAGTACATCATTTCGACTCATTGCATCATTTTCATTTGAGCTTATCTTAACGCCCGAAATGCTGTTGGAAGAGGGCTATGTGATGAATTGGTCAGATCTGTTTCAGCAAATGGCATTTTGTCATTTTTGCCATGATTAATGTGTGCATGCTATGACCCTGAGCTCTACATGTGTTTTGTTATCTGCCATGCCATGTTTACAGAGGTGCTTGCCATGTATTTTTGTGATATTTGTGGTGACTAGCACGAGCATGCAAATAGCGTAATCGGTAATGTTGTTTTCAGGGAATTAGAATTTCATAAAGTCCTTGTCCTGTTTTTGTCGTTATGCCATATGTTTATGTTGTTTCCTAGTGATCCGTGCCTATTTTGAGGACGATCAGTAAGGATGTTTTGTTAACATTGTGGTGCTCTACCCATCCATGTCTTTGTTTGCATTTATGGAGCACCCTAGCTTGAGTCAATCGAGCTCTACTTTTGCTATAAAATGATCCTGGCAGATTGTTGACATGTTTAGCGATTTTGCCGAGGATGTTGCTATTGATCCGTGCATGCTATGATGTTGTTCTTGCCAAGTATAGCTTCTATACTATGTATTCTTGATTGGTGTATGCTTAGTTTGTCATGCCATGCTCTGTAGTGAGTGCATCGAGCTCGTAAACATGCCTACTCGTTAACTGATTTACATGCTCCGGTTTTTCACTAAGTCTGAGATCTGTTTATGTTTTTGCCATGTTCACATGCTTGCAATTGTATTTTCTGATCCCTTTTGGCTCAAGGTCACTAAGGGACTTTTGTTAAGTGCTTTGAGTAGCTTCATGCCATGCCTGGCTTTGCCATGTTAAGTTCCCGTAGCATGTAGTTTTCATGCTCTAAAGTGTGCTTCCTGATGATAAATTTCAGACTTGTGTTAATTTCACTAAGTCTAAAACCTGTTATCATTTGCATTTTTGCCATGCTTGTTTGAACCTGTTAATGGATGAATTAGCCATAGCTCAGTGTTCATATTTTGTCAAGCATCATGAGTGGATCCCTGCCATGTATTTCGTTGCCATGTTTGAGTGCAGTAGCAGATTTAACTTGATGCATTTAGATGGATACTTGCTGTTTATCGCAGACCGTTGTCATATTTGTTTTGCTTGCCATTTCCAAACCGTGCATCTTATTCCGGTGATCTTTATATCGATTTCAACCGAAATCACCTCATCTTTCCAGTGGCACTCTTTGTTTTCCAAGTTGAGGCCAGTTTCAATCATTCCTTGTCAAATCTTGCATATGCATCACATACCGCATCCCGCAGATCATACCATGTTCATGTGTTGGATTGTTTACTATGTTGTGTGCTTCTTTCCGGTGTTTTCTTCTTCGGGTTGGTTCCGATAACGTCGCGTTTGTGAGGACCCATTCTTCTACGTCCGTGTGTCTTCTTCGTGGACTCGTTCTTCTTCCTTGCGGGATTTCAGGCAAGATGACCATACCCTCAAAATCACTTCTATCTTTGCTTGCTAGTTGCTCGCTCTTTTGTTATGCCTATGCTGCGATACCTACCTCTTTCTTATCATGCCTCCTATATTGTTGAGCCAAGCCTCTAACCCACCTTGACCTAGCAAACCATTGTTTGGCTATGTTACCTCTTTGCTCAGCCCCTCTTATAGAGTTGTTAGTTGCAGGTGAAGATTGGAGATTGTTCCATGTTGGAACAAGGATGTTTTGTTGGGATATCACAATATCTCTTGTTTAATTAATGCATCTATATACTTGGTAAAGGGTGGAAGGCTCGGCCTTATGCCTAGTGTTTTGTTCCACTCTTGCCGCCCTAGTTTCCGTCATATCGGTGTTATGTTCCCGGATTTTGCATTCCTTACGCGATTGGGTTATAAGGGAACCCCTTGACAATTCGCCTTGAATAAAACTCCTCCAGCAATGCCCAACATTGGTTTTACCATTCGCCATCTAGCCTTTTCTTTTCCCTTGGGAGTCGCGCTCCTGAGGGTCATCATTATTTACCCCCCCCCCCCGGGCCAGTGCCCCTCTGAGTGTTGGTCCAAACTAGAGCCCTGTGCAGCGCCCCCTCTGGGAAACTCGAGGTTTGGTTTTAGTTGTATGGAGCGCTCATCTGAGTGTGCCCTGAGAACGAGATATGTGCAGCTCCTATCGGGATTTGTCGGCACATTCAGGCGGTGTTGCTGGACTTGTTTTACCATTGTCGAAATGTCTTGTAACCTGGATGCTGAGTCTGATCAGAATGTATTGGGAGAAGGAATATCCTTCATTGACCGTGAGAGCTTGTGATGGGCTAAGTTGGGACATCCCTACAGGGATTTGAACTTTCGAGAGCCGTGCCCGCGGTTATGGGCAGATGGGAATTTGTTAATGTCCGGTTGTAGAAAACTTGAAGTTGATCTTAATTAAAATACATCAACCGCGTGTGTAACCGTGATGGTCTCTTCTCTGTAGAGTCCGGGAAGTGAACACGGTGTTGGAGTTATGCTTGACGTAGGTTGTTCTAGGATCACTTCTTGATCATAGTTGTTCGACCGTGCTTTTGCCTTCTCTTCTCGCTCTCTTTTGCGAAGAGGTTAGCCACCAAATATGCTAGTCGCTTTCTGCAGCTCCACCTCATACCTTTGCCTTACCTATAAGCTTAAATAGTATTGATCGCGAGGGTGTGAGATTGTTGAGTCCCCGTGACTCACACATACTTCCAAAACCAGCTTGCAGGTGCCGATGATACTGTGCAGATGACACAACCGAGCTCAAGGTGGAGCTCAATGAAGATCTTGTCCTTTGTGTTGTTTTGGTCTAGTTGATCAGTAGTGGAGCCCAGTTGGGGTCAATCGGGGATCTGTGTAGCTTTTGGGGTAGTCTTCTTTTATTTTGATTCCATAGTCGGACCTTGAGTGTATTTGGATGATGTAATGCTTTATTCATGTAATTGTGTGAAGTGGCGACTGTAAGCCAACTATGTATTTTTTCCCTTATTGTATTACATGGGTTGTTTGCGAAGATTACCTCACTTGCGACATTGCTTTCAATGTGGTTATGCCTCTAAGTCGTGCTTCGTCACGTGGGAGATATAGCCGCATCGAGGGCGTTACAAGTTGGTATCAGAGCCTTCCCCGACCTTAGGAGCCCCCTGCTTGATCGAATCGCTGGCGTTGTTGAGTCTAGAAAATGTTTTGAGTCATTTAGGATTATATATATCGGAGAGTTAGGAATTCTTTTTACTCCTCAGTCCCTTAGTCACTCTAGTGAGGCATCCTGACGTAGAGTTTTGACTCTTCTCTTCTCAAATTTCATTAAAAAAAATTTAGGATCACACGGGTATCTTGGAATCGTTCGAATGGTTTTGTGACGAGAACATTGTTCTGGTGCCTCCTGTAATTTAGGGGTTGTGGCAGTGTCCCGGGGAGTTGAGCTCCGAGGTGTTGTCGTCACAATTTTATCGTTGCAGTTCTGGAATACCTGAGTTTAGTTTCGCTGACATCGAAAATCTCTTTTATGCAGTTGTTGGTGAGATAACCTCGACGCCACCAAGTACTGGGGTGGGAGTTCAGGAGTATTGCCATAACTCATATAACGGATGCTTTTCGAAGGTTGAGGTAGACGATTTCCGAAGGTTTCTTGGTTATGTGTTGAAGGATGGATACAGCTGGATGTAGAATTTGCTAGTTTTGGGTGAGATATTATGCTTCCCCTGTATCCCCAACACCTGATTGCATAACCGGAAAATTTCGGGAGTTTATAAGTGGGAATTCAAGTAGCTCTTAGGATATCTTTCCGACAGATGTATGATATGTAAATGGGGTTCGACGTCTAGTGGTCCGCCTATCCATGGTTGGTCTTACAGTGGTCTCGTTGTGTCGTAAAGAGTCCTTGGCTATGCCGACTCGGGGACGCTTAGTATGTCATGTGCACTGCCTTGTACATGATGGTGATGTACGATCGAGCCCGTGTAGGCCCCACCACGAAAACTTCGGACGAAATCTCTATCAGATGTTTGTTCCGGCTTATTTTGCAAGTCAATCCTTGTTTTGATTGGAGTTGTGGTATTCGAGTTGCTTCAAAGTCAAATGTTGATTCCATACCTTTTCCTATGCGGTGTTCTCATACCCCGATGTGAACACTAATCCTTCTCGATCATCGAGTTTTTCATGTCAATCCTTTTTAACTGGTGTGCTTCTCTTCAAGTGGATCCGATCATTGCAACATCGCAAGATCACCTCTCGGTTTTTTGTCAACGGTGTTTGTTTCATCCGCCCCCAAGTTGCCTTTGTTTTTCCCGCCCTCCCACCCTTGTTTCTTCAAGGACTCGGATTTCTTAATCAAGTATCCTTTGATTCATGTGAAGTCTCTCCATTCTTTCCTTCATATCCTTATCCGGTGATTCTCATGAAGATTCTAACGGAGCTTCAAGTTCGTCACTCTTCACTCGTTTTCTTCTCCGATGGATACAATTCAAGCTTTTGGTGTTGATCATATCATTTCCCTTGTTTCAATATTTTCTCATACCGGTGCACCTCATATTCATTCGCTTCTCGTTATTCAATTGTTCCGGAGTGCCGAAGATATCTCAGAAGGCTCGTCTTGTCATTCAAGATCTGCTCAACTTATCTCGAGGTTGTTATCTCATTCAAGCCATTTTAATTCAACTGGTGCATTCTCTCTTTTAAATCATTTCAACGGTGTTTCTCTTGAGTGGGCCCTAACCCACAGGTCTTTTCCCTGGATCTTACCTGACTTTTCTTATTTACCCGGAGCTATCCTTAAAATTCTTTTCGAAGTTTGACATAAGAATGAACTGTCATCAGTGAAATGTTTTTTTTCCAAGATCTTTCAAAATCTTTTCACCATTGGCTCAACATTTCCATTCTTCATTCCGGGGTGTCTCAACAATTCATGGTGGTGTTTCTCATCGTCATTCTCAGATTTGGTAGACCGAAGAAGAGTTTCTTTTAAATCTTGCCCCATTCTCTGCCATCCTCCCATAATTGTTTCGGTTGTGAGAATTTCTGTTCACCCATCCGGAGTAATTCAGGATTCGTTTCAGTTTGATTCTCCGGAGCCATCATCTAAGATTTATTTCATTCCAGCTTTCAGCTCTCATACTCTAAATCAAACCGCTGCTTAAATCAAGGATTCTCTAATCAGCTCGTAATCTCTTCGTTCATTCCATAATTCCTTCTAACCGGTGTTCCTTTATCTTCCTTTCGGTCATTTTAATTCTTACGGTTGTTCCTGCAAGATTCCTCTTCTTTCGTTATCATATCAATTCATTCGTTGTTTCGATTCCACCGGTGTTTCATTGAAGGCATTCTCAAGTTGGCGCGATATCTATCTTAATCTTTTCTACGAGAATAAGTAGTATGTCAAATCCGTTGCTTGTCATCAATTTAAGTTGGTGAAGGATACGCATAACATAATTCTTATTTTTGTTCATCCAAGTGATTAATTCCTTATTTCGGAGGTTCATCAAAATTCTTGGTTTCTTTTGCTCATCTTTCTTTCCCGGAGTTCCAAGCTCTAATTATCACGGAGATCCATCTAAATCATTGCAAGGATTCACCTTGTGTTTCCAACTTCTCTCTCCTTTCGTTTGATCATTCTTTCTTTACTGGAGTTCTTCATGGATGTTCTACATGATGGTTCACCAAAGATTTAATTCCTTCTAGAAGTGTTCATCAAGATTCTTTTCAGAGGAGCTCAAGCATTCTTTATCTTGTTATCCGGAGTGTAATTCTTTTCTTCCGTATCATTGGAGGTGGTATTACGCCATTCTTGATAATTTGAGTTCATGCTTCATGATTCACATATTGTTAAGAATGAGGTATTTTAAATCCATCAATCTCTTCAGTGGAGTTATATTGGGTTATATTTCACCTAAAGCCTTCCCTGAGGATTGTCGCTCTTATGGTGTTTACCAATGATCCAAGTTCTTCATTTATCGTCGCGGTGAAATATTTTCTCGTCTCCTTGTTCATACCAATCCAATTCTTTTTCCCGTGAGTGGCAGGTTGTCACCTCATAATTTGAGATGTATTCCATAAGACCATATCAAGCGTCTTCTTTTTGTTGTTGGTGTTCCAACAACTCCGTTCGACCCTTCTCCTAAAGATGCCTTTTCAAACTCTTTTGTGGCAGAAGTTGGCTTTTTCTTCTCCATTCTTTTATTTCAATTATCTACCTTCTATTTCTTTCTCCCGGAGGCATTGTGTTGCTGGTCTCTTCAAACCTTCTTCTTGTTCTTGTCATTCTTATCCTTTTAACCGGAGTGTTGTGCCCCTTTGCTCAAGCTCTTTCATTTTATCAAGTCTTTCATCTCTTTTCAACCGGAGTGCTGTCCGAATTCATTCTTCCTTGTTTCTCTTTTCTAACGGAGTGTTTTTTTTCAAGTTATGTCACCTCCATTGTATTCTTTTCTAGAAATGGCTTAACCTTTGCAAGGTTCTTTGGTTTCACTTGTTTGTCAAAGAAGCAACTTAGTTTTACCTCTTCTATTTCTCTTCCATTGTCCCTCCGGTGCCATTCTAGATCTCGGGACGAGATCCTCTCATAGTGGTGGAGTGTTGTAGCGCCCCGAGACTAGTGTGCCAGGTGTCCTCAAGTTATTTGATGTTGTTGCCTTGTCATTGCTTGCGTGTCATGCATTGCATATCATGTCATCATGTGCATTTCATTTGCATACATGTTCGTCTCATGCATCTGAGCATTTTCCCCGTTGTCCGTTTTGCAATCTGGCGCTCCTATGTCACCCGGTGCCCCTTTCTACCTCTTTTCGTGTGCGGGTGTTAAACATTTTCAGATTGGACCGAGACTTGTCATGCGGCCTTGGTTTACTACCGGTAGACCGCCTGTCAAGTTTCGTACCATTTGGACTTCGTTTGATACTCCAACGGTTAACTGAGGGACCGAAAAGGCCTCGTGAGTGTTGTAGCCCAACACCCTTCCAAAGTGGCCCAAAACCCACCTAAACCTCCTCCATCATCTCGGTCGTTCGATCACGATCGCGTGGCCGAAAACCGCACCTCATTTGGACTATCCTAGCTCCCCCTACCTATAAATATGTGTATCCCTCCGAATTTCTCGCGCAGGCAAACCCTAGATCCAACTCCCTCTGTGCCGCTGGACATGTCCGCTCGCCGGCGGACGCGTCCATCCCGCCGGCACCTCACTCCGGCGAATGAGGCATTGCCATGTCACCCCGCACCGCCGCCTCAGCCAACCCTGTGCCGCCACCTGTCGCGCCTCAGCTCCCTCGGCCGCCGCGGCCTGCGAGTGTCACATCCTAGCTAGTCGTGTATTAGAGTGTTGCATCATGTCTACCGTTCATCAGAAACTTGAATTGGGGAAGACAGAACCCCCAGCACCCCCTCTGGAATCAACTAAGGTTTACTAAAAATATTTTCAATGAACCTGAAATGCCCTTCTAAAAAGTTCACTCTCTTTGTCTTGGGTTAGAACCTCTGGCAAAATTGGTGCACATTTTTCTAGGTCAACAGAAGGTCATTGAATTAAATCATATGTAATTTTCATTTGGGCATTTGAATGCTAGTAAATATTTTAAATGCTCAAATAATTCTGAAGATAAGTGTGGGCTGTTGGAAATATTCTAAACAGAGCCTCTGATTATTTTCAGGATTTTTAGAAGTGCCTAGCTATTTTTAATAAAGCCACAAACCTATAGAAAAATAGAAAACAGAAATTAAAAGAGAGGGAGAGAACTTACCTGGCCGCAGCCCATCAGCAGGCCCACCTGGCGGCCCAGCGCTGTGCTGGCCCATGCCAGCCAGCTGCTTCGTCCCCGCCAGGCAGGCAGAGAGCTGACGCCAGTGAGCGCGAGCTCGCCACTGCGCTAGCTACTTGCCGCTTCGCGCGCCTGGACGCTGGATAGGCTCCACGTCGCCGCCCCGACCTCGTGGACACCTCACTCGCCCCATGCCTCTCTCCCTCGCTCTCCCGCACCATGGTCGACGCACCTGCCGCCGCATCGCCGCCGTAGTCGCACCCTCCGTCGTCCTCGCGCCGAGCCACCGTGTCCAGAACCTCCACCGCCCTCCACTCCTTTGAGCAAGCCGAGCCCCGAGCACTCGCTTGCCCCGCAGCCTCTGCAACAACCTCGCCCGACTCCGCCATCGCCGGAGATCCTCTTTGTCGTCGCCACCGCATCAGCTCGTCCCCGACCGTGCTGTCCATTCCTACGTGACCGCCGTGAGCTCAGCTACATCCCCATCCTCTCCGTTTGCTTTCTCGTGCACCGTAGCAACTGCACGAAGCTTCACCACACACGCCACCGCCGAGCTCGTCGCTGACGTGTCTCCGGCCACAACACCGTGTCCAACACACTCACTGCACCCCCAGGAGGCCGTAGCACCCCTCTGCGCCCCCTGTCGTGCCTCAGAACGCCATTTCCGTGCACGCCCGAACTCCGGCCGTCACCTGGCTCGACGCCGGCATCATCTCCGGCCACCCCCGCACACACCGCTTGCTCCACTCGGCGCGCGAGTTCACCAGCAGCACGTAGATGCCCTCCGCCGGCCATTTGGTCGCCGGAGGAGGAATCCCGATGCCCTCCGCCGCGTCTTCCCTCGCCGGCGGCTTAATGCCGGCGGGTTTAACCCGTTGACCTTGACTGGGTGGGCCTAGGTTGACTCCCCTAAGTCTATGACAAGTGGGCCCCCCTCTGCTAATTAACCCAGATTAGTTTTAACTAAATTTAGTTAGTTTAAATAACTGCTGACACGCGGGACCCACTGGTCAGGTTGACCTGGACGTCCCCGTTGACCACTGACGTCACCCTGACGCACTGCTGACGCAATAACTAATTTCTGGATTTTTTTATAGAGAATTCCAGAAATTGTTGCAAACTTTAAAAAATCATAGAAATTAATCTATAACTCCAAATGAAAAGATTTATATACGAATTTTGATCAGAAAAATTCAATCTATCCATTGGTAATGGTTTCATGCATGACAAAACAAGTTAACCTTGCGGTTTAAGCAGAATAAGATAATGCACTAATATGGCTATGTTAAATGAACTAACATTTGAATCTTCGATTCAAATGGGTTCATTCCTTTCTGTTTTAGCTTGCATTAGGCCAAGTCACATTCATTTTGCTATGTCATAGCATGCATCATATTTTTGCATATTGTCATGTTTTGATTATGTTCAGTGTGTCTTTCGTGGTAGGTTCTGCCTCCGAGGATAACCCCGAATATCCGTCTCAAGGGCAGTACCCTACTACCACTACATCAGGCAAGCAGCCCCATTGATCATATCGATACAATCCCATGTTCTCGCCTCTGCTCTCATTTACTGCACTAAGACAACAACGTTTCAAACTGTTGTGTGCTACGGTAGTTGAACCCTTATCCTCTGCATGACCTGTCATTGCCACAGTAACTAGATGAAACCCACTAGCATTTGTAGGAGTTGATTGAGCCATGTATGTGTTTCCTACCTTGCTATGCCTGTTATGCTTAGAGTTGTGTCAGGTCTGGTTCATCTGGGTGATGGGTTAGAGTGAAATGATTATGTCAATAATGTGAGGGATGTCTTGAACATGTTTTCGTAAAGGTAGCGATGAGAGGCCATGTAGGAGTACTGGTGGGTTGTTTCATTGAGGCCGTCCATAAGAACTGAGATCTGAATGCGTGATTTAAGATTCAGCTACTACCACACATTGGGCCCTGAAATATGACCCCGCTCAACTTACTAACCCCTCTCGTCCTCTGTCCAGGAGTTGCAACTAGTTCCTGGTGTTTGTAGGTTATGTGTTGGCGGCCGTGCATAGCGCTGACCCTAGGGGTGGGCTATGATGCGGTAGATACACCATGGCACGGTGTACAGAGTTGCCCGTTTGGTGTCTGGGGAACCCTGCACACATTGTTTGGGGCCGTTGAGGACACCTCGGCCGGATTTCCTTGCGGATGGAACCTGAATAGGCGATAAACCTGGACTAGAAACTTGTGCGGTTAGTCAGGTCGTGGTCTACACCCACATCAGTTTTCGCTTGAAGTCTGCCGAGCACATGTCGTGTGCAGACGCTAAGTGGTGGAAACATGTGATGAAGTACACCCCTGCAGGGTATAAAACTATTCGAATAGCCGCGTCCGTGGTAAAGGACTACTTGGTTGCCTATACAGTTCATAGACAAGTTAATGGATACTACTAAAAGACTCAAGATAAGTGTGAGTATCGAGGATGTCCCTCTCGTCGGATGACGAGGGAGGATCCCTGGTGGAGTATTGTGTTGGTGATTAGTGGACTCGTGTGCGAAAACTATTTTACTAGTGGTGTCCCGTAGGATAGCTTAGCCAAGAGTCAAAGTTGGCTTGCTGCAATAACTCCACCACCTTCTTGAGAATGAGCATGTATAGTAGGTTCAGATGTAAGACTTGCTGAGTACCTTTGTACTCATGTTTGCTTAATTACTGTTATCAGACGACAACACCGCCCCCTCCAATGGGTTTTATGTAGATCTCGACGTCGATGAGTGACTTGCCACCCAGGTGGTGATCCTGGCCACAGAGGGCCCTATGTAGATAGACAGGCTTCGAGAAGCCTTCTTTCTTTCTAGTGTCTGTACTCAGACTATTTCCTTCCGCATTGCTTGTATGCTTGTATGACTTGAGTGTCGGGTCATGTGACCCCTACCTGTATGAACTTGTTATGTATGGCTCTCTAGAGCCTTTAAATAAAGTACTTGAGTTGTAGAGTTTTGTTGTGATGCCATGTTGTATTTGCACATATCGAGCATATTGTGTGTATGATTGAAATGCTTGGTATGTGTGGGATCTGACAATCTAGTTGTTTATCCTTGGCAGCCTTTCTTATGGGGAAATGTAGTCTAGTGTTCCTCGAGCCATAGTAGTCCGCTACAGCCCGGTTCACCGGAGTCCTGCTAGCCCAGCACTACTGCTCAGGACACTTGACTGGCCGGCATGTGTTTCACTTCATTCCTATGTATGTACCTTCGGGGAAATGTCACGCGGTGACATCCGGAGTCCTGCCTAGCCTGCTATAGCCCGGGTTCCCCGTAGTCCTGTTAGCCCAGTGCTACAGCCCGGATTCACTCGCTGATGACCGACATGCTCGATGTGATTCATGTATGTCTGTCTCCATAGGTCTCTACCGCTTTGGGTTCACGACTAGCCATGTCGGCCCGGGTTCTCCGTCATATGGATGCTAGCGACACTATTTTATACGTGATCCAAAAGGCGCAAACGGTCCCGGGCCATGGTAAGGCGACACCCGTGGGGATACCGTGCATGAGGCCACAATGTGATATGAGGTGTTACCAGCTAGATCGATGTGACTTGGAATCGGGGTCCTGACAGCGTTGGCATCAGAGCGGGACTACCTGTAGGTTCGTTGAGCCAAACTGGTCGATGTCGAGTCTAGAAATGCTTTAGTTATATGTAGGGGAATTGATTATGGGAGGGAACGTAAGGCTCTTTTACTCCTTTACCTTATGCCCTCTGATCTGTGTCATTCTCTTCTCTTTCTACGTGGGTTAAGGACTAGGCTCTCTTCTTCTGTCAGGTTCACGTGTTACTAATCCGTGGTAGCTTATAGGATTGTTGTTACAAGCCTCATTACAGTTTCTACTACTTTTAGTATGTTGCCAGTTGAATCAGAACCCTGATATGATGTTGTTGAGTGGTATTGCAAACTGTTGTGGATGTCTCAAATCTTTTTCTGAGCATTTACAGCCGTTATGCTGTCCAATTTTCCCTGGAAATTATAATGTCTTTGCATTGTGGTTGTGCTTTCAGATGGCCACTCGTGCTCAAAACCAAGTGGTTCGCCTAACCCGGTGCCTCGATGTGCCCGGTCATACTGCTATGTTAGTCCGGGTAATGATCGAGACGGGTTACCGTTGGTATCCCGAATACACTGTCGAAGAGCAATTCCGAGACTTTAATCAAAGCCAATATTTCTGTACCGTCAGGATATTTCCTTCTTATCCTGGATCTACCGAGCCCCTCCACTGTTCCTATGGACTCGGGGTTACTGTTGAGATGGTTGTGCATGATGCTACCTATTCCATGATAACCATCATGCGAGTCTGGACTGGCCTGCTTCGGAACACCGACTTTCGTTATATGCCAGCTTCACTCCCGGGAGCGCAAGGGTATCTCCAGGCTATCTATGCTGACGCCACACATGAGGAGTCACTAACTCGCACCACTGCCGAGATGCTCGAGGATAAGGACCGAGAAAATCGGGCCTTGAGACTGGAGCTTTTCAACACCCATGCTGATCATTGGGCCACTTTGACTCGGTTTGCACCTGCTGTGCAAGCTGGATGTATGGATACAAGGGATCTGTATCCTGTGAGATCGGCTCTGCCAGATATGGTGGATTGGCGTGATGTGGGAGGCATCACCCCACCCCGTGGTCCCCGCAGGCCACCGTTTGTTGGTCCAAGACCTCATCCTAGCCCCTATGGTCCACAAGCTCCTCAGGACCATCTGTTCCCGGATGATCATGTTGAACTTCCAGGCTATGGAGGTGACTTCTATGAGGACTACTACGGAGCTGTCTGAGTTAGTAGTAGTATCACTAGTATTGTAATAGTTGTATCTCCACTGTCCTGCGTGACTTGTGGAATATGACTTAGTGTGTAATCAATTCCGGAGGTGTAGAAAAATAATGTATAGGAGCTTGGAATGCCTCCGATGAGATGTAACGTCTTTCATCATAGTTGTACTGTAGCCTGGGCTTGTACTAAACTATGTATGGTGTGTATGACCATTGGTATATATATGGCAGTTCTATATTACCATGTCATACGGATGAACATCTCTGCATTCCGTGTTATCCATTACATTCTGCACTTCCTTGCTAAGTTGTGCCATCCTTATCTAAACCGTTGTCTTGTTTTCTCCTAGGATGGTCAACACCCGCAGCAACCCTGCTGCCCCGGAGCAGGGGGAAGCCAGTGCAGTTAGGGGTGAAAATCTGCCTCACCCGCCTTCTCTGGCCGAAGTGATGCTGGAGGCAGAAAGAAACAAGCATGAGACTAACTGCTTGCTGGAGCGGATTGAGCAGAACACTGCACGCCATCAGCGAAATGACTTGGTGTCAATCAATGACTTCATCAAGTTGTACCCACCAAAGTTTAACCATTCCGTCGAGCCCCTCGACGTGGATGACTGGCTTCGCAGCATCACCCACAAGCTACGTTCTGCCAACGTAGCCGAAGCTGATAAGGTTACTTATGCTGCCTATCACCTCGAAGGCCCTGCTAGCCTTTGGTGGGAAAATTTTGAAGCTATGCGCCCGGTCGGCCAAATCACTACTTGGGCTGAATTCAGTGAGGCTTTCTGTGAGCATCACATCCTGGAAGGTCTCATAGATCGCAAGAGGGAAGAGTTCTGCAATTTCACCCAAGGAAGACTAACTGTGGATGCATATAGTCGTGAATTTGGGAATCTGGCATGATATGCTCCTGAAGAGGTATCCACCGACGCTAAGAAGCAGGCAAGGTTCCGCAAGGGACTTAGCCCTGATGCTCACGGAAAGCCTCACAAAATCACGAGTGCACCTCCTTTCAGAAGTTGGTCAATAAAGCCATCAGTGCTGAGACAGGCTAGTCTGACTATGACGCTTCACGCAAGCACTCTTGTGATTTTGGCTCTTCATCGGGCTCTGGATCTCAGAAGCGCTGGGTGTGGATTCCAAGCACGGCACTGCCACCCAGGTTCATTCCGGGGCCATCCTTTGAGGCGCCTTGTCCCAACCAGCAGTTTGCACTGCCCAAGCCCTATGGTGGCCCCGCTGCTAATGCTGCTCCACGCCCCAATGTTGTGACATGTTTCAAGTGTGGAGAGCCGGGTCACTATAGTCGAGAGTGTCCCCAGAACAACAACCCCAATCAGTCTAGAAAGTCCGTTGGTCGTGGTAAGCCAGCGAGAAAGGCATTCTACGCTAAGTCGGTCACCACTGCACGTGGCCATGTCAACTATGTCTCAGCCGAGGAGGCTCATGAGGATCCTAATGTCGTACTTGGTACGCTCCTTGTTAATTGCCACCCGCATCTGTTCTTTTCGATACTGGAGCATCTCATTCATTCATATCTGAGAACTATTCTCGATTGCATAACACAACATTCTGTGACATGCCCATCTCCATGGTAATTCAAACTCCGGGTTCCAAAGGCAAACTTCTAGAGTAAGCCATGGGAACGAAATTCTTGTCGATAGACTTGTCTTCCTTGCATCCTTAATAGCTCTCAAGTCCTCGGACATAAACATCATCTTGGGTATGGACTGGATGTCAGCTCATTACGCTAAGATTGATTGTGCCACTAGAACCGTTCAACTTACTCACCCATCGGGCAAGACAGTCAATGTCTTAACTCGAGTGGCCAAGCGCCAGCTTTACTCACTAAATGCCAACCCCCTTCCAGACCTTAAAGATATTCCGGTAGTCCGGGACTTTCCGGTTGTCTTTCCAGAAGAACTGCCAGGTGTTCCACCTGACAGGGATGTCGAGTTTGTGATAGACCTTGTTCCAGGAATCGTTCCAATTTCAAGACCCTATAAGATGGCACCCTTAGAACTAGCCGAGCTTAAGAACCAACTTGATGAGTCCTTGAAAAAGGGTTTCATCCGTCCTAGTTCCTCTCCTTGGGCTTGCCCCATCCTCTTCGTCAAAAAGAAGGATGGAACGGATCGGATGGTTGTAGATTACCGACCTGTCAACTTGGTCACTATCAAGAACAAGTATCCGCTTCCCAGGATCAACGATCTGTATGACCAGCTCGCTGGATCCTCAGTCTTTTCCAAGATGGATTTGAGGTTGGGCTACCATCATATCAAAATCAGAAACGGGGACATTCCCAAAACGGCCTTTATTACTCGTTATGGCCAATACGAGTACACCGTTATGTCCTTCGGTCTAACCAATGCCCCAGCCACCTTCTCTCGGTTAATGAACTCGGTCTTCATGGAGTATTTGGATAAATTCATTGTAGTATACCTCGATGACATACTCATCTACTCCAAGAATGAAGAGGAACATGCCACACATCTAAGGCTGGTATTGACGAAACTTCGAGAGCGTCGCCTTTATGCCAAATTCCCCAAGTGTGAATTTTGGTTGCCAGAAGTGACCTACCTAGGCCATGTAATCTCTGGTAAGGGTATTGCTGTCAATCCCGAGCGAGTTCAAGCCGTCCTTGATTGGACTCCACCTGAGACGGTCAAGCAAGTTCGGAGCTTCCTTGGCTTAGTGAGCTATTGCCGCCGCTTCGTCGAGAATTTCTACAAGGTTGCTAAACCTCTAACTGAACTCCTCAAGAAAGATAAAAAGTTTGAGTGGACCCCACAGTGCGAGTTCAGCTTTCAGGAACTGAAAAGACACCTGACATCTGCTCCCGTACTGGTACCACCAGATTTCTCCAAGGACTTTATTATCTATTGTGACGCCTCGCGACAAGGACTAGGTTGCATACTCATGCAAGATCGTCAGGTAATTGCCTATGCTTCACAGCAATTACACCCACATGAGGAAAATTATCCCACACATGATCTAGAGCTTGCAGCTGTATTCCATGTACTTAAAACTTGGCGACATTACCTCCTCGGTAATCGTTGCGAGATCTTCACCGATCACCAAAGTTTGAAATATATCTTCACCCAACCGGATTTGAATCTTAGGCAACGATGTTGAGTCGAGTTGATCTCGGATTACGACTTAGGAATAACTTACACCCCGGGCAAAGCCAATGTCATGGCTGATGCGCTAAGTCGTAAATCTTATTGTAACAACCTGATGTTACAACAAAGTCAACCACTTCTCCATGAGGAATTTCGTAAGCTTAATCTTCACATTGTTCCTCGAGGATTCCTATCCACCCTGGTGGTGAAGCCTAACCTTACAGATCAAATCATAATTGCCCATAAACATGATAAGGGCATATCCCGGATTAAGGAAAACATCGCTAGCGGAGTTGCTAAATGTTTTTCCATGGATGAGCGAGTTGTTGTCTTCTCCGAGAACCGCTTGGTGGTTCCCAAGAAACAACATTTACGCCAGTTAATTCTTAAGGAAGCTCATGAATCCCCTCTCACCATTCATCCCGGTAGTACCAAAATGTATCAAGACCTACGCCAGAGGTTTTGGTGGACTAGGATGAAGAGAGAAATTGATCAATACATTGCTGGCTGCGACGTCTGTCGTCGTGTTAAAGCAGAGCATCAACGGCCTGCTGGCACCCTTCAGCATTTGGCTATTCCTGACTGGAAATGGGATAAAATAAGTATGGATTTCATTACTGGGTTTCCTAGGACCAAGAGGGGGAATAATGCCATCTTCGTCGTGATCGACCGTCTTTCCAAAGTAGCCCATTTCCTACCTGTTCGTGAGAGTATTGCCGCTAGCCAGCTAGCTGATTTATACATCTCCCGAATAGTGTCTCTTCATGGTGTCCCATTGGAAATTAACTCAGACCGTGGGAGTCTCTTCACCTCTCGATTTTGGGAAAGTTTCCAAAATGCTATGGGAACTCGTCTCTCTTTTAGCACTGCCTTCCATCCTCAATCAAGTGGTCAATTAGAGCGAGTCAATCAAATTCTGGAAGATATGCTCCGAGCTTCTGTCATCTCATTCAGAATGGGTTGGGAGAAATGCCTTCCATTTGCGGAGTTTGCTTATAACAATACTTATCAAGCTAGCTTGGGCAAAGCTCCTTTCGAAGTTCTCTATGGACAAAAATGTCGAACACCTCTTAACTGGTCAGAAACCGGGGAAAGACAACTCTTTGGCCTGGATATGATCCAGGAAGCAGAAGAGCAGGTTCGCGTTATTCGTGAGAAATTGAAAACGGCCCAATCTCGCCAAAAGAGTCAATATGATCGCAAGCATAAGCCTATGTCTTATGAAGTTGGCGAGAAGGCTTACCTTCGGGTTACACCTTTAAAGGGAACCCATCGATTCGGTATCAAGGGCAAGTTGGCTCCTCGTTACATTGGACCCTTTTGCATTCTTTCCAAACGAGGAGAAGTTGCCTACCAATTGGAACTACCTTCGCATCTTTCCAGAGTTCACGATGTCTTCCACGTTTCTCAACTCAGGCGTTGCTTCGCGGATCCTATCCGTGGAGTGGACCACGAAACGCTTGATCTACAAGATAACCTCTCATATTGGGAATATCCCGTTCGTATCCTTGATCAAGCCGAGCGTACCACTCGACGCCATAATATCAAGTTTCTCAAGGTTCAATGGTCACACTATTCCGAGCAAGAAGCTACTTGGGAAAGGGAGGATCGTCTTCGACTCGAGTACCCCACCTTCTTCCCGACGGATTCTAAATCTCGGGACGAGATTCGTTTGAGTGGGGGTGAGTTGTCACATCCTAGCTAGTCATGCATTAGAGTGTTGCATCATGTCTACTTTTCATCAGAAACTTGAATTGGGGAAGACAGAACCCCCAGCACCCCCTTTGGAATCAACTAAGGTTTACTAAAAATATTTTCAATGAACTTGAAATGCCCTTCTAAAAAGTTCACTCTCTTTGTCTTGGGTTAGAACCTATGGCAAAATTGGTGCATGTTTTTCTAGGTCAACAGAAGGTCATTGAATTAAATCATATGTAATTTGCATTTGGGCATTTGAATGCTAGTAAATATTTTAAATGCTCAAATAATTCTGAAGATAAGTGTGGGCCATTGGAAATATTCTAAACAGAGCCTTTGATTATTTTCAGGATTTTTAGAAGTGCCTAGCTATTTTTAATAAAGCCACAAACCTACAGAAAAATATAAAACAGAAATTAAAAGAGAGGGAGAGAACTTACCTGGCCACAGCCCATCAGCCGGCCCACCTGGCGGCCTAGCGCTGTGCTGGCCCATGCCAGCCAGCTGCTTCGTCCCCGCCAGGCAGGCAGAAAGCTGACGCCGGCGAGCGCGAGCTCGCCACGGCACCAGCAGCTTGCCACTTCGCGCGCCTGGACGCTAGATAGGCTCCATGTCGCCGCCCCGACCTCGTGGACACCTCACTCGCCCCTGCCTCTCTCCCTCGCTCTCCCGCACCATGGCCGACGCGCCTACCGCCGCACCGCCGCCGTAGTCGCGCCCTCTGTCGTCCCCGCGCCGAGCCACCATGTCCAGAAGCTCCGCCGCCCTCCACTCCTTCGAGCAAGCCGAGCCCCGAGCGCTCACTTGCCCCGCAGCCTCTGCAACAACCTCGCCCGACTCCGCCATTGCCGGAGATCCTCTTCGTCGTCGCAACCGCATCAGCTCATCCCGACCGCGCCGTCCATTCCTACGTGACTGCCGTGAGCTCAGCTACCTCCCCATCCTCTCCATTTGCTTTCTCGTGCACCGTAGCAACTGCACGAAGCTTCACCGCACGCGCCACCGCCGAGCTCGTCGCCGACGTGTCTCCGGCCAACCACCGGCCACACCACCATGTCCAACACACTCACTGCACCCCCAGGAGGCCGTAGCACCCCTCTGCGCCCCCTGCCGTGCTTCATAACACCGTTTCTGTGCACGCCCGAACTTTGGCCGTCGCCTGGCTCGATGCCGGCGTCATCTTCGGCCATCCCCGCACACACTGCTTGCCCCACTCGGCGCGCGAGTTCACCAGCAGCACGTAGATGCCCTCCACCCGCCATTTGGTCGCCGGAGGAGCAATCTCGACGCCCTCCGCCGCGGCTATCCTCGCCGGCGGCTTAACGCCGGTGGGTTTGACCCGTTGACCTTGACTGGGTGGGCCCAGGTTGACTACCCTGAGTCTATGACAAGTGGGCCTACTCTGCTAATTAACCCAGATTAGTTTTAACTAAATTTAGTTAGTTTAAATAACTGCTGACACGCGGGACCCACTGGTCAGGTTGACCTGGACGTCCCCGTTGACCACTGACGTCACCCTGACGCACTGCTGACGCAATAACTAATTTCTGGATTTATTTTTATATAGAGAATTCCAGAAATTGTTGCAAACTTTAAAAAATCATAGAAATTAATCTGTAACTCCAAATGAAAAGATTTATATATGAATTTTGATCAGAAAAATTCAATCTATCCATTGGTAATGGTTTCATGCATGACAAAACAAGTTAACCTTGCTGTTTAAGCAAAATAATACAATGCACTAATATGGCTATGTTAAATGAACTAACATTTGAATCTTTGATTCAAATGGGTTCATTCCTTTCTGTTTTAGCTTGCATTAGGCCAAGACACATTCATTTTTCCATGTCATAGCATGCATCATATTGTTGCATATTGTCATGTTTTGATTATGTTCGGTGTGTCTTTCGTGGTAGGTTCTGCCTCCGAGGATAACCCCGAATATCCGTCTGAAGGGTAGTACCCTACTACCACTACATCAGGAAAGAAGCCCCATTGATCATATTGACACAATCCCATGTTCTCGCCTCTGCTCTCATTTACTGCACTAAGACAACAACGTTTCAAACTGCTATGTGCTACGGTAGTTGAACCCTTATCCTCTGCATGACCTGTCATTGCCACAGTAACTAGATGAAACCCACTAGCATGTGTAGGAGTTGATTGAGCCATGTATGTGTTTCCTACCTTGCTATGCCTGCTATGCTTAGAGTTGTGTCAGGTTTGGTTCATCTGGGTGATGGGCTAGAGTGAAATGGTTATGTCGATAATGTGAGGGATGTGTTGAACATGTTTTGGAAAAGGTATCGATGAGAGGCCATGTAGGAGTACTGGTGGGTTGTTTCATTGAGGCCGTCCATAAGAACTGAGATATGTATGCATGATTTAAGATTCAGCTACTACCACACATTGGGCCCTGAAATATGACCTCGCTCGACTTACTGACCCCTCTCGTCCTCTATCCGGGAGTTGCAACTAGTTTCTGGTGTTTGTAGGTTATGCGTTGGCAGCCATGCGTAGCGCTGACCCTAGGGGTGGGCTATGATGCAGTAGATACACCATGGCACGGTGTACCGAGTCGCCCGTTTGGTGTCTCGAGAACCCTGCACACATTTTTTGGGGCCGTTGAGGACACCCCGGCCGGATTTCCTTGCGGATGGAGCCTGAATAGGCGATAAACCTGGACTAGAGACTTGTGCGGTTAGTCTGCCGAGCACATGTCGTGTGCAGACGCTAAGTGGTGGAAACATGTGTGATGAAGTACACCCCTGCAGGGTATAAAACTATTCGAATAGCCGCGTCCGCGGTAAAGGACTACTTGGTTGCCTATACAGTTCATAGACAAGTTAATGGATACTCGTAGGATGATGCGGGAGGATCCCAGGTGGAGTATTGTGTTGGTGATTAGTGGACTCGTGTGCGAAAACTATTGTACTAGTGGTGTCCCGTAGGATAGCTTAGCCAAGAGTCAAAGCTGGCTTGCTGCAATAACTCCACCACCTTCTTGAGAATGAGCATGTATAGTAGGTTCTAATGTAAGACTTGCTGAGTACCTTTGTACTCATGTTTGCTTAATTACTGTTTTCAGATGACAACACCGCCCCCTCCGATGGGTTTTATGTAGATCTCGACGTTGATGAGTGACTTGCCACCCAGGTGGTGATCCTGGCCACGGAGGGCCCTATGTAGATAGACAAGCTTCGAGAAGCCTTCTTTCTTTCTAGTGTCTGTACTCAGACTATTTGCTTCCGCATGTGCTTGTATGCTTGTATGACTTGAGTGTCAGGTCATGTGACCCCTACCTATATGAACTTTTTATGTATGGCTCTCTGGAGCCTTTAAATAAAGTACTTGAGTTGTTGAGTTTTGTTGTGATGCCATGTTGTATTTGCACATATCGAGCATATTGTGTGTATGATTGAAATGCTTGGTATGTGTGGGATCCGACAATCTAGTTGTTTATCCTTGGCAGCCTTTCTTATGGGGAAATGTAGTCTAGTGTTCCTCGAGCCATAGTAGTCCGCTACAGCCCGGTTCACCAGAGTCCTGCTAGCCCAACACTACTACTCAGGACACTTGACTGGCCGGCATGTGTTTCACTTCATTCCTATGTCTGTCCCCTCGGGGAAATGTCACGAGGTGACATCCGGAGTCCTGCCTAGCCTGCTACAGCCCGGGTTCCCCAGAGTCCTGTTAGCCCAGTGCTACAGCCCGGATTCACTCGCTGATGACCGACATGCTCGATGTGATTCATTATCAATTGCCTCAAGATGCATTTTGGTTTGACCACCTGGAGTTCTAGTTATGTCGACCCAAGGTATGATCAAGGTTTCTACTGGGTGTCCTACCTTCGATGGGACGAACTACCCCTACCGGAAGAATAAGATGTGCATGCATCTTGAGGCAATTGATAATGATCTCTAGTATGTTGTGGAGAATGGTGTTCCCTCTGTCACTCCCACCATCAATGCTGCTGATGTGAAGAGATTCAAGCAACTCGATTCTCAAGCGAAGAATATCATATGTGGCCATCTGAGCAAAGGACAGTATGGCAGAGTGAGTGCTTTGGAGACAGCCAAGCTTATCTAGGACATGCTGTCCAAGGTCAATGAGGGAGTCTCAACACAGCGTGACTCTTGAGTTGACGTTCTTCGAAATATCTTCAACCACTTAAAAAGACTCGACAATGAAAATGTTCAGCAAACCTTCGATCGCCTCACTGACATCTCAAATGAGCTTCAAGCACTTGGTGCCGATGATATCACCGACCATGAGGTGGTGAAGAAATTGTCGAGATCGCTTGATTCCTCATTTGATACCTTGGCGTTGATGATACAAGAACGTGGAGACTATAAGTCACTTGATCCCGCTGATATCCTCGAGAGACTAAACACTCATGAGTTTCAGCTTGCTGAGAAGAGATATCTCTATGGACCAAGCTATGGTAGATCACGGGCTCTGAAGGCCAAGGCGGTATCTGAATCTGATGGTGAAGATTGTGACAGCAGCCTTGGTGACCCTGAAGAACTGAGCCAGGAGCTAGCAATGCTCGTGAGGAAGTTCCAAAAGTTCTCAAAACGTGGCCATTTTGATAAATCCTCAAGAGGTGGTGACTTGAGATCAGATTCCTCATACCATGATTACAAGAAGAGACTCTGCCATAAGTGCAAAAAATCTGGACACTACATTCAAGATTGTCCTCAGTGGGAAAAGGAATCAAAGAAGAAGAAGAAGTACAAGGATTACAGTTCTGATGATTCAAAGAAGAAGAAGAAATCTTCAAAGTCTTCATCATCAAGACCCTCAAAGTCCTCATCTCACAAGAAGAGCAGCTCCAAGAAGGCTCGAGCATTCATTGGCAAGGAAATGGACTCTGAGGCTGAATCTAAAGAAAATGAGGAAGAGGAGGAATCTGAGGAGTCAGACTCTGGTGTGGCGAGCCTAGCCCTCGCAACTGCTTTCGTCAGCAAGTCTATCTTCAACTCTAAAGAAATGGACCTCCGCAACACTACTGATGACGACGACGAGGACTACGCTCCCACCTATTGCTTCATGGCAAAAGGCTCAAAGGTACTCAAATATCCCTCCTCTGAAACTAGTGAGGATGAATCTAATGAAAACCTCAAACCCAGCTACTCTAAACTTGCTAAGATTTCTGTGAAACTGCAAAAGGCTCTTGAAAAGGTTCAAAATATGCTAGATAAAAGCGATGATATGTTGGGTGAGGAAATGGATCGCACTAAAATCTTGACTGAAAATCTTGAAAGGCTCCAGTCCAAGTTTGACAATCTTCAAGGTCATCATAACACTCTCCTATCTGATCATGAGAAGCTTTCTTATGAATTTCTTCAAAGAAAGCAAGACCTTGAGCAGTTAAGAGTGAGTTATGAAGATCTTTAGAAGGAGCGTGATTCATTACTCGCTCAACAGATCAGCGCTACTCAGGATGAATTTGTTCCTCCATGTTTGAAGTGCATTGAACGTGAAACTGCTAATTCTTCACCTGAATGCTCAAATACTTCCATTGCTGCAAATTCTTCAACTGCCTCTGCTGTCACTAATTCCTCATCTGAGGACATTGCTAGTATCACTGCCGATGATGGGTTGTAGGAATTGTATATGACAGGCATGTACAAAAGCCTCAAAGGGTGTCAGGCTCTTTATGACGTGCTTAAAAAGCAGATCCTCAACAGGAACCCTAGGAAAGAGGAAATTGCCTTTCAGAGGAAAATCAATCCTCATGGGTGATAACCCACAAGTATAGGGGATCGCAATAGTTTTCGAGGGTAGAGTATTCAACCCAAATTTATTGATTCGACACAAGGAGAGCCAAAGAATATTCTCAAGTATTAGCAGTTGAGTTGTCAATTCAACCACACCTGGAAACTTAATATCTGCAGCAAAGTGTTTAGTAGCAAAGTAATATGATAGTAGTGGTAACGGTAGCGAAAGGTAATGATAGCAAAAGTAATGTTTTTGGTATTTTGTAGTGATTATAGCAATAGCAACGGAAAAGTAAATAAGCGAAGAACAATATATGGAAAGCTCGTAGGCAATGGATCGGTGATAGAGAATTATGACGGATGCGGTTCATCATGTAACAATCATAACCTAGGGTGACACAGAACTAGCTCCAATTCATCAATGTAATATAGGCATGTATTCCGAATATAGTCATACATGCTTATGGAAAAGAACTTGCATGACATATTTTGTCCTACCCTCCCGTGGCAGCGGGGTCCTAGCGGAAACTAAGGGATATTAAGGCCTCCTTTTAATAGAGTACCAGACCAAAGCATTAACACATAGTGAATACATGAACTCCTCAAACTACGGTCATCACCGATAAGTATCCCGATTATTATCACTTCAGGGTTAACGGATCATAACACATAATAGGTGACTATAGACTTGCAAGATAGGATCAAGAACTCTCATATATTGATGAAAACATAATAGGTTCAGATCTGAAATCATGGCACTCGGGCCCTAGTGACAAGCATTAAGCATAGAAAAGTCATACCAACATCAATCTCAGGACATAGTTGATACTAGGGTTCAAACCCTAACAAAACTAACTCGATTACATGATAAATCTCATCCAACCCATCACTCTCTAGCAAGCCTACGATGGAATTACTCACGCACGGCGGTGAGCATCATGAAATTGGTGATGGAGGATGGTTGATCCTGACGATGGCGACGGATTCCCCTCTCCGGAGCCCCGAACGGACTCCAGATCATCCCTCCCGAGAGGTTTTAGGGCTTGGCGGCGGCTCCGTATCGTAAAACGCGATGAATCTTTCTCCCTTATTTTTTCTCTCCGAAACCAAATATATAGAGTTGGAGTTGAGGTCGCAGGAGCTCCAGGGGGCCCACGAGGTAGGGGGCGCGCCCCCCACCCTCGTGGCTCGGGTGTGGGCCCCTATTCTTCATCTTTTGCAAGGATTTTTTATTATTTCTGAAAAGATGTTCCGTGAAGTTTCAGGTCATTCCGAGAACTTTTGTTTCTGCACATAAATAACACCATGGCAATTCTGCTGAAAACAGCGTCAGTCCGGGTTAGTTCCATTCAAATCATGCAAGTTAGAGTCCGAAACAAGGGCAAAAGTGTTTGGAAAAGAAGATACAACGGAGACGTATCAACTCCCCCAAGCTTAAACCTTTGCTTGTCCTCAAGCAATTCAGTTGACAAACTGAAAGTGATAAATAAAAACTTTTACAAACTCTGTTTGCTCTTGTTGTTGTAAATATGTAAAGCCAGCATTCAAGTTTTCAGCAAAGATTATGAACTAACCATATTCACAATAACGCATAAGTCTCATGTTTACTCATATCAATCGCATAATCAACTAGCGAGCAATAATAATAGATCTCGGATGACAACACTTTCTCAAAACAATCATAATATGATATAACAAGATGGTATCTCACTAGCCCTTTCTGAGACCGCAAAACATAAATGCAGAGCACCTTTAAAGATCAAGGACTGACTAGACATTGTAATTCATGGTAAAAGAGATCCAGTCAAGTCATACTCAATGTAAACTAACAGTAATGAATGCAAATGACAGCGGTGCTCTCCAACTGGTGCTTTTTAATAAGAGGATGATGACTCAACATGAAAGTAAATAGATAGGCCCTTCGCAGAGGGAAGCAGGGATTTGTAGAGGTGCCAGAGCTCGGTTTTGAAATAGAGGTGAATAATATTTTGAGCGGTATACTTTCATTGTCAACATAACAACCAAGAGATGGCGATATCTTCCATGCTACACACATTATAGGCGGTTCCCAAACAGAATGGTAAAGTTTATACTCCCCCTCCACCAAGAAGCATCAATCCATGGCTTGCTCGAAACAATGAGTGCCTCCAACTAACAAGAGTCCCAGGGGAAGTTTTGTTTGCAATTATTTTGACTTGATTTGCATAAAGCATGGGACTGGGCATCCCGGTGACCAGCCACTTTCTCATGAGTGAGGAGCGGAGTCCACTCCTCTTGAGAATAACCCGCCTAACATGGAAGATACGGACAGCCCTAGTTGATACATGAGCTATTCGAGTATACAAAACATGATATTTATTTGAAGGTTTAGAGTTTGGCACATACAAATTTACTTGGAACGGTAGGTAGATACCGTATATAGGTAGGTATGGTGGACTCATATGGAACAACTTTGGGGTTTATGGAGTTGGATGCAAGCAGTATTCCTGCTTAGTACAGGTGAAGGCTAGCAAAAGACTGGGAAGCGACCAGCTAGAGAGTGACAACAGTCATGAACATGCATTAAAGTTAATCAACACCGAATGCAAGCATGAGTAGGATATAATCCACCATGAACATAAATATCGTGAAGGCTATGTTGATTTTGTTTCAACTACATGCGTGAACATGTGCCAAGTCAAGTCACTTAAATCATTCAGAGGAGGATACCACCCTATCATACCACATCACAACCATTTTAATAGCATGTTGGCACGCAAGGTAAACCATTATAAGCTCCTAGCTAATCAAGCATGGCACAAGAAACTATGATCTCTAGTTGTCATTGCAAACATGTTTATTCATAATAGGCTGAATTAGGAATGATGAACTAATCATATTTACAAAAACAAGAGAGGTCGAGTTCATACCAGCTTTCTCATCTCAATCAGTCCATCATATAATCATCATTATTGCCTTTCACTTGCACGACCGAATGATGTGGATAATAATAAGAGTGCACGTGCATTGGACTAAGCTGGAATCTGCAAGCATTCAATAAACAGGAGAAGACAAGGCAATATGGGCTCTTTTGTCAGATCAACAATAATACATATAAGAGCCACTTCAACAATTTAATTATGGTCTTCTCCTATCGACCCCCAAAGAAAAGAAAGAAATAAAACTATTTACACGGGAGAGCTCCCAACAAGCAAAAGAAGAAGAGGAAATCTTTTTGGGTTTTCTTTTTAATTACTACTACAAGCATGGAAAATAAACTAATTAAAAGCTACAACTAATTTTTTGGTTTTTCTTAAGGTTTATTAAACACACAAGAAGAAGGCATAAAAGGGAAATAAACTAGCATGGATGATACAATGAAAAAGTATGAGCACCGACATCTAGCAATGAGTGTGTGAACATGAATATAATGTTAGTGAGAAATACGTAATCCCCCAAGATTAGGCTTTTGGCCTAAGTTGGTCTATGGCCACGGCTGGCCTGGCAGATATCCATAGTAATAGTTGGGGTCATACTGAGATGAAGAAGACTCTGATTGCCACTGGTTGGCAATCATCTCCGGATCCCAATGGTAATTAGACTGTCGTGGAGGATCAACTTATGGTTCCGACTCTGGCTCTTTGGCTGATGTAGGGTTCCGTTAGGCGTGAATAGCCTCTAACGAAACAAGGTACTGGCCTGCAGATAAATCAAACAAGGAAGGAGCAGGCAGGGTAATAGTCTCAGGATGATGTTTATGAAAGAACAATTTGTATTTAAGCTCCCCTTCCCTATTCTTAACAATAAAGTCGTGTGCCACCATACTCTTATAATCTAAATAAACACGGGGCAGCAATTTTTCTTCCTTCTCATAATGCATAATAGGTATGTTAAAATGTGCAGCTAGACGTGAAGCATAGATGCCTCCAAAGATGGGGCCCTTTGTACAGTTCAGACTTAACCGTTTAGCAATAATACCGCCCATACTAACAGAGTTATCACTGAATAAACCGTGGAACAAAATAATAATATCAGGAACACTAAGGTTTCCATAGTTTCCACGACCAATTAAGCAATGACTAGCAAATATTGCAAAGTAGCGTAAAACAGGAAAATGTATGCTAGTGATTCGTGCATCGGAAACCTTCCTCGTTTCCCCTACAGTGATGGTATCAATAAACCCATCCACATCGCCATGATGTGGTTCCTCTGTCATGCCCTCGAAAGGGACCAAACAAACCCGACAAAAATCATAAAGTGACATCTCCTTATGCTAATCATATAAATACTCAACCGTAGGTGGTGAGCTCCTAGAATGGAAATGAAAGTTTTGCACAAAGATATTTGTGAGTAAGAGATACTGTTCGCATTGGTTGTGGAGGAAGGCGGTGAGGCCTGCATTCTCATCCAATTCATAAAAATCATCATAAATCCTGGCTTCTCTCAAGAAATCATCGGAAGGCCATTCACACGGTTGAACCTCCGCGGTGCGAGGCAGATTATACTTGGGCTTCTCTGCTTTTTCATTTTGCTTTTCCTTCGAGCTTCGGCTCGATGAGCCCCTCAAAAATCTCTTCATTATATTCTGAAAAATTCTGAAATTTTTAGTAACCTCAAAATAAAAGTGAACCAAACTCAATGAAATTTTTGTGATGCATCAAAACTACTTTTGACCATATAAATTTGACATGCAAGCTCAAGAAGAGGGTCAACTGAGCAGCAAAAATTTGCAATGAATAAATCACTAGAACAAAAACTAATTGGACCAATGGAGGAGTCACATACCAAGGAACAATCTCCCCAAGCATTTTTGTGAGAGGTGCTTTGAGCAAGGAGATAGAAAATGGTAGCAAAATGAGCTTGGACTCGGGTTTGAGCTGGATATTCGTGTTTGTGGGAGGAAGAAGGAGTGTGTGGGTGCAGGAATAAGTGGAGGAGGGCCATCGTGGGCCCATGAGGCAGGGGGTGCGCCCAGGGGGGTAGGGCGCGCCCTCCACCCTCGTGGCTAGGTGGATGCCCCTCCTGCTCTGTTCTCGGTGCCAAATATTCTCAAATATTCCAGAAAAAATCATATTTAAATTTCAGGGCATTTGGAGAACTTTTATTTTCGGGGTATTTTTATATTGCACTGATAATTCAGATAACGGACAGAAAAATACTATTTTTATTTTATTTAATATAAATAATAGAAAGTAAAAGGAAGGTACAGAGAGTTGTGCCTTCTAGTTTCGTCCATCTCATGATCATCAAAAGGAATCCACTAACAAGGTTGATCAAGTCTTGTTAACGAACTCATTCCGAATAACATGGAACCAGAGAAATTTCAAATAACACTATGTTACCTCAACGGGGATATGCACGTCCCCAACAATAAGAATATCATATTTCTTCTTGACAGTAGGAAGAGGAAATTCAAAACCTCCAAATATAATCGATAGAATTTTTCCAATAGAGTTGATACTATGAACTTGAGGTTGTTTCCTCGGAAAGTGTACCGTATGCTCATTACCATTAACATGAAAAGTAACATTGCCTTTAGTGCAATCAATAACAGCCCCTAAAGTATTCAAAAAGGGTCTTCGGAGAATAATAGACATACTAGCGTTCTCGGGAATATCAAGAATAACAAAGACCATTAAAATAGTAACGTTTGCAACTACAACAGGCACATCCTCACAAATACCGACAGGTATAGCAGTTGATTTATCATCCATTTGCAAAGATATTTTAGTAGGTGTCAACTTATTCAAATCAAGTCTACGATATAAAGAGAGAGGCATAAGACTAACACCGGCTCCAAGATCACATAAAGCAGTTTTAACAAAAAAATAATGGAGCATGGTATAGTGGGCACTCCTGGATCTCCAAGTATCCTTGGTATTCCACTCTTAAAAGTATAATTAGCGAGCATGGTGGACATTTCAGCTTCCGGTATCTTTCTTTTATTTGTAACAATAGCTTTCATGTACTTAGCTTAAGGATTCATTTTAAGCATATCAGTTAATCGCATACGCAAAAGATAGGTCTAATCATTTCAGCAAAGCGCTCAAAATCCTCATCATCCTTTTTCTTGGATGGTTGAGGAGGAAAAGGCATGGGTTTCTGAACCCAAGGCTCTCTTTCCTTACCATGTTTCCTAGCAACAAAGTCATCCTTATCATAACGTTGATTCTTTGATTGTGGGTTATCAAGATCAACAACAGGTTCAACTTCTATATCATTATCATTGCTAGGTTGAGCATCAACATGAGCATTATCATTAGTGTAAGTGCATCTAGTGCCCCTTAGTGATTTTGGTGTATTGAAGACTTATAGGTTAAGGGACTAATGCATTTGTGAGTGTACACAGGTCTATAAGTCTATAAGGAGTTTGATGTTTATAGAGAAAGTCGGCCACTAAAAATGAAATTCTTTGACTGAAGACTTTGGATTTCTGAACACTTTCTAAAGACTTTGAAAGTGAAGAAATTGGTGTGACCTTGAAGACTTGGTATTCATTCGAGGAACATGAAGCGTGAAGACTTTTGGTTTCGTAGTTTCATTTTCTCTTTGTTGAGTCATAGGAAACACCGTACTTTTAAAGGGGGTCGAGGAAATACTAAGGAAAATTTTCCATGTGATGCTCAACTCAAAATCTTACACCTACCAATCCCTTCGAGTGAAGCCATTAGAAATCTCATACAGTCCAGTCATATTCTTCAGTGACAGAGACGAAGTTCTTCTGGTCTCTGAGGAATTTGTTCTGACTGAGGAGTTAGGAATTTTCCAGTGCGGATTGCCTGCACAATGAGGAACATGATAGCCCTGAGGATTTTGCTACTCAAAATTCCGACCGTTGTTGTGCTATGCGCCAGCTGTCCCAAAATATCTATCCACCTAACGGTCATATCATTGAAGGGCATTTATGTCTTATCATGTCGGGCTGCTCCCTAGGCTATAAATAGCCGCCCCCTACAACCACTAGCTGGTTGGCTGCTCCGAGAGAAACTGACACTTGTCATTTGAGAGCAACCCATCCTCCGAGGACTTTGAGCGAAAATCATCAAGCGAGGAAAACCCAAACCCAAACACCTACAAACCCCAAGTGATTGAGCATCACTAAAGAGATTGATCCTGCGTGGATCCGACGCTTGTTACCTTTGAAGACTGTGCTTCTTCCAGACGGTTAGGCGTCAAGGTCTAGAGCATCCAAGAGGAATTGTGGATCACCGAGTGACCAAGTTTGTGAAGGTTCGGAAGTCACCTGAAGACTTACAATGAGTGATTGGGCAAGGTCTGTGTGACCTTAGCTCAAGGGGAATACGGTGAGGACTGAGTGTCCTGAGCTGCGTGTTGAGGACTGGGTGTCTGGGACTGTGTGTCCTCAGGTTTAAATACCTAGCCGCCCTAACTAGACGTACAACTGAGACAGCAGTTGGAAGTGGTCTACCAAACCTTTGTCTTCACCAAGCTTACTGGTTCTATTTCCTCAACTCTTTTATTTCCTCATAACTGTGTTGAGTGCTTGTTCATATCAGTGCTTGAAGACTTTGACTGAAGACGTTCTCAAATTCCTCAGTTCAATTTCTTCAGCCTATTTGTCTTCATCCTGTGTTATCCTGTGATTACGCTTCCTGTACTCTGTGCTTGTCTTCATTTCTTCATGATGACTATGATTGTGTTCTGTTATGTTTACTTTTGAGTACTTATTCCGCTGCTAGTAGTTCTTCGCTAAGGAATTTCCTCACCTGTGAATTCCTCAATGAAGAATTCATAAAAATCGTCTATTCACCCCTCCCTCTAGTCGATATAACACACTTTCAATTGGTATCAGAGCAAGGTACTCCCTTGTTCTATGTGATTTTGGTTTAACCGCCTGGAGTTTAGTTATGTCGACTGCAGGTATGATCAAGGTCTCTGCTGGGTGTCCTACCTTCGATGGGACGGACTACCCCTACTGGAAGAATAAGATGTGAATGCATCTTGAGGCAATTGATAATGATCTCTGGTATGTTGTGGAAAATGGAGTTCCCTCAGTCTCACCTTCTCTGAATGTTGCTGATGTGAAGAGATTCAAGCAACTCGATTCTCAAGCGAAGAATATCATATGTGGCCATCTGAGCAAAGGACAGTATGGGAGAGTGAGTGCTTTGGAAACTGCTAAGCTTATCTCGGATAGGCTGTCCAAGGTGAATGAAGGAGTCTCAACACATTGTGACTCTCGAGTTGATGTTCTTCGCAATCTCTTCAACTGCTTCAAAAGACTCGACAATGAAAATGTTCAACAAACCTTCGATCGCCTCACTGACATCTCAAATGAGCTTCAAGAACTTGGTGCCACTGACATCACCGACCATGAGGTGGTGAAGAAATTGTTGAGATCGCTTGATTCCTCATTTGACACTCTATCATTGATGATACAAGAACGTGATGATTACAAGTCACTTGATCCCGCTAATATCCTCGAGAGGCTAAATACTCATGAGTTCCAGCTTGTGTAAAAGAGAGATCTCTATGGTTCAAGCTATGGCAGATCACGTGCACTGAAGGCCAAGGCAGTATTTGAGTCTGAAGATGAAGACTCTGGTAGCAGCCTTGGTGATCTTGAAGAACTAAGCCATGAGCTAGCACTCGCTTTGGAAGACCCTCAAGGAGCAATGATTGCTCATCCAGTGACTACAAGAGGAGGCTCTGTCACAAATGCAAGAAATCTGGACATTACATTCAAGATTGTCCTCAATGGGAAAAGGAATCAAAGAAGAAGAAATACAAGGATTACAGTTCTGATGGTGCGAAGAAAAAGAAGAAATCCTCAAAATATTAATCATCAAAATCCTCATCTCACAAGAAGAGCAGCTCCAAGAAGGCTAGGGCATTCATTGGCAAGGAAATGGACTTTGAGGCTGAATCTGAAGAAAATGAGGAAGAGGAGGAGTCTGAGGAGTCCGAATCCAGAGTGGCGAGCCTAGCCCTCACTACTGCATTCGTCAGCAAGTCTATATTCAAAACTAAAGGAAATGACCTCACCAACAAGGCTGATGAAGGCAATGATGACTACGCTCCCACCTATTGCTTCATGGCAAAGGGTGCCAAGGTACTCAAATATACCTCCTTTGAATCAAGTGAGACTGAATCTGATGAAAACGTTAAGCCCAGCTATTCTAAACTTGCTAAGATTGTTGTAAAACAACAAAGGGCTTTTGAAAAGGTTTAAAACATGCTAGACAAAAGTGATGATATGTTGGGTGAAGAAATGGATCGCACTAAAGCCTTGACTGAAAATCTTCAGAGACTTCAGACTAGGTTTGCCAACCTTCAAGGTCATCATAACACTCTCTTAACTAATCATGATAAGCTTTCTTATGAATTTCTTCAAAGAAAGCAGGATCTTGAAAAGCTAAGAGTGAGTTATGAATATCTTCAGAAGGAGCGCGATTCATTACTTGCTCAACAAATCAGCGCTTCTCAAGAAGAATTTGTTCCTCCTTGCTTAAAGTGCATTGAACGTGAAACTGCTAATTCTTCACCAATATGTTCAAATGCTGCTAATGTTTCAAATTCTTCACATGCCTCTACTATCACTAATTCCTCATCTAAGGACACTGCTAGTATCACTGACGATGCAGGGCTGAAGGAATTATACACGACAGGCATGTACAAAAGCCTTAAAGGGCGTCAGACTCTTTGTGATGTGCTTAAAAAATAGATCCTCAACAGGAACCCTAGGAAAGAGGGTATTTCCTTTGAGAGGAAACTCAATGCTGATGGTACATATTGGAAGCCTGAGCAGTACCCCAAAACTACATGGTTTGTTGCAAAGGGACCTCCAGTTGATCCATCTAACTTATCTGGATTTGCATGTGAATCTCCTCGTTCTGATGATGAGTCATTTGACTCCAACTATAAACTGTTCAAAAATTAGAATGGTGACGTATTTGCTAGATATGTTTGCACTAACTGCAGGAACAGTTCCCCTATGAAGAAAATCTGGGTTCCCAAAAAGTGCCTTGAAAATCTTCAGGTGAATGTCCTCAGGACACCTCCTGTGAAGAGTAGGAACCCCAGAGCAAATTCTTCATATGGACCAAATTCGTCATATGGATCCAAGTCCTCATACGGACCAAACTCCACACGAGGATCAAATTCCTTAAAAGGATCAAAGTCCTCATACGAATATCATCATGCTAACAACTCTGTTTCGCAAGGAAGAGCTAAGGGCTATGAATATGAGCATTATTCTTCAAATCATCATGTTCATAAGTCCTCGAAGAATTTCTCTGGTTATTCATATGCTTATTCTAACTCCTCTTATGTGAAACGAAATGGACTGGCTTCTATGCCACCTTTCTCGTATGGAGCTCACAGAGTGATGAACTCTTTGCCACCCCTTCAGATGTGGGTGGTGAAGAAAAGGAACTAATCCCTTCTGCAGGGTCAGTTCTCCAGACGTACGTAATCGTCTGAAGAATTTGCTGGAGACCTGAGTACGCCTGAAAGGACACAGGATAATCATGAAGAAATGAACTTTCATTTCTCACGTCCTCATACTGCTTTATCTGTTCTACTGCTTGATGAAATTGATCTGATGAATTGATGTCATATTCTTCACGGATGAAGTATATGATTTCGTAAGTTGCACTAATTCATCTACAGGATGATCAACCCAAAGCCACTGAGTGGGTCCTCGATAGTGGATGTACAAATCACATGACTGGTGACAATATTATTGATGGATGCTCCATTATCTCCGTCACATCTGAAGCCTATCATCTTTGCCGACAAAGGCAAAAGTCAGGTATTGGGTCTAGGTAAGGTTGCTATCACAAAGGATCGACACATGGACAAAGTCATGCTTGTCGAGTCCTTAGGATACAACCTCATGTCTATCTCAATGCTTTGCGATCTTGATATGGTTGTTGTCTTTGGCAAGTACCATTGTGTTGTGGTTATGGAAGCTGACAATTCCAAAGTCTTCGAAGGCTTTAGGAGAGGAGACCTGTATATTGTTGATTTTTCTATAGGACCACAACCAGCCGTGTGCCTACTTGCAAAAGCTTTAGAAGGCTGGCTCTGGCATCGACGACTTGGTCATGCACGAATGAGGAATTTGCACGGGCTTATGAAGAAGAAGCATGTCATTGGCATCGAGAATGTCAAATTCCTCAAGGATCACCTATGTGGAGCCTGTGAAGCTGGGAAGATGACAAAGGCTAAGCATCCAGCAAAGACTATCATGACCACCACTCGTCCATTTGAATTGCTTCACATGGATCTCTTTGGTCCTAACCATTATTCTGCAGTTTCAAATGATGCATCTCAATATGGCTTTGTTATTGTTGATGATTACTCTCAATACACATGGGTACACATTTTTACTTACAAACATGAAGTGCAGGAAGTCTTCAAACGATTTTCCTCGAGGGATTCAACCAACTTTGGTGTGAAGATCAAGCACATCAGAAGTGAGAATGGAACTGAGTTCAAGAATTCTAGTCTTGATAACTATCTTGATGAACTTGGTATTACTCATGAGTTATCTGCTCCTTATACTCCTCAGCAGAACAGCATCGTGGAGTGCAAGAACAGGACTCTTGCTGAGATGGCTCGCACTATGCTTGATGAATACAAAATGCCTCGTCGTTTCTGGATTGAGGCAATTGATATTGCGTGCCACATCATCAACAAAGTATATCTTCACAAATTCTTCAAGAAGACATCCTCTGAACTCCTCACTGATAATAAACCCAATGTAAGTTATTTCAAAGTCTTCGGTGCTAAATGTTGGATTAGAGATCCTCATCACAACTCAAAATTTGCACCGAAAGCACATGAAGGTTTTATGCTTGGTTACGGAAAGGACTCGCGCACCTACAGAGTCTTCAACAACGTTCTTCACAAGGTTGTTGAAACTGTAGACGTGCGGTTCGATGAAACTAATGGCTCGCAAAGAGAGCACCTACCTACTGTGATAGATGAACCAGCACCTGAGAAACTATCAAGTTCAAGGCTACTGAGGATGTCATTCCTACTGAAGAATCTGCTGAAGAATTCATTCCAGAACATGAAGAACGTCGAGCTAATGCACCTGAAGAAAATACTGAAGAAAATGGTGCTGGAGAGAATGCTGATCAAAGTCCTCAATGACAACCAGCTCATCCTCGCATTGCAAAAGAAGTGCAAGTTGAAAAGATCATCAATGACATCAAAGCGCCATGTCCTCTGACGCGCTCAAAAGCTTCACATTTATCTAACTTTTGTGGGCACTATGCTTTTGTCTCTATCTCAGAGCCCACTAAGGTAGATGAAGCATTTCTGGAACCTGAGTGGATTCAGGCCATGCAAGAAGAATTACATCAGTTCGAACTCAACAATCTCTGGGAACTGGTCAAACGTCCAGATCCTCGCAAGCACAATATCATTGGCACAAAGTGGATCTACCGCAACAAGCAAGATGAAAATGGCCTTGTGGTGAGGAATAAGGAACGGCTTGTAGCTCAATGCTACACACAGGTTGAAGGAATTGATTTCGATGAAACTTTTGCACCTGTTGCTAGATTTGAGGCTATTCACATATTAATTGCTTATGCTAACCATCATGATATCAATTTATATCGAATGGATGTTAAAAGTGCATTCCTCAATGGTAAGCTTGAGGAAGAAGTATATGTTGCTCAACCCCCAGGTTTTGAAGATCCAAAGAATCCTGACAAAGTCTTCAGACTCAACAAGGCCCTCTATGGCCTCAATCAGGCCCCTCGGGCGTGGTATGATACTTTGAAGGAATTCCTCATGAAGAAAGGCTTCAAACCCAGTTCACTCGACCCTACTCTTTTCACTAAATCTTACGATAGTGAATTGTTTGTGTGCCAAATATATGTTGATGATATTATCTTTGGCTGTACTGACCAACGTTATAGTGATGAATTTGCCCATATGGTGAGTGAAGAATATCAAATGTCTATGATGGGAGAGTTGAAATTCTTCTTAGGTCTTCAAATTCGTCAACAACACAATGGCATATTCATATCTCAGGAGAAATACCTCAAGGATGTACTGAGGAAATTCGGCATGCAAGATTGCAAAGGCGTCAAAATTCCTATGCCCACAAATGGCCATATGTGCACTGATTAAATGGTATCGACTTCAATCATGAGGTATACCGCTCCATGATTGGTTCTTTATTGTACTTATGTGCATCTAGGCCAGATATAATGCTTAGTGTTTGCATGTGTGCCTGAGTTCAAGCTACACCGAGGGAATCACACCATAAGGCTGTGAAGAATATTCTTCGATATCTAGCTCACACACCAACACTTGGATTATGGTACCCCAAGGGCTCGGCTTTTGATCTCATTGGATATTCTGACTCTGACTATGCTGATGATCATGTGGACCGCAAGTCAACATCTGGTACATGTCATTTCCACGGACGATCTTTGGTCTATTGGTCCTCGAAGAAACAGAACTGTGTATCACTATCTACTTCTGAAGCTGAGTACATTGCCGCTGGTTCTTGTTGTGCTCAATTGCTATGGATGAAGCAAACTCTCAAGGACTATGACATCAACATGAAGATTGTGCCTCTCTTTTGTCACAATGAGAGTGCCATCAAGATTGCTCACAACCCTGTTCAGCACTCGAAGACTAAGCACATTCAGATTCGTCATCATTTTCCTCGTGATCATGTGTTGAAGGGCGACATTTCTATTGAGCATGTGAAGACTGAAGAATAGCTAGCCGATATCTTCACAAAGCCCTTGGATGAGAAGAGATGTAGCAAGTTGCGGGGTGAGCTAAATATCCTAGAATCTTCTAATGTTCTTTGAAAAGGACACTCATCCTAACACTTATGCAAAATTGATGACTTAGATGTGCAACACATGAAGAAACGTTTTTCTTCAATCATTGAAGAATAACACTCTAAGTGTGAAGAAATTAACAAGAATTTGATTCTTAGAACCCTATGATAATTGTACGCGGTGTGTGAAATCATCATTCTTATACGGTGAGTCACGCCACCACCAAAAGTTGAAATTCCTCAGTTGTTCAAATTCTTCAACTTTGCATTGTCTTCACTGTTTCCGTTGTTTTTCTTCTTTGGCTATATATAAATATATATATATATATATATATATATATATATATATATATATATATGAGTTTATGTCCTCTACCGCATTCACTTATGGCTACTTCTTCAAGTTGGTTTTTCTGCTAAGTGAATGTGATCGGACCCTTCCCCCTCTATGCTATACTCAACCCAATCAGTTCACAAATTCTTCATATGTGTTCTATTTGAAACTCGTTCAAAATCTTCACTGTGTCCGTGTCAGCTGAAGAAATTGCGAACGGAACTTTTAACTTATCTTATCCAAATTTTCGGAGTTGCCGCTCAAACCGTTACGCATCCCACGACATACTTATCCACTCACCCACGATCTGACACGATCTCCACTTCTCAGTACGTGGGTGACACATGTCATGCGAATGAGAAGGTTCAGGGGCACGTTCGTCCAAATTCTTCGGGCGAACGGTTTTTTACCATGGCTATAAATACCCCTCTCCCCTTCCTCACTTCTTTTACTCCGCTCGACCTCTCTCCAGCTCGAGCTTCTCAAACCCTAGCGCCGCCGCTACTTCATCATCACCGGTGAGGAAGGGCTTCACTGCCTCGACCTCGTCGCCGCCGTACTCGCGCCGGCCGCGGAAATCTTCACTCCGCCGCCATTGTAGCTGTCTTCCTCCGCCAAGTTAGGGCGTGAAAGATCAGCACTGACGAACTTCACATCTCCACACTCCTGTTCGTCGTGTTCTTCGTTCAGGGTAATTAAAAGTTACTTTTACTGCCCTCGTTGATTCGAATGATTATCTACAAAATCTTCAAAGGTGTTTTTCTTCATATCTTCACACACTAAAACACCTCTCATATCATTTGTTCTTGGTTCATTTCTCTAAGCTGCGAATTTCTCTTCAAGATTCCTCAATTGTGCGGATTTCTTATCTGTACAACTCTGGAACCTAGGACTAAGAACGCTTAGTGAAATTCTTCAAGACTTATCTGGTCAAATTCCTCAAACTTGTTCTTTATAAAACCTTTTGGGAACGCATATGACCTCTCCAAATTCCTCGCAACTATATTTTGTTCACACGTACTCATGTCAGCTGCTGAATCACTAGGTTCTCATCAACTTAACTCATTTGCAGCGTTCCTCGAAGAAAAGTTGCATACTTCTTCAGAGAATTCAATTGTTCAAATTCCTCAACTGGAGAAAATGGCTGACGGTAAGAAGCCACAGAAAGGAGGAAAGAGAGCTGAGGTCAACACAGTGTTTGAGATCCCTAATGATATATATGCTGGGTAGTGCACACCTCCTGAGGAAGACAAAAATCAGCGCAAGGTGCGCATTCAGAAGATAGAGAGGAGATGGGCTAGACAGTGGAGAGAGTACAGATATGTCACTCCCAAATACATGAAGAAATTCACAGTCAATCCTCCATGCCGGAGACCTCCATTGGCACCTGGCCAAATAGCTGATCCCACCAGCCTCAAGCGTGGTGAGGATTATCCTGATGAATGGGCCAAGCGCCAAGCCAAGTTGGCTAAACAAGCCAAAGAAGCTGTGAGGAAATTCAACGAAGACTCTGCTGCTGCTGCTGCTGCCGCTGAGGCCTCTGTCAAGCCTAAGAAGGCCATGTCAAAGAAGCCTGTGCACAAGCCAAGTGCTTCACCTTTAGCGGTTTCAAGGCCAAGTTCCTCAGCAATGCCCTCATGGCCAGAATCTTCAAAGCTCTCAAGGCCAACTTCTCATGCTGCTCCTGCTCCTCCCAAATCCTCAACTCCTCCAAAGTCATCAGCTGCTCCGACAAAGTCCTTTGCACCTGTGCATCTCGCCACGTGTCAAAGGACTACAAGCATCTCAATTGCCTCAGGAGCTTCAGCTAGTTCCTCAGCTGCACCAAATTCTTTAACGGGACCCTATCTACTGAAGACAAAGGTCACTCCTGGACGAGGTCCTCGCCCTAGTCCTCAGAAGAAGCAGGTTGCCTTCCAAGTGCCGTCTGAACAAGACGAAGCTGATGATGATGAACTTGCTGAAATCATCAGAGATAGGCAAGTCAGGGCTGTTAGAGCCAAGGGAACAGATGTGCCAATACTTTTGGATCCGAAGTTAATCCTCGAATACATTGATGTTTGGCACAAGGACCCCAACACTCCCATGCCTGACTTCAAGCTGACTCCTGGCCAAAGTCACATGCTGACCCACTTCATTCAAGAAGAAAAATGGAAATTTGAGAAGGACAGACAGATTAAGAAAGCGTAGTACAAGAAGGAGCGCTATCTGAAGAAAAACGTTGTCTCCATGACAACTGAAAAACTTGTCACTGTTCAAACTGAGATCAAGAAACTCAGTGATAAATTTGACACATACCGCGCTGACTGACTTGGAGCCAAGGTGCACTTTGTGAAACTTGCTGATAACTTCACCTCAAATGTTGCAGCCCCAACGCAACAGGAAGTTCCTCAGGCTGAAGCATCTGCTCAGCCGACTGAAGAACATGCCAGCACCACTGATGAAAATCTGGCTGCTGAAGAAAATGTGAGTTCCAGGGCTGATGACTGCATTCCTGCCGCTGAAGAAATTGCCAGGGCATCCACTAGTGGTGCGCCTGAAGAAAATGAAGAAATCAGGGCAACTGCATCAGTTATGCCTGAAGAAAATCAACCAGATTCCTTTGCTCCTCCTGCGCCAACACCAACTCCGATCCTTCCATCTGCATCAGATGTGAAGAAGACCAAGGCTGTAGAGCGTGCAACAGTGAAGAAAAGGAAAGCATCAACTACTTCAGATTCTTCATCTCTAAAGAAGATGAAGCCTTTAACTAGCTCGTTTGAAAATCTCATTGATGTTGTTCCTCTCTCTACCATGCCATCAAAGGACCTTGTTCCTTTCGATGAAGAATATGTGATCCCCAGCGGATTTGATGATGAAAATCCTTCTGCTGTTTCGTTCAAGCGGTTGGATGAAGAAATTGAAGTGGATGAGATACCTTCAACACCTGTCATTTCCTCGACTCTGCCTCAGTTCACTACTGAAGAGGCTGGAGTTGAAGAAATGGAAGATGAAGATGTGGACTTTGGCTGCTCCACATCAATGATGAGTGATGAATTCTGGGAAAGTCAGCATCCAAACTCTCCAATGTTCACACCATTGCAGCAAGTACCTCAGTCCCCTATACAAACTATTCAAATGGGCTCTGAAGAAACTCACCCCACTTCATCTGTACGAGAAGAAATTCCAGCCACTGGTGCTGCAGAAACTGCTGCTGCTGAACATCTGAAGACGCAGACTGCCACTGAAGAGGAACCAGAAATTCCTCAGCCTGAAGAACCTGTGATTGAGATTCCTGAGGTCGTGATGCAACTCACTGACACTCCTCTGCCCAAGCCAAAGGATCCATTCTCCAGGAAGCAAAAATTCAAGGCTGATGATTTCTTCGGCGAGCATGTATTCTTCACAGACTACAACCCTTATGACTCTGCTCGCATTAGGAAGAGGCGTTTCTGGACAGCTAGCCAAGCCAATTTCTATTCCTCGGTGATATTCAACAAAAACAAAATCTTCTACCATGAGCACATTCCTCACGTGGATATGGAATCTCTGTCGTCCTTCATGCCAGTCCTTAGTGTTCTTCTCGACGCTGGACTGTTGAATTTCTGCTCTGACATCTGTGATTGGAATGAAGAACTGATTCTTCAATTTTATTCGACGCTGCACATCACAGGAGATTCTAAAGATGTGAATTCATGGGTACTGGACTGGATGTCTGAGAACACTCACTACACAACACTAGCTATTGAATTGCTTTGTGCCTTACCACTCAGTCCTCCCCTTTAAGAATCTCGTTGCATTTACAGTGAACCTGATCTTACAAATCACTACATGCAAGTTCTGATGAAACCTTTGAAGCCTGGTCAGGCCCCACAAACCAAATTCCTCATGAAGGAATTACTATATGTGCCCAGAACTGTCTATCGCATTCTAACAAGGACAATGAGTCCCATCAAAGGGCATGACTCATCTGATGAGGAAATTGTTGGCATCATGAAGAATATGGTATTCAATATCGCTCATGGCATTCCTGTCAATTATCACGATTTCTTCATGAGGACTCTGGCAAATGTTGCACTTTCTCCGTTTGAGCTGAAGCCTTATGCACTCTGGATCATGAAATTCCTTAGGACAAGGACTTCACTCAACTACAAAGCTGATTTCCAGAATCACCTCAGCTACTTTCCCCCATTTGAAGTCCTCAAGCGGACCTATTCCTCAGTTGATGAAAAGGGCAAGGAACCAGCTATTATAGATGAAGGCATTCGTCCATTGGATGGACAGTTTCGCAAAGCTGCATCTTATTCCACCAATAATGACTCTACCACACATGACTCTGCCAATGCACCCAAGTCTACTCCTCAAGCCACTGCTCCTCGTGTGATGACTGACCGTGAGCTTCTGCTTAGTCTTCAACAGAAGGTGGATCGAAACCATAAATGGGTTAAGTGTCAGTTTGGTTCATTTCTTCACAACATGACTGCTACCCACAATGCAGTGAAGAAAAACCATTACTACCTCCATGAAGTTTTGGTCGCACCTGGGCAATACTGTCACATCTGTATGGTGAAGAAGATCTCAAGAAAATGGGTCTCAAGGAAGATTTTGACTGGTCTGCACCTCCACCGAAGAAATTCAAGAAGGTAAAGGTTCCTTCCTTGGTGGCCAGCTCATATTCTTCATCGCGCGACACCGATGAGAATGAAGACTTGGACGACACTGCAGCAGGCCCTTCCACGATAAACGACCAAACAACACTGGCGCTCCTTCATCAACTTGATATTCTTCAGGGGCGTTAGTCCTCATATTCGATCCTTTTGGTCATTTGATGACAAAGGGGGAGAATTTTGAGTTAGCCTTCAAGCGGTTCTTTCTATATGGGCGTTTTTATGTGTTAAGTTACAACTCTCGTTCTTCTGAGACTTTATTGGATCGAGTTGTAAACTTAAACCCGATGGTGCACTGATACTTTTGATTTGTTTTCTGCATGCTTATTCCTCATATATGCTAATGCACTCATGCTGAATTACATCAGTCACCATATTTCATCATGCATTTCAAATTCTTCATTGTGATATGTCAAATGCGTGTATGAATTACAAGATATAGGGGGAGATCTCCATGATTCTACTCTTCAAGTGTGCAATGCTTCAAAAGCAAATACCTCACCGTGCACATATTCAGGGGGAGTTCTTCTATATCTTGCAATCAAATTCCTCAATATCAGTATTTACACTTCATATGTTTATCCCCATTGAAAACTTAACCTATATTGTCATCAATCACCAAAAAGGGGGAGATTGTAAGTGCATCTAGTGCCCCTTAGTGATTTTGGTGTATTGAAGACTTACAGGTTAAGCGACTAATGCATTTGTGAGTGTACACAGGTCTATAAGTCTATGAGGAGTTTGATATTTACAGAGAAAGTCGAGCCCTAAAAATGAAGTTCTTCGACTGAAGACTTTGGATTTATGAAGACTTTCTGAAGACTTTGAAAGTGAAGAAATGGGTGTGACCTTGAAGACTTGGTATTCATTCGAGGAACATGAAGCGTGAAGACTTTTGTTTTCGTAGTTTCATTTTCTCTTTCTAGAGTCATAGGAAACACCGTACTGTTAAAGGGTGTCGAGGAAATACTAAGGAAAAATTTCCATGTGATGCTCAACTCAAAATCCTAAACCTACCAATCCCTTCGAGTGAAGCCATTGGAAATCTCATACAGTCCAGTCATATTCTTCAGTGACAGAGACGAAGTTCTTCTGGTCTCTGAGGAATTTGTTCTGACCGAGGAGTTAGGAATTCACCAGTGTGGATTGCCTACACAGTGAGGAACATGATATCCCTGAGGATTTTGCTACTCAAAATTCCGGCCGTTGCTGTGCTATGTGCCAGCTGTCCCAAAATATCTATCCACCTAACGGTCATATCATTGAAGGGCATTTATGTCTTATCATGTCGGGCTGCTCCCTAGTCTATAAATAGCCGCCCCCTACAACCACTAGCTGGTTGGCTGCTCCGAGAGAAACTGACACTTGTCATTTGAGAGCAACCCATCCTCCGAGGACTTTGAGCGAAAATCATCAAGTGAAGAAAACCCAAACCCAAACACTTACAAACCCCAAGTGATTGAGCATCACTAAAGAGATTGATCCTGCGTGGATCCAGCGCTTGTTATCTTTGAAGACTGTGCTTCTTCCAGACGGTTAGGCGTCAAGGTCTAGAGCATCCAAGAGGAATTGTGGATCACCGAGTGACCAAGTTTGTGAATGTTCGGAAGTCACCTGAAGACTTACCATGAGTGATTGGGTGAGGTCTGTGTGACCTTAGCTCAAGGGGAATACGGTGAGGATTGAGTGTCCTGAGCTGCTTGTTCAGGACTGGGTGTCTGGGACTGTGTGTGCTCAGGTTTAAATACCTAGCCGCCCTAACCAGACGTACAACTAAGACAGCAGTTGGAATTGGTCTACCAAATCTTTGTCTTCACCAAGCTTATTGGTTCTATTTCCTCAACTCTTTCATTTCCTCATAACTGTGTTGAGTGCTTGTTCATATCTGTGCTTGAAGACTTTGACTGAAGATTTTCTCAAATTCCTCAGTTCAATTTCTTCAGTCTGATTGTCTTCATCCTACGTTATCCTGTGCTTACGCTTCCTGTACTCTGTGCTTGTCTTCATTTCTTCATTATGACTATGCTTGTGTTCTGTTATGTTTACTTTTGAGTACTTATTCCGCTGCTAGTAGTTCTTTGCTAAGGAATTTCCTCACCTGTAAATTCCTCAGTGAAGAATTCATAAAAATCGTCTATTCACCCCCCTCTAGTCGATATAACGCACTTTCAATTAGCATTATCACTAATTTTAGGTTCATTACCAGATTGTGTTTCAGCATCAGAAATAGAAATATCATTTGGATTCTCAGGTGTTTCAGTAATAGGTTCACTAGAAGCATGCAAAGTCCTATCATTTTTCTTTTTCTTCCTTTTAGAAGGACTAGGTGCATCTATATTATTTCTCTGAGAATCTTGCTCAATTCTCTAGTAGCCTTCAGGATACAGAGGTTCCTGAGTCATTTTACCAGTTCTAGTAGCCACTCTAACAGCATAGTCCTCATTCTTACTATTCAATTTATTGAGCAAATCATTTTGAGCTTTAAGTACTTTTTCTACTTGAGTGGTAACCATAGAAGCATGTTTACTAATAAGTTTAAGTTCACCTTTGACATTAGCCATATAATCACCCAAGTGTTCAAGCATATTTGAATTGTATTTCAATTGTCGACCAAAATAAGCATTGAAGTCTTCTTGCTTAACCATAAATTTATCAAACTCATCTAAGCATGGGCTAGCAAACTTAGTAAATGGGATTTCAGCTTTATCCTATCTATAGAGAGAATTTACCTTTACTACCTATGTCGGGTTATCGAGACCATGAGTTTCTTCAATAGGTAATGGATTAAGATCATATGTTTCTTCAATAGGCGGTAAACTAAGACCATGTATTTCTTCAATAGGAGGTAAATTCTTAACGTCTTCAGCTTTAATACCTTTTTCTTTCATAGATTTCTTTGCCTCTTGCATATCTTCAGGACTGAGAAATAGAACACCTCTTTTGTTCGGAGTTGGTTTAGGAATAGGCTCAGGAAGTGCCCAATTATTTTCATTCGTCAACATATTATTCAATAGAATTTCAGCTTCATCCGTTGTTCTTTCCCTGAAAACAAAACCAGCACAACTATCCTGGTAATCTCTGGAAGCATCGGTTAGTCCATTATAAAAGATATCAAGTATTTCATTTTTCTTAAGAGGATGATCAGGCAAAGCATTATGTAATTGGAGAAGCCTCCCCCAAGCTTGTTGGAGACTCTCTTCTTTAATTTGCACAAAATTATATATATCCCTCAAAGCAGCTTGTTTCTTATGAGTAGGGAAATATTTAGCAGAGAAGTAATAAATCATATCCTGGGGACTATAAACACAACCAGGATCCAGAGAATTAAACCATATCTTAGCATCACCCTTTAGTGAGAACAGAAATATTTTAAGGATATAAAAGTAGCGAGTTCTCTCATCATTAGTGAACAGGGTGGCTATATCATTTAATTTAGTAAGATGTGCCACAACAGTTTCAGATTCATAGCCATGAAAAGGATTAGATTCAACCAAAGTAATTATATCAGGATCAACCAAGAATTCATAATCCTTATCGGTAACACAGATAGGTGAAGTAGCAAAAGCAGGGTTAGGTTTCATTCTAGCATTAAGAGATTGCTGCTTCCATTTAGCTAATAACCTCTTGAGCTCGTAACTATCTTTGCAAGCTAAAATAGCTAAAGCAACTTCTTTTTCAAAAACATAACCCTCAGGAATAACAGGTGATTCATATTTATTAGGGGAGGAGTCTTCATCATCACTTTCATCAATTTTACCAGATTCAATATTTTCATTCTCTCTAACCCTAGCAAGTTGTTCATCAAGAAATTCACCAAGTAGCACAGTAGTATCAAGCATAGAAGTAGTTTCATCATAAGTATCATGCATAGCAGAAGTGGCATCATCAATAACATGCGACATATCAGAACGAATAGCAGAAGCAGGTTTAGGTGTCGCAAGCTTACGCAAAACAGAAGGTGAATCAAGTGCAGAGCTACATGGCAGTTCCTTACCTCCCCTTGTAGTTGAGGGATAAATCTTGGTTTTTCGATATCTCAAGTTCTTCATAATGATAAGCAAATATAAATCCCAAGTGACTCAAAGAATAGAGCTATGCTCCCCGGCAAGGGCGCCAGAAAATAGTCTTGATAACCCACAAGTATAGGGGATCGCAACAATTTTCGAGGGTAGAGTATTCAACCCAAATTTATTGATTCGACACAAGGGGAGCCAAAGAATATTCTCAAGTATTAGTAGCTGAGTTGTCAATTCAACCACACCTGGAAACTTAATATCTGCAGCAAAGTGTTTAGTAGCAAAGTAATATGATAGTAGTGGTAATGGTAGCAAAAGGTAATGATAGCAAAAGTAATGTTTTTGGTATTTTGTAGTGATTATAGCAATAGCACGGTAAAATAAACAAGCGAAGAACAATATATGCAAAGCTCGTAGGCAATGGATCGGTGATAGAGAATTATGCCGGATGCGGTTCATCATCTAACAATCATAACCGAGTGTGACACAAAGCTAGCTCCAATTCATCAATGTAATGTAGGCATGTATTCCGAATAGTCATATGTGCTTATGGAAAATAACTTGCATGACATCTTTTGTCCGACCCTCCCATGGCAGCGGGGTCCTAGCGGAAACTAAGGGATATTAAGGCTTCCTTTTAATAGCGTACCGGACCAAAGCATTAACACATAGTGAATACATGAACTCATCAAACTACGGTCGTCACCGATAAGTATCCCGATTATTGTCACTTCGGGGTTAACGGATCATAACACATAATAGGTGACTATAGACTTGCAAGATAGGATCAAGAACTCTCATATATTGATGAAAACATAATCGGTTCAGATCTGAAATCATGGCACTCAGGCCCTATTGACAAGCATTAAGCATAGCAAAGTAATAGCAACATCAATCTCAGAACATAGTGGATACTCGGGATCAAACCCTAACAAAACTAACTCGATTACATGATAAATCTCATCCAACCCATCACCGTCCAGCAAGCCTATGATGGTATTACTCACGCACGGCGGTGAGCATCATGAAATTGGTGATGGAGGATGGTTGATGATGATGATGGCGACGGATTCCCCTCTCCGGAGCCCCGAACGGACTGCAGATAAGCCCTCCCGAGAGGCTTTAGGGCTTGGCGGCGGCTCCGTATCATAAAACGCGATGAATCTTTCTCCCTTATTTTTGTCTCTGCGAAACCAAATATATAGAGTTGGAGTTGAGGTCGGAGGAGCTCCAGGGGGGCCATGAGGTAGGGGGCGCGCCCCCACCCTCGTGGCTAGGGTGTGGGCCCCTGGTCTTCATCTTTCGCAAGGATTTTTTTATGATTTCCGAAAAGATGTTTTGTGAAGTTTCATGTCATTCTGAGAACTTTTGTTTCTGCACATAAATAACACCATGGAAATTCTGTTGAAAACAACGTCAGTCTGGGTTAGTTCCATTCAAATCATGCAAGTTAGAGTCTGAAACAAGGGCAAAACTATTTGGAAAAGTAGATACGATGGAGACGTATCAATGGGACCTAGTGGAAACCTGAGCAGTATCCCAAAATCTCATGGGTTGCTGCAAAGGGACCTTTAGTGGATCCATCTACCTTATCTGGCTTTACATGTGAATCTTGATATTCTTCTGATGAGTCAATCGACTCCAACTATAAATTGTTCAAAAATCAGAATGGTGAAGTATTTGCTAGATATGTTGGCACTAACTGCAGGAACAGTTCTCCTATGAAGAAAATCTGGGTTTCCAAAAGGTGCCTTTAAAACCTTTAGGTGAATGTCCTCATGACACCACCTGTGAAGAATAGGAACCCCAGACCAAATTCTTCATATGGATCCAAGTCCTCATACGGACCAAACTCCACACGTGGATCAAATTCCTCAAAAGGACCAAAGTCCTCATATGAACATCATTGTGCTCACCCGTCTGTTTTGCAGGGAAGATCTAAGGTCATGGATATGTGCATTATTCTTCAAATCATTATGTTCATAAATCCTCAAAGAATTTCTCTGCTTACTCTTATGCTTACCCTAACTTCTCTTATGTGAAACGAAGTGGATTGGCATCTATGCCACCTTTCTCTTATGGAGCTTGCAAAATGATAAACTCTTTGCCACCCCTTCAGATGTGGGTGGTGAAGAAAAAGAACTAACCTCTTACGCAGGGTCAGGTCTCCAGAAGAACTTAAATGTCTAATGAATTTGCTGGAGACCTGAATATGCTTGAAAGGACGCAAGCTAATCATGAAGAAATGAATTTTCATTTCTCACGTCCTCATACTGTTTTATCTGTTCTATTGTCTGATGAAATTGATGTCATATTCTTCATCGATGAAGTATATGAGTTCGTAAGTTGCACTAATTCATCTGCAGGATGATCAACCCAAAGCCACTGAGTGGGTCCTCGATAGTGGATGTACAAATCACATGACTGGTGACAGGAGCTTATTGATGGACACTAGTTTATCTCCATCACATCTGAAGCACATCACCTACGTTGACAAAGGCAAAAGCAAGGTATTGGGTCTAGGTAAGGTTGCAATCTCAAAGGATCGACACATGGACAAAGTCATGCTTGTTGAGTCCTTAGGGTTCATCCTCATGCCTGTCTCAATGCTTTGTGATCATGATATGGTGGTTGTCTTGGCAAGTATCGTTGTGTTGTGATCATGGAAGCTGACAATTCTAAAGTCTTCGAAGGCTTTAGGAGAGGAGATTTGTATATTGTTGATTTCTCTACAGGACCACAACCTGCTACATGTCTACTTGCAAAAGCTTCAGAAGGCTAGCTATGGCATCGACGACTTGGTCATGCTGGCATCAGGAATCTGCACACGCTCGCGAAGAAGAATCATGTCATTGGCATTGAAAATGTCAAATTCCTCAAGGATCACTTATGCGGAGCCTGTGAAGCTGGAAAGATGACCAAGGCCAAGCATCCAGCGAAGACTATCATGACTACTACTCGACCATTTGAATTGCTTCACATGGATCTCTTTGGCCCTACCCACTATGCCACATTTACTAATGCTGCATCCTTATATGGCTTTGTCATTGTTGATGATTATTCTCGATATACTTGGGTCCATATTATCACTTACAAAACTGAAGTGCAGGAAGTCTTCAAACGATTTTCCTTGAGGGCTTCAACCAACTTTGCTGTGAAGATCAAGCACATCAAAAGTGATAATGGAACTGAGTTCAAGAACACTAGCCTTGATGACTATCTTGATGAACTTGGTATCACTCATGAGCTATCTTCTCCCTATACTCCTCAACAAAATGGCGTCGTGGAGCGCAAGAACATGACTCTTGTTGAGATGGCCTGCACTATGCTTGATGAGTACAAGACGCCTCCTTGCTTCTGGCCTGAGGCAATTGATACTGCATGCCACATCATCAACAGAGTATATCTTCACAAATTCTTCAAGAAGACTTCCTATGAACTCCTCACTAACAAGAAACCCGATGTGAGTTATTTCAAAGTCTTCGGTGCTAAATGTTGGATTAGAGATCCTCGTCACAGTTCTAAATTTGCACCGAAAGCACATGAAGGTTTTATGCTTGGTTATGGTAAGGACTCGCACACCTACAGAGTCTTCAACACCTGTCATCACAAGGTTGTTGAAACTGTAGATGTGCGGTTTGATGAGACTAATGGCTCCCAAAGAGAGCACCTACCACCTGTGACGGATGAAATACCTGCTGAGGAATCTATTAAGCTCAAGGCTACAGAGGATGTCATTCCTACTAAAGAATCTTCTGAAGAAGTTATTCCAGAACATGAAGAACGTCATGCTGGTGCACCTGAGGAAAATGGTGCTGAAGAAAATGCTGATCAAATTCCTCAACGTCAACCCGCTCATCCTCGCGTCGCAAATGAAGTACAAATTGAGAAAATCATCAGCGACATCAACATTCCAGGTCCTCTCACATGCTCAAGAGCTTCACATTTATCTAACTTTTGTGGGAACTTTTCTTTTGTCTCTACCATAGAGCCCACTAAGGTAGATGAAGCATTTCTGGAGCGTGGGTGGATTCAGGCCATGCAAGAAGAATTACATTAGTTCGAGCTCAACAACATCTGGGAACTGGTTAAAAGTCCAGATCCTCGCACAAGGTGGATCTATCGGAACAAGAAGATGAAAATGGCCTTGTGGTGAGGAATAAAGCATGTCTTCTAGCTCAAGGCTACACACAAGTTGAAGGAACTGATTTCGATGAAACTTTTGCACCTGTTGCTAGACTTGAAGCTATTCACATATTACTTGCTTATGCTAACCATCATGATATCACTTTATATCAAATGGATGTGAAAAGTGCATTCCTCAATGGTAAGCTTGAGGAAGAAGTATATGTTGCTCAACCCCCGGGTTTTGAAGATCCCAAGCATCCTGCCAAAGTCTTCAGACTCAATAAGGCCCTCTATGACCTCAAGCAGGACCCTCGAGTGTGGTATGATGCTTTTAAGGAATTCCTCATGAAGAAAGGCTTCAAACCCGGTTCACTCGACCCTACTCTTTTCACTAAACCTTATGATGATGAACTATTTGTGTGCTAAATATATGTTGATGATATTATCTTTGGCTGTACTGACCAATGTTATAGTGATGAATTTGCCTATATGATGAGTGAAGAATATCAAATGTCTATGATGGGAGAATTGAAATTCTTCTTAGGTCTTCAAATTCGTCAACAACGCAATGGCATATTGATATCTAAGGAGAAATACCTCAAGGATGTACTGAGAAAATTCGGCATCCAAGATTGCAAAGGCGACAAAATTCCTATGCCCACAAATGGCCATTTGTGCACTGATGAAAATGTTATTGACTTCGATCATAAGGTATACCGCTCCATGATTGGTTCTTTATTGTACTTATGTGCATATAGGCCAGATATAATTCTTAGGGTTTGCATGTGTGCCCAATTTCAAGCTGCACCAAAGGAATCACACCATAAGGCTGTGAAACATATTCTTTGATATCTAGCTCACACACCAACACTTGGATTATGGTACCCCAAGGGCTCAGCTTTTGATCTCATTGGATATTCTGACTCTTACTATGCTGGTGACCGTGTGGATCGCAAGTCAACATCTGGTACATGTCATTTCCTCGGACGATCCTTGGTATGTTGGTCCTCGAAGAAACAGAACTGCGTATCACTGTCTACTACTGAAGCTGAGTACATTGCTGCTGGTTCTTGATGTGCTCAATTGTTGTGGATGAAGCAAACTCTCAAGGACTACGGCATCAACGTGGAGAATGTGCCTCTCTTCTGTGACAATGAGAGTGCCATCAAGATTGCTCACAACCCAGTTCAGCACACGAAGACAAAGCACATTCAGATTCGTCATCATTTTCTTCGTGATCATGTTTTGAAGGGCAACATTTCTATTGAGCATGCGAAGACTGAAGAACAACTTGCCGATATCTTCACAAAGCCCTTGGATGAGAAGAGATTTAGCAAGTTGCGGTGTGAGCTAAATATCTTAGAATCTTCGAATGTTCTTTGAAAAGGACACTCATCCTAACACTTATGCAAAATTGATGACTTGGATGTGCAACACATGAAGAAACATTTTTCTTCAATCAATGAAGACTAACACTCTAACTGTGAAGAAATTAACGAAGAATTTGATTCTTAGAACCCTATGACAACTGTACGCGGTGTCTGAAATCATCATTCTTATACGGTGTCTTCACTGTTTCCGATGTTTTTCTTCATTGGCTATATATATATGAGTTTATGTCCTCTACAGCATTCACTTGTGGCTAATTCTTCAAGTTGTTTTTTTGCTAAGTGAATGTGATCGGACCCTACCCCCTCTATGCTAAAATCAACCCATTCTATTCACAAATTCTTCATGTGCGTTCTATTTGAAACTCGTTCAAAATCTTCACTGTGTCCTTGTCAGCTGAAGAAATTGCGAACTGAACTTTAAAACCTATCTTATCTAAATTTTTGGCTTTGCCGCTCAAACCATTGCACATCCCATGACAACACTTATCCATTCACCCACGATCTCCACTCCTCAGTACGTGGGTGACACATGTCAAGCGAATGAGAAAGGTCAGGGGCACGTTCGTCCAAATTCTTCAGGCGAACAGTTTTTCACCGTGGCTATAAATACCCCCTGCCCTTCCTCACTTCTCTTTTACTCCGCTCGACCTCACTCTAGCTCGAGCTTCTCAAACCCTAGCGCCGCCGCTACTTCATCGTCGCTGGTGAGGAAGAGCTTCACTGCCTCGACCTCGTCGTCATACTCGCGCCGGCCACGGATTTCTTCACTCCGCCGCCGTAGCTGTCTTCCTCTGTCGAGTTAGGGTGTGGAAGATCTGCGCTAACGAACTTCACATCTCCACTTTCCAGTTCGTCGTGTTCTACGTACAGGGTAATTAAAAGTTACTTTTACTGCCCTCTTTGATTCAAATGATTTCTACAAAATCCTCAAAGGTGTTTTTCATCATATCTTCACACACTAAAACACCTCACATGCCATCTGTTCTTGATTCGTTTCTCTAAGCTATGTTTTTCTTCAAGATTCCTCAAATGTGTGGATTTTTGATCTATACATCTCTGGAACCTAAGACAAAGAACGATTAGTGAAATTCTTCAAGACTCATCTGGTCAAATTCCTCAAACTTGTTCTTTTTGAAAAACCTCTGAGAACGCATATGACCTCTCCAAATTCCTCGCAACTATACTCTGTTCATAGGTACTCATGTCAGCTGCTGAATCACTAGGTTATCAACTTAACTCATTTGCAGTGTTCCTCAAAGACAAGTTGCGTACATCTTCAGAGAATTCCATTGTTCAAATTCCTCAACTGAAGAAAATGGTTGATAGTAAGGATCCACAGAAAGGAGGAAAGAGGCCCGAGGTCAATACTGCTTTTGAGATCCCTGATGACATATATAAGGACTATTGCACTCCTGATGAGGCCACTCATGGCAAGGAAACCAAGAATGAGCGCAAAGTGTGCATCCAAAGAATAGAGAGGAGATGGGCAAGAGAGTGGAGGGAGTATAGATATGTTACTCCAAAATACATGAAAAAATTCACTCTAAATCCTCCATGCCCAAGACCTCCGTTGGCACCTGGCCAAGAAGCAGATCCCACCAGCCTCAAGCGCGGTGAGGATTATCCTGATGAATGGGCCAAGCGCCAGGCCAAGTTGGTCAGACAAGCAAGAGAAGCAGTGAGGAAATTCAATGAAGACTCTGCTGCTGCCACTGCTGAGGCCTCTACAAGCAAGCCAAAGAAGGCCATGCCAAAGAAGCCTGCTCACAAGCCAAGTGCTTCTCCATCAATGCACTCACGGCCAAGTTCCTCAGCAATGCCCTCGCAGCCAGACTCTTCAAAGCCCTCACGGCCGACTCCTCATGCTGTTCCTAAGTCCTCAGCTCCTCCGCCAAAGTCCTCAGCTGCTCCGACAAAATCCTCAACACATGCGCATCTAGCCACGTGCCAAAGGACGAAGGGCATTTCTATTGCCTCAGGAGCATATGCTAGTTCCTCAGCACCACTGCATTCCTCAACTGGTCCCACTCTGTTGAAGACCAAGGCAACTGCTGGACGAGGCTCTCGACCAAGTCCTCAGAAGAAGCAAGATGCCTTCCAAGTGCCATCAGATGAAGACAAAGCTGATGATAAGGAACTTTCCGAAATCATGAGAGACATGCAAGTCAGGGCCGCTAGAGCCAAGGGCACAAGTGTGCCTCTGCTTTTGGATCCAAAGTTGATCCTTGAGTATATTGACCTATGGCACAAGGACCCAAATACTCCTATGCCTGATTTCAAGCTGACTCCTGGCCAAAGTCATATGTTGACTCACTTCATACAAGAAGAGAAATGGAAGTATGAGAAGGCCAGGCAGATCAAGAAGGCGCAATACAGAAAGGAGCGCTTCCTGAAGAAGAACGTTGTCTCTATGACAACTAGGAACTTGTCACAATTCAATCTGAGATCAAGAAACTCAATGATGAATTTGACACATACCACGCTGACTGGCTGGGAGCCAATGTTCGTTTTGTGAGACTAGCTGACAACTTCACTTCAAATGTTGCAGTCCCAACACAACCAGAAATTCCTCAGGCTGAAGCATCTGCTTAACCGACTGAAGAAAATGCCAGCACCGCTGATGACAATCAGGCTGCTGAAGAAAATGTGGTCTAGGGCTGATGATTGTAATGCAGCCACTGATGAAATTGCCAGGGTATCCACTAGTGGTGCGCTTGAAGAAAGTGAAGACGTTAGGGCAACTGCACCAGTTGTGCCTGAAGAAACTCAACAAAATTCCTCTGCTCCTCCTGTGCCTACCCCAACTCTGATCCTTCCATCTGCATCAGATGTGAAGAATACTAAGGCTGCAGAGTGTGCAGCGGTGAAGAAAAGGAAGGCATCAACTGCATCAGATTCTTCAGCTCAGAAGAAGATGAAGCCACTGACAAGCTCGTTTGCAAACCCAATTGATGATGTTCCTATCTCAACCATGCCATCAAAGGACCTTGTTCCTTTTGATGAAGAATATGTGATTCCATGTGAATCCGATGAAGAGAATCCCTCTGCTGCTTCATCAGAGCAGATGGATGAAGAAATTGAAGTGGATACAATCCCTTCAACACCAGTTGTCTCCTCGCCTATGCCTCAGTTTACTATTGAAGAGGCCGGTTTTGAAGAAATGGAAGATGAAGATGTGGACATTGGCTGCATCACACCCATGCTAAGTGATGAATTTTGGGTAAGTCAGCACCCCAACTCTCCACTCTTCACACCATTGCAACAAATTCCTCAGTCCCCAGTAACTACTGTACACATGGGATCTGATGAACCACATGCCACACCGTCTGTCCATGAAGAAATTCCAGCCACTAGTGCTGAAGATCATGTAAATGAAGAATTGAAGTCCCAGGCTGCCACTGAAGAAGCACCTGAAATTCCTCAGCCTGTCGAACCTGAGATCGAGATCCCGGAGGTTGTGATGCAATTGACTGACACTCCTCACCCTAAGCCAAAGGATCCATTCTCAAAGAAGCAGAAATTCAAGTCTGGTGCTTTCTTCGGCGAGCACGTGTTCTTCACTGACTACAATCCCTATGATTCTGCTCGTCTTAGAAGGAAGCGCTTCTGGACTGCCAGCCATGCCAACTTCTATTCTTCACTGCTTTTCAACAAGGACAAAATCTTCTACCATGAGCATATTCCTCATGTGGACATGGAATCATTGCATTGTTTCACTCTTGTGCTTAGTGTGCTTCATGACACAGGCCTCCTCAATTTTTGTACTAACATCGTTGATTGGAATGAAGAGCTCATTCTTCAGTTCTATGCTACACTGCATATCACAGGTGATCCTGAAGATATCAACACCTGGGTCTTGGACTAGATGACCGATAATACTCACTATAAGGCACCGGCCTCTGAATTGCTTCACGCCCTGCCCATTAGTCCACCCAGTGAACGAGCTCACTGCCTGTACCATGAACCTGAACTCACTACTCATTACATGCAAGTGATAATGAAGCCTCTGAAGCCCAGTCAAGCCCCAAGGACCAAATTCCTTGTAAAGGATTTACTCTATGTGCCCAGAACCGTCTATCGCATTTTGACGAGGACAATGAGTCCCATCAAAGGCCACGACTCATCTGATGAGGAAATAGTTGGCATCATGAAGAATATGCTATTTGACATCATTCATAGCATTCCTATCAACTATCATGATTTCTTCATGAGGACTATGGCAAATGCTGCACTTTCTTCGTTTGAGCTGAAGCCTTATGCACCTTAGATTATGAGATTCCTCAGGACAAGGTCTTCACTCAACTTCAAGGCTGATTTTCAGAATCACCTCAGCTACTTGCCCCCGATTGAAGTCCTCACGCAGACTTTTACTTCAACTGATGAAAAAGGCAAGGCTCCTGCTGTCATTGATGAAGGTATTCGTCCATTGGATGGTATGTTACACAAAGCTGCATCTTATTCCATCAATGATGACTCTGCCACACATGATTCTGCTGCCCATGCCTCCAAGCCAAATCCTCAAGCCACTGCTCCTCGTGTGATGACTGGTCGTGAGCTTCTACTTAGTCTTCACCAGAAGGTGGATCGAAACCATAAATGGGTTAAGCGTCATTTTTGTTCATTTCTTCACAACATGACCGCTACACACAATGAAGTGAAAAAAAACCACTACTACCTCCATGAGGTTTTCGGTAGCACCTGGGTTATTCTGTCCCATGTGTATAGTGAAGAAGATCTGAAGAAAATGGGTCTCAAGGAAGATTTTGACTAGTCTGCACCTCCACCGAAGAAATTCAAGAAGGTCAAGGTCCCTTCCTTAGTGGCCAGCTCTTATTCTTCATCGCGCGACACCGATGAGCATGAAGACTTGGACGACAATGCGGCAGGCCCTACATCAACACACGACCCCAACAACGCCGGCGCTCCTCCATCAACTTGATATTCTTCAGGGGCGTTAGTCCTCATTTTCGATCCTTTTGGTCATTTGATGACAAAGGGGGAGAAATTTGAGTTAGTCTTCAAGCGGGTCTATCTTATATGGGTGTTCTTTTGCTAAGTTACAACTCTCGTTCTTCTGACACTTTATTGGATCGAGTTGTAAACTTAAACCCGATGGTGCTCTGATACTTTTGATGCGTTTTTCTGCATGCTTATTCCTCATATATGTTAATGCATGCATGCTAAATTACTCAGTCACCATATTTCATCATGGATTTCAAATTCTTTAGATTATGTCAAATGCGTGTATGAATTACAAGATATAGGGGGAGATCTCCATGATTCTATTCTTCAAAGTGTGCAATGCTTCAAAAGCAAATTCCTCACTATGCACTTCTTCAAGGGGAGTTCTTCTATATCTTGCAATAAAATTCCTCAATATCAGTATTTACACTTCATATGTTTATCCCTGTTGAGAACTTAACCTATATTGTCATCAATCACCAAAAAGGGGGAGATTGTAAGTGCATCTAGTGCCCCTTAGTGATTTTGGTGTATTCAAGACTTATAGGTTGAGGGACTAATGCGTTTGTGAGTGTACACAGGTCTATAAGTCTATGAGGAGTTTGATATTTACAGAGAAAGTCGACCCCTAAAAATGAAGTTCTTGGACTGAAGACTTTGGATTTATGAAGACTTTCTGAAGACTTTGAAAGTGAAGAAATTGGTGTGACCTTGTAGACTTGGTATTCATTTGAGGAACATGAAGCGTGAAGACTTTTGTTTTTGTAGTTTCATTTTCTCTTTCTTGAGTCATAGGAAACACTGTACTGTTAAAGGGGTCAAGGAAATACTAAGGAAAAATATCCATGTGATGCTCAACTCAAAATCCTACACGTACCAATCCCTTCGATTGAAGTCATTGGAAATCTCATACAGTTCAGTCATATTCTTCAGTGACAGAGACAAAGTTCATCCGGTCTCTGAGGAATCTGTTCTGACTAAGGAGTTAGAAATTCGCCAGTGCGGATTTCCTACACAGTGAGGAACATGATAGCCCTAAGGAATTTGATACTCAAAATTCCGACCGTTGCTATGCTATGCGCTAGCTGTCCCAAAATATCTACCCACCTAACGGTCATATCATTAAAGGGCATTTATGTCTTATCATGTCGGGCTGCTCCCTAGGCTATAAATAGCCACCCCCTACAACCACTAGCTGGTTGGCTGCTCCGAGAGAAACTGACACTTGTCATTTGAGAGCATCCCATCCTCCGAGGACTTTGAGTGAAAATCATCAAGTGTGGAAAACCCAAACCCAAACACCTACAAACCCCAAGTGATTGAGCATCACTGAAGAGATTGATCCTGCATGGATCTGACGCCTATTACCTTTGAAGACGTGCATCTTCCAGACGGTTAGGTGTCATGGTCTAGAGCATCCAAGAGGAATTGTGGATCGCTGAGTGACCGAGTCTGTGAAGGTTCGGAAGTCACCTGAAGACTTACCATGAGTGATTGGGTGAGGTCTGTGTGACCTTAGCTCAAGGGGAATACGGTAAGGACTGAGTGTTCTAAACTGCCTGTCCAAGACTGGGTGTCCGGGACTGTGTGTCCTCAGGTTTAAATACCTAGCCGCCCTAACCAGACGTACAACTGTCACAACAGTTGGAACTAGTCTACCAAATCATTGTCTTCACCAAGCTACCTGGTTCCATTTCCTCAACCCTTCCATTTCATCAGTTATGTGTTGAGTGCTTGTTCATATCTGTTTGAAGACTTTGAATAAAGACTTTCCCAATTTCCTCAGTTCAATTTCTTCAGTTTGTTTCTCTTCATCGTGTGTCATCCTGTGTTTATGCTTTCCATACTCTGTGCCAGTGTGTAACACCCACACTGCGGCTATATCTCCCACGTGTCGGGGCACGACTTAGAGGCATAGCCGCATGGTAGGCATGTCGCAAGAGGGGTAATCTTTACACATCCCATGTACTGAATAAGAAAGGGATAAAGAGTCGGCTTACAATCGCCACTTCACACAATACATAAATAGTCATACATCATCCAGAATACAATCAAGGTCCGACTACAGAACCAAAATAAAGAAAGACAACCCCAAATGCTAGATCCCCGATCGTTCCAACTGGGCTCCTCTACTGATCGTCCGGAAAAGAAACATAGTAACGGCCCGAATCCTCGTCGAACTCCCACTTTAGTTCGGTAGCGTCCCCTGCACTGGCATCATCGGCACCTGAATATGTTTGGAAGTATCTGTGAGTCACGGGGACTCAGTAATCTCACACCCTCGCGATCAAGACTATTTAACCTTAAAGGTAGGAAAGGGGTAGTGATGTGGAGCTGCAGCAAGGCACTAAGCATATATGGTGGCTAATTTACGCAAATTAGAGCGAGGAGAGAAGCAAAGCATGGTCGAGAAGCTAATAGTGATCAAGAAGTGATCCTGAAGCTACTTACGTTCAATAATAACACACGACCGTGTTCTCTTCCCAGACTCCGCCGAAAAGAGACCATCACGGCTACACACGCGGTTGATTCATTTTAATTAAGTTAAGTGTCAAGTTTTCTACAACCGGATATTAACAAATTCCCATCTGCCCATAACCGCGGGCATGGCTTTTGGAAGTTCAAAACCCTGCAGGGGTGTCCCAACTTAGCCCATCACAAGCTCTCACGGTCAATGAAGGATATTCCTTCTCGCGGGAAGACCCGATCAGTCTCAGAATCCCGGTCACAAGACATTTCGACAATGGTAAAACAAGACCAGCAAAGCCGCCCGATGTGCCGAAAAATCCCAATAGGATTCGCACGTATCTCGTTCTCAGGGCACACCAGATAGGTCAAGGTACGAGTAAAACCAACCCTCAAGTTGCCTCGAGGTGGCCCCACAGGTTGCCCATTTCGGACCAACACTCAGAGGAGCACTGGCCCGGGGGTTTTAAAATAAAGATGACCCTTGAGTCTGCAGAACCCAAGAGAAGGTAGGTGGTGGTAGGTAGGAAAATGGTAAAACCAAGGTTGGGCCTTGCTGGAGGAATTTTATTCAAGGCGAACTGTCAAGGGGTTCCCATAACACCCAACCGCGTATGGAACGCAAAATCAAGGAACATAACACCGGTATGACGGAAACTAGGGCGACAAGAGTGGAACAAAACACCAGGCATAAGGTCGAGCCTTCCACCCTTTACCAAGTATATAGATGCATTAATTAAATAAGAGATATTGTGATATCCCAACATATCCATGTTCCAACATGGAACAAACTTCAACTTCACCTACCACTAGCAACGTTATAAGACGGACTGAGCAAAGCGGTAACATGGCCAAACAATGGTTTGCTAGAAAAGGTGGGTTAGAGGCTTGACATGGCAATACGGGAGGCATGATATAGCAAGTGGTAGGTATCGCGGCATAGCAATAGAGCGAACAACTAGCAAGCAAAGATAGAAGTGATTTCGAGGGTATGGTCATCTTGCTTGCAAAGTTCTCAGAGTTGACCAAAGCTTGATCCTTGTTAGCGTACTCAACAGGTTCCTCAATCACATACTCGTCTCCCGGCTCTACCAAAATCAAGAACAAAAGCAAAGGACCAACAATCAATCACGATGCAATGCACAAGCAACATGATGCAAAACATGGCATGATATGGGAGATGTGATATGCAAATGGCAAAATCGATATAAAGATCACCGGAATCGGATGCACGGTTTGCAAATGGCAAGCAAAACAAGAATGGCACCATTCTGCGTTAACAACACGATGTCATATAGAATGCAACAAGAGACTAAGCTAATACACTCCAACATAGCAACAAAGCATATGGCAGTGATGTAATCAAGATGCTTGACAAAACATGAACACTGAGCTATGGCTAAATCACACAAGAGCAGGTTCAAACAAGCATGGCAAAAGTGCAAAAGATATCAGCTTCACGGACTTAGTGAAAATACTAACATGCCAGGAATAACATCAGGAAGCAATGTTTAGAGCAAGCTAACAACATGCTACAGGAACATATCATAGCAAACAAAGGCATGGCATGAATCTACTAAATGCATAGAACAAAAGTCTCTTACTGATCATGAGCCAAAAAGGCACAGAAGATATGGTGGCACCCATGTAAAAATAGCAAGTTTTATTAACAGTTTCAGACTTAGAAGAAAACCGAGCATGGCATAAACAGAATTATGAAGGCATCTTTGCGAGCTCAAATCACTCATCACAAAGCCTTGCATGACAAACTAAGCATATCAACAGCAAGATGACATGTTCATAAAGCTAACCATGGCAAGAGCAAGTTCATAGCATGCATGGATCAACTACAACAACCATGGCAAAATTGATTAACATGTAAACAATCTGCCAGGAACATTTTATAGCAAAAGTCGAGCAAGATTGGGGCATGTATGGATAGAGCATAACCATATGTTCAAAACATCCTTACTGAAGCAACTCAAAACAAGCATGGGTCTCACTGTAGCCTCAAGTTTACATGGCATAAAAATAACAGCAGAACAAGGACTTAGCAAAATCCTAAGTCCCTGAAAACAACAATATCATGAAGGCTACTTTGCATGCTTGTGCTAGTCACCACATTGATCACAAAAATACATGGCAAGCACCTCTGTAAAGATGGCATGGCATAGATCAAAACACATGTAGAGCTCATGCCCATATGATGCACGCAACAAATGTGATAAAAATGACAAATCACCTTAAACTGATAAGCAGCAGCAGTAAACAATTTATAGCACTCTTGCATCAATGGTTTCGGTATCAAGATGGACTCAAACAAGCATGCCACAATGGAATGAAATGAAGATCATCTCCCAGTGAACATTTTGATATCTCATATGCATGAAACAGAGCTACGATCATGGAGATACGAGGCAATGAACAGAGCATGAAATTATTGGGGGGGAGGACTTAGACGAAATTACCCAACGCGAAAACGGGTTCCAGGTCGGGGAAGCTCCTTTGCTCGTACACAACATCCATGGTGGAAGTCAACGCCGACGGCAAGGGGGCGTGGGACTCCGGTGGGTGTCGGGAAGGCCTGGAATGGGTGGATCCGGGCATGGGGCCTCCGGATCCAGTGGCGGAAGGGGTCCTCGTAGTCCGGATGGCCGGCGACGAACAGAGGCAGGGCGGCGGTCTTCGGGCGCCATGGTCGTCTGGGAGCTCCTATAGGGAGCACGGGGAGCGACTAGGTGAGAGGGAGAGCAGAGGAGGGAAGGAGAAGGAGGCGGGACGGCGCGACCTAGCTCCGGCAAGGTCCAGCGGCACGCTCGCCGGCCGGCGTGGCGCGATGGTTGAGCGAGGAGTCAGAGTGGGGCGCTCGCCGACGGGGACGGAGACGCGGGCGTGGGGCGGTCGGGCCCGAACTGAACCACGATGGGCCTGGCGGCGTCGGAGATCCGGGTCTGCGTGGGCCCTCGATGGGCTTTGCGGGCCCGGCGGCGAAGTGGGGCGCGGCGCGGACACATGTCGCGATTCGAGTGGTTGAGGGGCGGTGATGGACATGTCCGGTGGGGAAGCAGATGCGTCTAGTGGCGCGAGGAGGAAGATGACTAGGGTTTCGTGTGCGAAAAATGGAGGGGGGCTAATTTATAGATAGAGGGAGCTAGGAGAGTCCAAATGTGGTGTAGTTTTCGCCGACATGATCGTGATCCGATGACGAAGGACATGGGAGTGGTTTGGAAGGGTTATTGGGCTGTTTTGGAGGGGTGTTGGGCTAATATTTTAAATAGGGGCAAATGTGTAACTTCCCTCGGACGTGACGCAACCGCCCTACCTGTCAGCCCCGTTCATACACCATGGGAGCCAACCGTGGGCGGCAAAAGACCCTCTCCTCTCCCGAAATCGTTACCGGCAAATATTTGGGAGATCCGAGATTACCGTCCTATCCCCAACCAACGTGATGTCAGAAATTTTAAACGGGGGATAAGTTCGTAACGTTCACACATTTCAGACAAGCGCGTTGCAAAGTTTGAGATCCCGCCCCTCCCCCTCCATTTCCCAATTCATACGTCGTCGACGCCACGACAACCTCCCCACTGCGGACAGCCTCCTCCGTCCGCCACCACATCCTCCACCTTGCCAGAGCCGCTACCCCTACCCCGTCGTCCACTGCAAGAGATGGACGTCTCTCGTCCACGGCACCGGACCAGGATCCTTTCATCGTGTTGTCTCGCTTCATCGGCGCCGTCGTCCACTTTGTCGTTGCCGCTCCTATGACCGCCTCGTCCACGCCAACAGGATTTATCCCCCAACCCGGTTGTCTGCCATCTAAAGTCTCCTTCCCCATCGCCGACAGCCATCGCACACGCAGCACCCTCAACATATTAGCAGGGGCCTACACGTCGTCGCAAGAGAGGTGGTACTCTTCCATATGTGCTTAAGTTATTGATCTCACCCGGAAAATAGATCTTAAATTGTTTACTATACTTTTCTAGTCCGTACCAAATCGTAGTGGCTAGTTGAATGCAAATATTGGTTGCGAAGTAGCTTTGTCCGGTTTGCACCTTCAGATCCGCCACGTCACGGTCACTATACTCGTAAAGCTTATGGTTCCCCCTTTATATTCACTACCATCATTGTAGGTGCTTCACTACTTCGTGTCATGCTAGCACTGCTCCTCAAGACCTCAACCCATCAAGCAAAACAACATGCCACTCATAATTCCAAAGCTTACGTGTTGAAATATGAATCTGACATGATGCTCGTATTACTAAAACAGAGAACGTTTAATTGGTCACCTAATGTTCCTATATTCGTTTCGAAAAGCATGTGCTCCACCCACTGGTCCAGCTAGTTCCACTTTCCTGATTTTACTCTTGATGATTATGGTTTTCCCCTTTTATCTACTCTACTATGATCTGAGTAGGTGCTTCCTATCATACTAGCATTACTCCACCCTTCAAGCTAAACAACACAACACTCAAAATTCCAAAGCTTAGTTGTCCAAATATGATTGTGATATGATACTGATATTAGTTAACAGACACATTTAATTGGTTAGCTCAAGGTCCCACTTGAGTTTCCAAATGCATGTCACGACATATAGAGAGACAGCAAAATTGCATTTCTTTGTCACTTGTTGACTGTACTTTCTTGTCCATACCAAATCTTAGTTGTTATTTCAAGGCAAATATTGGTTGCTAACTACCCTTTGTGCGGTTTGCAGCTTCAGATCTACCATCCCACTGCCACGGTCAACACTATACTCATCATGCTTACGGTTTCCCCATTTTATCATGACCACGATCAGCCTATGTGGTTCGTGTCGTAATAGCACTGCTCCACCCATCGAGCTAAACAAGCTTAGTTGTACAAATTCAAATCTGATATTATGCTGATATTAGTAAAACTGAGAGATGTTTAATTGGTCAGGTAAATGTTCCTACTTTAGGTTCGAAATGCATGCGAGCCACATATGGAGAGACCGGAAGGAATAGTATTTCTCTCTGCGCTCTGTTTCATCATGGGTGGCCAACCGACATTGTATAGAAAGACTTGTAATATCTTCAATCTGCTTGCTCTTCTGCTCTTCTTTAAGATGATCTGCTTCTCTTGCGGTTGACTGGTCAGGTCGAGTTATTCTCCCTTAGTATCTTTTGAATCTGTCAGGTCAGGTCGACTTGTTCTTCTTTACTATATGTTGAAGCTGTCATCTGCGAAGTATCATCACTTCTGGAGCTCTCATATTTTGAGTAGTAGGCCAAATTATATTAATGCACACACCAAATTACAGCATGCATGTCACCTCTTAGAAGAATTATAGAGATAGCACAAAGGGGTTTACATGGAGGAAGTATTGGATTAGAATCACTTCTGCATTACAAAGATAATCTCATGTGTTTTTATGTTTTCATGCATGTCGGGTATTGAACATTATCAAAATGAATATGAGAACGGGCGCATGAGAGGAATATTGCGGAACAATCCACTGGCTAACAAACTTGGGATGGTGGAGGATGGCCTATCTTATTCACCCATCAAGGTGCATGCTCTAACTTGGCAAGGTTGTATTGGTCGCACATATTTTGCATCTGACCTCTTGCATTACTTCTACTTTGTTACACCATCTGCTTAGTTTAAGCATCATATATGAGTATATGCCATACCTATCCATTTTCTGTACCTATTCCATGTGTCGTCATACTATGTTTTTCCAGTCAAATGTTGTTCTTTCGTAATAGATGTCCAAAAGGAAGAGGGTGATTGCAGATCCTCAGTACAAACTAGGTATTTGGAAAAGGTAGTGATACCTATTAAATCAGATAGATCAGCAGCCACAGAAAAAACAGGCCCAACTGTAACAGACTTTACCCCTACTCCAGTGGCCAAACCCCTATTAGAACTGCTGACAGCCCAACATCAGGTACTGTCTATGATATCAATTCAAAATTTGAACTCCTAAATTTCTGCATGTGCCTTACCTTCTCTCTTGTATGAAAACTAATTTTAGATGAATCTCGTTGCTCAAAGGATCATAGGATCTCGCGACAATACTGGGCTCTGCATTGCTCTTGTCAGCACCTCTTGCCCTTTGTCAGCAAACTTACACTCATTGCTGTTTGATTATGTAGCATCATTGTAAATGTTTGCTTCTTTATCCTCCCTTTGCTTGAAATTATAAGTTCTATATTTACTCTTAGATAAATTTAGAATTAACACAATGGTTATGAAGTTTTGGATTGCTCATGTAAGTACTTGTTGTCATATACTCCCTCTGTATCGAATTAATTGTTGATCAATTGGATGTATTTAGAACTTAATAGTGCTAGATACATCCATTTGAGCGACAACTAATAACGGAGAGTGGTGGTATTACTGTACATGAATCGCGAGATAGTTGATTGTCTAGCATTACTCTGCATCTTATCTGCCCTGCCCTCCACTTTCTCCAAATTATCATATCTACATTTACTCTTACCAAAATGTTGAATAAAGCCAATGCCACTGCACATGTTGATGTCTGCATTCCTCTTGTCAGTACCTTTCGCCTTGTAACAATGTACTTAATTAATTGCTATTTTATTATGTATCATCAGTCTGCACCTGAGCTTCATTATCCTCTATTTCTTCCAATATTATTTGATCTATATTTACTCTTTGCAAAATGTAGAATAATGGCAACGCTTATAAAGAATTTTCTTTGGGGAATTTATTGAATTATCTTTCCATCAACATGGAGAAGGGCTTTGTCCAGCCCGTGTTAACATGTAATGTAACTTCACCCTTCTCAAGCCTTCAAACTTTGTTCTAGTATAGATTTGGATAGGCATCATTTCCTCCACTGCTGTTTACATCCGATTGGATGTTTGCAACAACTACCAGTTTTAAATTGTAGTTGTAAAAACATGTTCCTTATGAAGAACAGATCCATTTATTTGCTTATATAATTGTGAAACCTGTTACGTGTCTCCTTGTTTGTCCTTCAGAGTTGTATCTCTTATGCCATGCAGAACTTCAGGAAAGATAGTGAGCCAAACCATATTGAGGACAACAAGATGACCCCAAGGTCCTGTCTTGATGAAGACAGTGAGTTGAAGCTACTCACCAACATGTGTGAGACAACCTCTGTGCAGTCACTGCCTCAATCAGTTCGACTTCTTCGGTCTCAACTTAAAGCGGAAAGGCTTGCTTTAGCTCAGCTCCGACTTGAAGTCAAAGATGTAATGAAGATGTCAGGGGACTGCCTTGCGCACTATGGTGCCATACAGCTAGGGATGAAGCATCTATCGTTGACACAACTGAGGTTTCATCAGCTTGTTCGGCTGCTTGCGGGGCCCGAGCTTCCCAGGTGTAGTGCCTTCTGAAGTGCTCTCCGTTTTGTATATTCTTCTGTCGGCGCGTTTATATGCAGTGGTGGCGACCTTTGATGCCCAGTGTATGTAATCCACGGTCATGTTGTGCTTTATTATCACCGGTAGCGAACTTTGATTCCCAGTGGATGTAATATGCCGTAATTTCTTTTTTGTATAGTCTAGGTTTATTCTTCGGTTGGTATGCTGTAATTTAGGCCGAAAGGTTTAGTGGATCTCAGTGTTATCGGTCTTCAGGCTGGCCCGTTACTCATATGGGCCAAAATGTGGGCCTATAATCATCTTGGTCCATTAGCAGGTCTAAACCTATAGTAGTTTCCCGCCTTTAACAGGCCATGGGCTACATATTTACTGTAGTGACACTGGGCTTCCTACGGGCCGTAAAAACAATGGGCCTTCTACGGGCCGTAGAAACAATGGGCCTTCTATGGGTCGTACCATCAATGGGCCTTAGACGGGCTGTATGATCGATTAGCCAAACATGGGCCAAAAATAGACCGCATTATGGCTGTAAACGGGCTAGAGTTGGAGTCGTCCGTTCATGGGCCGACCATAACAGGCTGTCGTTAATAGGTCGTATTTGATGACGCTATGAAAATGGCCCAACGTATTAACGGGCCACAAACGGGCCAACTGTAACCATGGGCTAAATTTGGCCCACAAGCAGAAAATGGCAGTAACGGGCCGTAAGTAACCGAATGCTGGAAATGATCCCAAGAATAAATGGGCCCTTAGAAGGCCGAAAGATAACATGGGCTGCAAACAGCCCAATGGATTAATGGGCCGTTAATGGGTATAAAGTGATACAAGGTTGTCAGAATCACGATTTTGAATCGGATCGGAGCTCTGATGGTAGGATCGCAAATCGTAGAATCTTCACTATCAGGATCGTAAAAACATAGATTATAAGAACTAAAATCGTAGAATCAGAGGGGTTAGTTTGGATCGTAAAGTCGTAGAATCGTATAACAGAATCGCGATGATGACAACCTTGTGATACACTGTTCAGTATGGGCCAGTTTCAGCACGAGTCGTTAATGGGCCAAGAGTTACAAAGGCCCTCGTATGGGCCGAAAGACATCATGGGCCATACATGGGCCGGAACTTAAAATGGGCTGCAATCATATTGGACGGCCCAGATGGCGCTACTGGGCCTAATTCGGATAGGTCATAATAGGCCCTGGGTTAGCGGGCTGTAAATGGGCTATATGCGAATAGGCCGTTAACAGGCTTTCCGTGGGCCGGCCCGCCACCTTTTGACCAAGTCAAACGGGCCGGCCTTTTCACAGGAATGGGCCTCTATTCGGCCATGCCATGTGTCGACGTATCATAGGCGCCTTCGGTCCAATGAGTGGATGACATATGTCCCAACAGTGAGCTGACATGTGTTTCCTCCAGCCAATGATGATTTTTCACGTGGAAAATCCCCATTGGTCGGGGCTGTTAGCCGGTTATCGGATCCAAAACCGGACCCAATAGCTTTACAGCGTTCCGTTATGGTGGATGCCACATGTCGGTCACCCTTGACGAAAGCACTTCTGTGACGCGTGATTTATCATCATGGAAGTGGACACTTCTGTGATGATAATTTTGGTAATGTCATGTAACACTTCTACGACAGCAGAGGTATGACTATCTTGATTCTGCCACAAAATTGTCATGGATGTACATGCATGATAGAAAAACGTGACCTACTGTGACAAACACATATCATCACGGAAGTGTATTTTATTGTCGTGGAGGTGCCCCACACCTTGATCTCTCCAACCCTCACGAGCCGGCCTAGTGAGGCCGCCCTGAGGAGGTCTTCTGTCGCCAGCCTCGCGAGGCTTGGCCCCTCGCGAGGGTCTTGAGCATTGGTTAACGAAGATGGGACATACTAGGCCCCGGGTGGAGCCGCGCCCTGGGCCGCAGGCAGGCAAGTCTGGGGACCCCCATTCCCAGAAAGCCGACAGTAGCAAGTAACAAAAGTGAGTGGAAACAGTATTGCAATGCTTGGAAACAAGGCCTAAGGTTCATACTTTCACTAGTGCAAGTTCTCTCAACAATGATAACATAATTAAATCATATGGCAATCCCTTAACGTGTGACAAAAGTCACTCCAAAGATCCTATCACGGAGAACATAAGATGAAATTGCTTATAGGGTATGAAACCACCTCAAAGTTATTCTTTCCAATCAATCCATTGAGCCATTCCTATAAATGTCACAAACAACCCTAGAGTTCGTAGTAAAATATCACCATATGACACACATCAATCAACCCTAATGTCACCTAGATACTCCAATGTCACCACAAGTATACGTTGGTCAATTATATGATATGCATCAAACAACTTCAGATTCATAATATTCAATCCAACATAAAGAACCTCAAAGAGTGCCCCAAGATTCCTACCGGAGAAACAAGGACGAAAACGTGCATCAACCCATATGCATAGATTACCCCCAATGTCACTGTCAGAGTAAACAACCACGGGTAGCCTCATCTGCTCCCCTTGGTATTTCAAGACATCGGGGCCAGCTGCGCCCCTCAAGACTCGAAGACGATGAGCTACCTTCTTTGGGCTGGCTGGTCCAAACAGCCGGCTGCTAGAAGGCAGCGGAGCCCAGAGGGCGGCCATGACTTGGGCCGACTCCTAGCAGGCGGCCTCCAGAGAGGCCGGCTCCTAGTAGGCGGCCCCTCCTTTCCCTTGAAGTTAGCACCTCATAACAACGACAAGACAGGGCGTGGCTATAATACAGCCTGCCACCCTCGAATCCAGGGCAGAGGATGGCCACAGTGCAGCGTACTGGGCGGACATCCCTAGCCCGGTGCGGCACTGTTGCCACGTAGCCCGTGATGTTTCCTACAGCCTAGGGTGTGGCACCCACACAACAGGCTATCGGTACGGCCCACAGGCGATGGGCCCTACCTATCCGTGAGAAGCCAACAGGCGGTAGGCCCCGACCAGTCGGCGCGGGGGAGGCCGACTCCTAGCAGGCGGCCCTCCCCCTCCCTCAAAGTCTGTGCGCCATTTACCAAAAGAGATGAGGAATGGCTACAGTAAATGCCCGCCAGGCGGCAACACTGTAGCCATGCTCCCCCGACGAAGCACACAACATCAGTGGTACTGCCACAGTACTAAGCAGCCGGCATGACCCGCAAGTGGCGGGTGCGGCCTGTCGGCCAAGTATGAGACAGCCGGCGGGACCCACCAGGCGGCGGGCCCCTGTAGCCGGCGGAGAAGCCGGCCACCAGAGAGACTAACAGCTGGGTCCTACACCTAGCTAGATTACCATTATACCCCTAGGGGGTAGGCCTATATAAACCCCCAGGGCACCCATGCAAAGGGTTCAACTTGTTAGATAACACACACACATAGAGAGAGAGGAGTAGAGCTAGCCTTGCCCTTCTTCCTCCTCTAGCCAAACAGCTCAAGGAGCAAGCATGTAGCTACTTGTTGAGATAGTGATCGTGCGGAGACCCCGCAGAGCAGGACTAGGGGTGTTATCTCCTAGGAGAGCCCTGAACCTAGGTAAGATGTGTCGGCGTACCTATTTGCGCCTTATCCCGTTTCCAAGAACCGGCGACGTATTACTCTCCCCCACCATGATAAGCCATCCTTTGGCAGATGTCTCACGACACCCCCGACATTTGGCGCCCACCGTGGGGCTAGGTGCACCATCGTCCGAAGATCTGTTCTGGACGAGAACCCTTTTTCTCCCTAGCGAGCGCAACCAGCCCGGCACGCCCAATGGAGTTTGCGCTAACATGCTACATGGCGAAGAAGACGCTTGCGCGGTGGCCTGCCTCGCTGATCTCATCGGCGAGATCCGCCTCTTTGACAAGCTTGCGCCTGACGCGGGAGCAGCCAGCTCTGTGAGCTGCCTTGTCGACCTGCTCGGCAAGCTCGACATCACCAATGAGCTAGCCACTGACCTAGAGTCAGTTGGCTCCCCCGACCCGATGCTTGTCGACTCCGACAGGGCATCCCTCGACTCCTTCCCTGCCAATGTGGTGGTCATCAGCGCCCCGCTTCCTCGCGCGGACAGCAGCAGCAGCACCGTCACGGAGGTGCTTGTCATCAGCCACGATGGAGCCTCCGGCGGAGCCACCCAGGACCCGCTGCAGGCGGCAATGCGGGACCTGTCTATGCCCATCGCGGCAGATGCCAATGCTGAGATGCTAGAATCCTGCCGCGTCTCGCTCATGGAGAACGCCAAGAAGTTTGCCACCATGAGGCACCTTTCCGAGGCTTACCAGCGCGAGATCGATCGCGCCGTTTGCGGCACGCCAGCTGCTAGCGGGCCCAGCCGCATAGGCACGGTCCGACAGTGCGACACTACTGTTGTCAACATGTTTGGGGTAGACCGCCTTGTCTATGCCATGCCCATGGAGAACATATGTGTTGCCCAGGCGGCAGCAGATGAGCTGGACCACCTGGAGGGTGACGAGCATCGCTGCATGACGGAGCGCGTTCAGCAACTCATCGACGCGGTCGCCGCGCAGCAAGAGGCCGGCTGCCGCATGGAGGAAGCCTACCAGCATGCCGAAAACCTTCCCCCTCGCTGAGAGCATGGTGCAACCTCCCGGTCGCTAACAGGCGGCGTCCGCGACTAAAGAAACAGAGAGTCGGCTGCTAGCTGCAGTCGGATGCACATCACCATGGAGCGCGATCAAGACGGGTGCCCACGAGCAGTTGAACGGCGGGACGATCATCCACATCCTCCACCTCCTCGCCAGGAGAGGCGTGCCTCCCCGCTGCCTGTTGACCACCCGACTCTCGGCGACTAGCTTGGCCGTCGTGAAGGAGTCGGCGAAAACGACGCCCGCCACCGGATCGACCGTCTGGCGCGACCCCTGGCGCTAGAAGAAGAAGATGCAATCGGCCCGCCTTGTTTGGGCCCTCGCATTCGCGACGAGCCCTTCCCCAAAGGGTTCACGCTCCCAAGAGACACGCCCAAGTACAACAGCTCCGTAAAGCCGGAAGATCGGCTGGTGGATTACTCCATAGCCGTCAACATAGCAAACAGCAACAAGAGCGTTGCCATGAAGTACGTTCCGCTCATGCTCCAGGGCACGGCCCGGACATGGCTGAACAGCCTGAAGCCCCACATTGTCAACATCTGGGTAGATTTCACTGATGTCTTCATCCTCAACTTCACCAGCACCTAAAAGCGGCCGCCCAAGCCCCGCCGGCTTTCTCTATGCGTCCAAGTTCCCACCGAGTCGACGCGCGACTACTTGACACGGTGGGCCAAACTGTGCAACTCCAGCGAAGGGGTGCACGAAGTGCAAGCCAGTGAGTACTTCACTGCCGGGTGCCGAGAGGGCACCTTGCTCAAACACCGACTCCTCTGCGACGAGCCGGCTACACTCGACAAGCTGCTGATCATAGCAGACAAGTATGCCACGGCCGACTCCTCCATGAAGTCGGAGCTGCAAGTGGATGCGACCTGAAAGGTGCTTCCTCCGAAATCCCCGGACGCTGGCTGGTGACAACAGTCGGCGCCAGCAGTAGAACGACAACAAGCGCAAGGCCCCGCAGCCAGCTCCCCCAGCCGGCAGGTGGCAACAGTTGAAGACCAGCAGCCGGAGGGGCAACCCGGCCCCAAGCATCAGAAGGGCGGAAAGCCTGCTTGGCTGCCCGCCTTCTCCTATGAGCAAACCCTTGATGCTCCCTGCAAGTTCCATAGTGGCGCGAAGCCGTCCAACCACACCACCTAGAAGTGCCACTGGCTCACTTGAATCGCCAAGGGTGAAGGACTGCTGACTCCTCCGCCTGCTGGCCAGCCGCTGCCTCCTCCCCAGAAGTCGGCGTTGTCCAAGATGAATACCCCGAGGAACACGAAGCTTACGTCGTCTTCACCAGCATGGCTAGTGACCGGCACAGCCGACGTCAGCAACGCCATGAAGTAAATGTTGTTGCCTCAGCTGCCCCAGAGTTCATGCGCTGGTCTGAGAAGCCTATCAGTTGGAGCCGTGCGGACCGCCCAGAAGTGATGCCTTCTCCGAGTTCCTATGCCCTGGTGTTGGATGCCACCCTTGGAACGAAGAGGCGAGCTGCTCGTTTCTCCCGGATCCTGATAGATGGCGGTAGTAGCATCAACATCCTCTACCGTGACACCATGGAGAAGTTGTGCATCAAAGAGAGACAGCTCCAGCCTAGTCGGACTATGTTTCATGGCATTGTGCCCGGCCTTTCCTGCTTACCAATCGGCAAGATCGAGATAGATGTCTTGTTCGGAGACAAAGATCACTTCTGCCGCGAGGCAATTTGGTTTGAGGTGGTTGACCTGGAGAGTCCTTATCATGTCCTCTTCGGTCCGCCAGCTCTGGCCAAGTTCATGGTAGTGCCTCATTATGCCTACCTCAAGATGAAGATGCCAGGAACCAAGGGCATTATCACGATAGCCGGGGACTACGAGAAGTCGGCCGCCTATGCTGCGGCAAGCAGCCGGCTTGCCGAGTCCCTTGTGATTGATGCTGAGAAGAAGCTCTTGGACCGGGTGGTGGCCATGGCCAGCAAGCAGCCGAACCTGTAACCAGAACCCAAAGAGTCGGAGACCTAGGGATCCTTTCAGCCGGCCAAAGAAACAAAGAAGATCCCCTTGGACCCCGAGCACCCGGAGAGGCACGTTGTCATAGGGGCCAACCTTGACAGCAAATAGGAAAGCGAGCTTGTCGATTTCCTCCATGAGAATCGGGACATATTCGCATGATCTCCCAGACATGTCGGGTGTTCCGACGGATTTCGTCGAGCTCAAGCTACATGTCAGATCAGATGCCAAACCAGTCAAACAGCCCCTCCGCCGACTGTCCGAAGAGAAGAGAAGAATTGTTGGTGAAGAAATAGCCCGGCTTCTGGCAGCCGACTTCATTATGGAAGTGCTTTTTCCAGAGTGGCTTGCCAACCCAGTCCTTGTACTGAAGAAGAACAACAAGTCCCGCATGTGTATTGACTATACCAGCCTCAACAAAGCCTGCCCCAAAGATCCATTTGCTTTGCCTCGGATTGACCAAGTGATAGACTCCACAGCCGGATGCGAGCTGCTGAGTATTTTGGATGCCTACTCAGGGTACCACCAGATCAAGTTGGACCCGGTCGACCGCCTGAAGACCACCTTCATCACACCATTCGGGGCCTTCTACTACCTGACTATCACATTCGTCTTGAGAAATGTCGGTGCCACGTTCCAGCGCTGCATGCAGAAGTGCCTCCTCAAGCAACTCAGCAGAAATTCCCACGTCTATTTAGACGATATTGTGGTGAAGACGGAGAAGCGCGGTACCCTTTTGGAAGATCTCAAGGAAACTTTTGATAATCTGCGTCATTTTCAAATCAAGCTCGACCCCGAGAAGTGCGTCTTTGGGGTACCAGCCGGCTAGCTCCTTGGCTTCCTGGTCACAGAGCACGACACTGAGTGCAATCCTATGAAGATCAAGGCCATTGAGAGGATGGAGAGACCCACCCGACTGCAAGATGTCCAGAAGTTCACCGGCTGCTTGGCATCCATCAGCCGCTTCATCAGTCGGCTGGGTGAGAAGGCTCTTCCGCTGTACCAACTCATAAAGAAAACCACTCACTTAGAGTGGAACGACAAGGCGGGCGAGGCCTTTCTCCAGCTGAAGAAGACGCTGACTACGCTGCATGTCCTGGCGGCCCCGGCTGCTAAAGAACCCATGTACCTCTACACCGCCGCCACTAGCCGGGTGGTCAGCACTGTCATTGTGGTGGAACGCCCAGAAGACGGCAGAGCACAGCCGGTCCAGATGCATGTGTACTATTTGAGCGAGGTGCTATCAACCTCAAAGCAGAACTATCCCCACTACCAGAAGATGTGTTACGGCATGCACTTTGCCGCCAAAAAGCTGAAGCCATACTTTCAAGAGCACCCATTCACGGTTGTCTGCACTGCCCCGCTTGCTGAGATCATAGGCAATAAAGATGCATCAGGCCGGGTGGCCAAATGGGCCATCGAGTTGGCCCCTTACACCATCTTCTACCAACCACGCATCGCCATCAAGTCTCAAGCATAGGCCGACTTTCTTGTCGACTGGGCCGAGACCCGGTACCTACCGCCAGCTCCGGACTCCACTCATTGGCGGATGCACTTTGATGGCTTGAAGATGAGCACCGGCTTGGGAGTCGGCATTGTCCTCACCTCTCCCAAGGGCGACAGACTCAGATACGCATTGCAAATTCACTTTGCCGCCTCCAACAACGTGGCCGAGTATGAGGCGCTACACGGATTCTGGCTGGCCAAAGAAATTGGCATCCGTCGGATCCTATGCTATGGCGACTCAGACTTAGTGGTCCAATAGTCGTCTGGCGACTGGGACGCCAAGAATGCAAACATGGCAAGTTATCGCTTCCTTGTCCTGCAGATCAGCGGATACTTTGACGGGTGTGAGTTCCTTCACGTGCCACAGAACGACAACGAGCAAGCTGATGCCCTGGCACGAATCGGCTCCACCCGCCAAGCAATACCAGCCGGCATTTCCCTTCAGTGCCTCCGCAAGCCGTCTATCAAGCCTTCTCTAGAATCCGAGTCCATCTTCGTGCCGGCTGCTCCCGAAGCAGTCGGATCCGACTCGGGGGCTGCAGCAGCCGGCTCGGGCACTTCGGCAGGCGGCACAGGGACTGCAGTAGTCGCACCCAGCCCGGGGACTTCACAACCCAGCCTGGGGGCTGCAGAAGCCGGCTCGGGGACTTCACCAAGCGGCTCGGGGGCTGCAACAGTCGGCCCGAAGACTCCAACGACACAGCAAGCAGTGGCCGACTCCACCCTGACGCCTCCCAACCCAACCGCCCTAGTACCAGTGGCGTGATGACAGTGGACGAAGTCCAAGCACCATCCTAGGCGCAGCCCATCCTCAATTTCCTGGTGAACAGAGAGCTACCGGCTGATGAGATATCGGCCCGGCAGGTGCAGCGCCGAGCAGGAGCCTACACGATAGTCAACAGAGAGCTTGTCAGACGCAGCTTGACTGGGGTCTTCCAGCGCTGCGTAGAACCAGAGAAGGGCCAAGCAATCCCCAAAGATATCCACCAAGGTGAGTGTGGCCACCATGAGGCCTCCAGATCCGTTGTTGCCAAAGCTTTCCGCAATGGTTTCTTCTGGTCGACTGCCTTGGAGGACGCCAAGGAGTTGGTCAAGCATTGCAATGGGTGCCAAAAATTCATCTCCAAGCAACATCTGCCAGCTTCTGCACTCAAGACCACCCCCCTTACCTGGCCTTTTGCCATCTAGGGGCTGGACATGGTGGGACCATTCAAGACAGCATGCGGCGGCATGACCCATCTGCTTGTTGTCGTGGACAAATTCACTAAGTGGATTGAAGCAAAGCCAATCAAGAAGTTGAATGACCCGACTGTTGTGACTCTCATCGTAGATATCACCGTCCGATACGGTGTACCACACGGCATCATCACCGACAATGGTACAAACTTTGCCAAAGGCGCCTTGGCTCGTTTCTATGCGACGTAGGGCATCCGACTGGACTTAGCACCGTTGCACATCCGTAGTCAAATGGCCAAGTCAAGCGAGCAAACTGCCTCATCTTGTCCAACATCAAGCCCCGACTGGTCGAGCCACTGGAGCGCTCCGCCGGCTGCTAGATCGACGAGCTACCTACCGTCCTCTAGAGCCTCCGCACCACTCCGAACAAGTCAACTGGCTTCACCCCCTTCTTCCTCATGTATGGGGCTAAGGCCGTCATCCCAACTGACATTGAGTTCGACTCACCTCCCATCACCATGTACATGGAGGCGGAGGTGAAAGAAGCACGAGAAGACGGCGTTGATCTGCTGGAAGAGGGCCGGCTGTTGGCACTCAGTCGGTCTGCCATCTACCAGCAGAGTCTACGTTGTTACCACAGTCGGATGGTCAAGCCAAGATCTTTCCAAGAGGGAGACCTTGTGCTCTGGCTAATCCAGCGAACAGCCGACCAGCACAAGCTCTCGGCCCCTTTGGAAGGCCCCTTCGTCATCCACAAAGCTTTGGGCAACGACTCCTACTGCCTCATTGATGCACAAAAGCCCAGAGCGCGCAAGAGAGACGATTCTAGCAAAGAATTGGAGCGCCCATGGAATGCAAACCTCCTCCGAAGATTTTACAGTTCATGCAGTATGTACCACGCTACCTTTTTTATTAAAGCGCTAAGACATCGGGGCCTTCGAGGAACACTCGGGGGCTACCCTTTTATCTATATGATAAGTTTCATGCCTATGAATGTGTTATTTCAATATTCTGCCTGACACCGGGTTCGACGAGTCAGCCTGGGGGCTTGCCGCCTTGTACTATGTTAGTGCTACCTGCAGTCGGACAAGTAATGTGTCGGCATCTAAGCCCTCTCTTGCCATGGGCCGCAGCTCGCAGAGCGACTGTTCGGCTGGCAAGAATTAAAGGCAGGAAATGGTGCCCACATGAAAAATGGCTAAGGACAAAAGCATTCACATAAGCCAAGCCGCCTCCTCGCCTCGTCGACCGACTGCTGGGCAGCCGGCCGGCCGGCTTCTCACTTAACTTGCTACGTTCCAAACGGTCGAAGTACTTGTCGTCCCAACAAATGGCCAAGTACTTGACCTAGCACAGACCGCAGAGCGGATGTCTAGCTGGCAAGGCAGCAGCCAAGGGAAGGCGGCAAAGGAAAAAAGCCAAAGGAGCAGAAAAGCAAGACGAGTTACAACTCGGCGAAATTAATTTACATAGCAAAAGGCCCTTGGCTGGCATTCAATAATGTTTGAATACACCCCCAGCGGGTGGAACTGCGCAAATCTAACAAGTTTGTTCAAAAGCCTACCAAAATAGAAAAATATAAAATAAACTGGCCGCCTAGGCCAGAGGAGCATAAGTCGGGTCCGGCAGGTCGGTGGAGTTGGCGGTGCCGGCTGGCGGAGTGGGCGTCAGCAAGTCTCGGCTTGGTCGCCATTAGTGGATTTCGACGCGGCTCGTTCCTCGGTACTCGATAAAGCTGAGGCTGGCTGTCCACTCCATCCTCCGGTGCATCGTCTTCACCTTCCATGCCTTCCTCGTCTTCGCCCTCGTCGCTGGAGGCGATTTCCTCCACCGAGTCCTCGCCGTCGTTCGGGTTCAGCCCGAACCAGTTCGGCGGCACCTCGGTGCCCTCCTCGTCTAGCTCGGGGAAAGAAGACACCGGTATCAGTCTACTCGGCAATCGCCGCCGCACGTCGAGTGAGCGCAGGCCCCACCGCCGCGAACTCTTATCTAGCCTCCCGCTAGAACGTGGCGAACTGGGCTAGGTTTAGCCCAGGATACCACGCCTTGACAAACTCCAAGGCCCGCCGCATGCCTGCTCGGGCTGAGGAGCCCTTCCACGTCTCGAAGCGGCCGATAGCCACCTCTAACCGGTCGGCGGTCCGACTGGGGGTGCGCGGAGCTGGAACACCTGGCCAAAGGGCGGAAACAACCTGGGCTCCAACACGCTGCAGACGGCGTAACACCTGATGAGCCGGCTGGAGACGAGCTTGAACGGCAAGAAGCTGCTCGCCAAGGGTCCGAGGGGCGTTGCGCACAATTTCTGCTCCAGCTCGTCTTGACTCGTCGCGGCGAGCTTCGATGGCTTGGCTAGCGGAGATGGCGTGGCCAGGGAAGTACTCTGCGCAAGAAGGAAAAAGAAGCATGAAGCCGGCAGATGAAAGAAAGGAAAAGGATAACTTACCATCAAACATGTCCTCGATCTCACCGTAACCGTCGGACAGAGCTTTCTCCCTCTCGGCCCAGCCCGAGCGTTCGGTCTCGAAATCGTCCTTGAGGGCGGCCTTGCTGTCCTTCACCTTCTGGAGCTCCGCCTTGTGCCAGTCCGCCTGGTTAGCCATCTCCTTGACCAGGCGGTCATGCTCTTGGGCCGCCTTCCTGCACTCCTCCTCCTTGGCGCGCAGTGAAGTTTGGGCTTCGCCCAGCTGCTACTGCAAAGTGGCGTTGGCTCCTGCAAAGGCAAAGAAAAAGAAGACAATCAACAAGTTGACCAAAAAGAAAAGTGGTTGCCGAGAGATCCGGCCCGACTACTCAGCAGTCAGCCCAAATCTACGGGGCTACACCCAGTGGGTGCGCTAACGCGTCCCTGCAAGACAGAAAACTTGGAGGTCTACTCCGGCTATCGGACAAGGCGGCGGTCCGCTTGGCCAGCTCCTGGACCTGGGAGTTGAAGGCGGCCGCGCGGATGTTGTGATAGTCCTGCAATGAAGACAATAGAAGAAAAGAAAAAGTCAGCACTCGGAACTTACCTTTAAGTTCCAAGCTGCCTGCTCAGCAGCCGGCCCGGAACTCGGGGGCTACACCCAGTGGGTGCGCTGGCGCGCCCCCACGGAAGATTGCAAGAATCAAAAATACAGGAAAGGAGTGTACCTGAACGGCCACTCGCATCGACAAAAACGCCTTCGTGTACTGCTGGAGGGCGGCGCCTTGGGCCTGAAGCTGGGCCTGAGCATCCCACGCCGCTTTGTTCAGCACGCCCGTCCCCCCCAGACGTCCAATCTGGCGGGACGGCGCTGGTGGCCTCTGCGTCTGGGGCCGATGAGCTCGCGGCCTCGATCTCCTGCGGCCGTGGCGCTGAGGTCCCCTTCGCCACGCGTCGGTGCACTGGAGTACGGACCAAGGGGGTCGCCCCCACCACCAGCTCGCCGCCAACCAGCGGTGCTAGTGGCACGTCAGGCCGACTGTCATGAGCCTCGACAGTGGACGCTTGTGGGGGCGCCTCCGCCCCCAAGATGATGACGTCGCCCCCTCCCCTCTTTGCGGCCGGCTGTTAGTCACCGGCTCCTCCAGTCGGTGCCTGGGTCTCTGGCGCCGGCGGCGCGACGCATAATGGGATGATAAGTTGCGGAGCCTGGCCGCATGTGGCCTCTTCCGCTTGCGCCTTGGCTGCGGCATCCGCCTGGGCCTTGGTCGCGGCGTCCACCTGTGCCTTGGCCGTGGCGTCGGCTTGGGCCTTGGCCGCCGCATCCACGTCCGCCTACACCTCCCTGGTCGCCGCCGCCTTCTGCAAATCCTCGCGTGCCTCCCGCGCGTTCCTCTCTGTCGCCTCCTGGAGGTCGGCAAGTGGGTCCATGCGGCGCGTGTTGGTGGAGCCCTCCGCCGCCCCGATCACGGAGGCGGAGGCGGCCCACTCAAGCGAGAGCAGGGCCCTGTTCAAACAAGATAAGAGGAAACTCAGAAAGAAGAAAAGAAAACGCAAAAGAAAGCAAGAACTTACGCGGACACCATCGAAGGCTGCTTTGGGGCCCTTTGGAACTGGGTCGCCTTCGCGGAGGCCTCTTGCTGTCTGGTCACAGCGGCCGTGTTCTTCGGCTTCTTAGATCGGCCGCCAAGCAGCAACGAGCTGGCTCGACGGTTCGGCGCACCGCCTGGTGCAGTCGGCGCGGCTAAGGAGCCTGATCCCGCCTTTATCGATGCCGTGCGAGCGGCGTAGCTCGGCCTCCTCCTCGTCGTCGCCCGGCCAGTCATCGACGCTGCCTCCTCCGGAGCTGCCTCCTCCAGAGCCGCCTGCTCCGCCACCACCGCCTGTGGCATCGTCTTCTTCCAAGGCGGCCGCCCCCAAGTCGGGGTCGTCCGTGACACTCACTACCCGGTCCGGCAGGTACTCATGACCCTGCTCTAGGGCGTCGGCTGCCGACTGGGTCATGAAGATCTGCATCGTGACCGAATGATCAGGCGGCAAAGCAGAACCCAGCAAATAAAGAGAGAGAAAAGAGTTAAGGACTTACAGCAGGCGGCGGGTGTGCACGGGAGTATGGCCGCTTGACGAACTGCCACTCCGCCTTTGAGAGTTTGCAGTTCGAGATGTGGTTCACCAGCCGGGCCACCTCCATGTTCGGCATCTCCTAGGTGCACATCCGGCACGGGTCTCGATGCCCACTCATCCGACCGATCATGTGAGGCCGGGATTAAAGAGGGAGCACTCGGCGCGCCACAAAGGCGGTCAGCGGGTCCGAGGCCTTGAGGCCCTCTGACTCCATCATCACCTTGAGTTGGGCGAGGGCGGCAGAGGAGGTGGCCGACAGTGTCTTTGGTCAGAATGCCCAATTGGTGCATGGCTCAGTTGGCGGGCCAGCTGTATAAGCCGGCAGGTTGACGTTCTTGACGTAGAAGTAAGATTTTTGCCACAGCTTGACCGACTTTGTCAAGCTAATGGCTGGGAAGCAGTTCCCGGTGCCCGGAGGTCGCCACGCGATGAAGGCTCCGCACTGAGCCGCCTCCTTCTTTGTGGTGGTGCCGAGCTTGGTGTAGAAGAACTCTCCCAAAACCTCGAGGGTGGGGAGTACACCGAGGTAGCCCTCGCAGAGTGTGACGAAGGCGGACAGCAGCACCACCGTGTTCGGTGTGAGGTGGTGCGGCTGGAGTTGATAGAACTAGAGGAAAGAATGGAAGAAGCTGCTCGCCGGCAGGCCGAGGCCATGAAGGAAATGCGACCGGAAGACGAAGCGTTCACCGTCCTCCTGCGCCAGCGAGATCTCTGTCTCAAGCGGAACATGTACCCGTACGTAGTTCTCACCGGGCAGCCGCCACGTCTGGCGGAGGAAAGTGAGGTGATCCTCGTTGGCGTTGGAGCCGTCCCACATGCAGGCCTGCTCGCGCGCCATGAAAGCTTGAGCCCGACGGAGGCGCGGCTCGGCGATGAACACATGAGCCTATGGCGAAGCAGCGACGCTGCAGGGAGAAGAAGCTCGGCGATGATGGGCTGTGGTAGCGCTTCAGCGAGAGGCGGGAGTGCTGCGGCAGCAAAGAGAGGAAGATGAAAGGAGAAGGGAGAGGAGGGCGCACGTGTGTATGCCGCCCCCCTCCTCCCCTTACTTATAGCCCTAGGCGGCGGAGCTAAGGAGGCATGAATGTGGGGGTGTGGTATTAACTGCTCCCACTCCCCCCATGATCCCACAATTGTCGCACCGAAAAAGGCGCGTGATAACTACCGCGGGAGCCCAACCGCTCGCCTAGGCCGCAGCGGATCCGCATGATGTCTACTACGCAACCTTCTTCTTGTAGACGTTGTTGGGCCTCCAAGTGCAGAGGTTTGTAGGACAGTAGCAAATTTCCCTCAAGTGGATGACCTAAGGTTTATCAATCCGTAGGAGGCGTAGGATGAAGATGGTCTCTCTCAAGCAACCCTGCAACCAAATAACAAAGAGTCTCTTGTGTCCCCAACACACCCAATACAATGGTAAATTGTATAGATGCACTAGTTCGGCGAAGAGATGGTGATACAAGTGGTATATGGATGGTAGATAAAGGTTTTTGTAATCTGAAAATATAAAAACAGCAAGGTAACTAATGATAAAAGTGAGCACAAACGGTATTGCAATGTGTTGAAACAAGGCCTAGGGTTCATACTTTCACTAGTGCAAGTCTTCTCAACAATAATAACATAATTGGATCATATAACTATCCCTCAACATGCAACAAAGAGTCACTCCAAAGTCACTAATAGCAGAGAACAAACCAAGAGATTATGGTAGGGTACGAAACCACCTCAAAGTTATTCGTTCGGGTCGATCTATTCAAGAGTTTGTACTAGAATAACACCTTAATACACAAATCAACCAAAATCGTAATGTCACCTAGATACTCCAATGTCACCTCAAGTATCCGTGGGTACGATTATACGATATGCATCACACAATCTCAGATTCATCTATTCAACCAACACATAGAACCTCAAAGAGTGCCCCATAGTTTCTACCGAAGAGTCAAGACGAAAACGTGTGCCAACCCCTATGCATAGGTTCATGGGAGGAACCCGCAAGTTGATCACCAAAACATACATCAAGTGAATCAATAGAATAACCCATTGTCACCACGGTTATCCCACGCAACACATACATCAAGTGTTCTCAAATCCTTAAAGACTCAATCCGATAAGATAACTTCAAAGGGAAAACTCAATCCATTACGAGAGAGTAGAGGGCGAGAAACATCATAAGATCCAACTATAATAGCAAAGCTCGCGATACATCAAGATCATACCACCTCAAGAACATGAGAGAGAGAGATCAAACACATAGCTACTGGTACATACCCTCAGCCCGGAGGGAGAACTACTCCCTCCTCATCATGGAGAGCACCGGGATGATGAAGATGGACACCAGAGAGGAAATCCCCCTCCGGTAGGGTGCCGAAACGGGTCTAGATTGGTTTTCGGTGGCTACGGAGGCTTCTGGCGGCGGAACTCCCGATCTATTGTGCTCTCCGAAGTTTTTAGGGTATATGGGTATATATGGGAGGAAGAAGTACGTCGGTGGACCTCCGGGCTGTTCACGAGGCAGGGGGCGCGCCCCCCACCCTCGTGGGCAGCCTGGGACTCTCCTGGTCCATCTCCGATACTCCGTGGGCTTCTTTTGGTCCAAAAATAAGTTCCGTGAAGTTTCAGGTCAATTGGACTCCGTTTGATTTTCCTTTTCTGTGATACTCTAAAACAGGGAAAAAACAGAAACTGGCACTAGGCTCTAGGTTAATAGTTAGTCCTAAAAATAATATTAAAGTGTATAATAAAGCCCATAAACATCCAAAACAGATAATATAATAGCATCCCCAAGCTTAATTCATGCTCGTCCTCGAGTAGCTAAATGATAAAAACAGAATTTTTGATGTGGAATGCTACCTAACATATTTCTCTAAGTAATTCTCTTCATTTTGGCATGAATGTTCAGATCCATAAGATTCAAGACAAAAGTTTAATATTAACATAAAAATAATAATACTTCAAGCATACCAACAAAGCAATTATGTCTTCTCAAAATAACATGTCCGAAGAAAGTTATGCCTACAAAAACATATAGTCTGGCTATGCTCCATCTTCACCACACAAAATATTTAAATCGTGCACAACCCCGATGACAAGCCAAGCAATTGTTTCATACTTTTGATGTTCTCAAACCTTTTCAATCTTCACGCAATACATGGGCGTGAGCCATGGACATGTCACTATATGTGGAATAGAATGGTGGTTGTGGAGAATACAAAAAGGAGAAGATAGTCTCACATCAACTAGGCGTATCAATGGGCTATGGAGATGCCCATCAATAGATATTGATGTGAGTGAGTAGGGATAGCCATGCAACGGATGCACTAGAGCTATAAGTATATGAAAGCTCAACAAAAAGAACTAAGTGGGTGTGGATCAAACTCGCTTGTTCACGAAGACCTAGGGCATTTTGAGAAAGCCCATCATTGGAATATACAAGCCAAGTTCTATAATGAAAGATTCCCACTAGTATATGAAAGTGACAACATAGGAGACTCTCTATCATGAAGATCATGGTGCATCATTGAAGCACAAGTGTGGTAAAAGGATAGTAGCATTGCCCCTACTCTCTTTTTCTCTCATTTTTTTTATTTTTTTTATTTGTGCCTTCTCTTTTTTTCGCCTCTTTTCTCTTCTTCTTTTTTATTTGGGCTTCTTTGGCCTCTTTTATTTATTTATTTTCGTCCGGAGTCTCATCCCGACTTGTGGGGGAATCATAGTCTCCATCATCCTTTCCTCACTGGGATAATGCTCTAATAATGATGATCATCACACTTTTATTTACTTACAACTCAAGAATTACAACTTGATTCTTAGAACAAAATATGACTCTATATGAATGCCTCCGGTGGTGTACCGGGATGTGCAATGACTCATGAGTGACATGTATGAAAGAATTATGAACGGTGGCTTTTCCACAAATACAATGTCAACTACATGATCATGCAAAGCAATATGACAATGATGGAGCGTGTCATAATAAACAGAACGGTGGAAAGTTGCATGGGAATATATCTCGGAATGGCTATGGAAATGCCATAATATGTAGATAGGGTGGCTGTTTTGAGGAAGGTATATGGTGGGTTTAAGGTACCGACGAAAGTTGCACGGTACTAGAGAGGCTAGCAATGGGGGAAGGGTGAGAGTGCGTATAATCCATGGACTCGACATTAGTCATAAAGAACTCACATACACATTGCAAAAATTTATTAGTTATCGAATCAAAGTATTACGCGCATGCTCCTAGGGGATAGATTGGTAGGAATAGACCATCGCTCGTCCCCGACCGCCACTCATAAGGAAGGCAATCAATAAATAAATCATGCTCCGACTTTAGCACATAACGGTTCACCATACATGCATGCTACGGGAATCACAAACTTCAACACAAGTATTTCTCAAATTCACAACTACTCAACTAGCATGACTCTAATATCACCATCTCCATATCTCAAAACAATTATCAACTATCAAACTTCTCTTAGTATTCAATGCACTCTATATGAAAGTTTTTATTATACCCCTCTTGGATGCCCATCATATTAGGACTAAATTCATAACCAAAGCAAATTACCATGCTGTTTAGGACTCTCAAAATAATATAAGTGAAGCATGAGAGTTCATCTATTTCTACAAAATAAATCCACCGCCGCGCTCTAAAAAGATATAAGTGAAGCACTAGAGCAACAACAAACTACTCCGAAAGATATAAGTGAAGCTCAATGAGTAGTCAAATAATTATGCAACTATGTGAAGACTCTCTGACATTTAAGAATTTCAGATCTTGGTATTTTATTCAAACATAAAGCAAAACTAAATAAAAAATGACGCTTCAAGCAAAACACCTATCATGTGGCGAATAAAAATATAGCTCCGAGTAAAGTTACCGATGAACGAAGACGAAAGAGGGGATGCCATCCGGGGCATCCCCAATCTTAGGCTCTTCGTTGTCCTTGAATATTACCTTGGGGTTCCTTGGGCATCCCCAAGCTTAGGCTCTTGCCACTCCTTATTCCATAGTCCATCAAATCTTCACCCAAAACTTGAAAACTTCACAACACAAAACTTCACAGAAAACTCGTAAGCTCCATTAGTATAAGAAAATAAATCACCACATCAAGGTACTGTAATGAACTCATTTTTTATTTATATTGGTGTTAAACCTACCGTATTCAAACTTTTCTATGGTTCATAAACTCTATTACTAGCCATAGATTCATCAAAATAAGCAAACAACACACGAAAAACAGAATCTGTCAAAACCAGAATAGTCTGTAGTAATATGGATCAAACGTATTATTATGGAACTCATAAAATTCTCAAATAAATTGGTGGACGTGAATAATTTATCTATTAATCATCTGCAAAAATAATTAACTAAATAGCACTCTCCAATAAAAAATGGCAGCAATTCTCGTGAGTGCTAAAGTTTCTGTTTTTTACAGCATGATCGCAAAGACTTTCCCCAAGTCTTCCCAAAGGTTCTACTTGGCCCAATCACTAATTAAAGAATAAAACCACATCTAAACAGAGTCTAGATGAATTATTTATTACTAAACAGGATCAAAAAGCAAAGAAAAAGAATAAAATTGGGTTGCCTCCCAACAAGCAATATCGTTTAACGCCCCTAGCTAGGCATGATGATTTCAACGATGCTGACATAAAAGATAAGAATTGAAACATAAAGAGAGCATCATGAAGAATATGACTAGCACATTTAAGTCTAACCCACTTCCTATGCATAGGGATTTTGTGATAAAACAACTTGTGGGAACAAGAATCAACTAGCATAGGAAGGTAAAACAAGCATAACTTCAAAACTTTAATCACATAGAGAGGAAACTTGATATCATTGCAATTCCTACAAGCATATATTCATCCCTCATAATAATTTTCAGTAGAATCATGAATTAATTCAACAATATAACCATCACATAGAGCATTCTTTTCATGATCTACAAGCATAGAAATTTTATTACTCTCCACAGAAGCAAAATTCTTCTCATTCGGAATAGTGGGAGTATCATAAGAGACTCGAATACTATAAATTGTTTCCACATTAAAAGAGTAATGTTCAGAAAAAGGGTAATCATAATCATGACAAGTTTAATAAATATAATCATTACTACTTTTTATAGCATAAGTGTGATCACAATAATCATCATAAGTAGCAACTTTGTTCTCATCATAATCAATTGAATCCTCTTCCAAGATAGTGGAATCATTACTAAATAAAGTCATGACCTCTCCAAACCCACTTTCATCAATATAATCATCATAAATAGGAGGCATGCTATCATCATTATAAATTTGAATATCAAAACTTGGGAGACTAAAAATATTATCTTCATTAAACGTAGCATCGCCAAGCTTGCGACAAACATTAATTGCAGCAAATATATTCTCAAAAACATCATCTTCATCAAACATAGCATCCCCAAGCTTGGGCCTTTTCATATCATAAGCATAATCACTCTCATCATTAATAGTATGGATAGCACCGATAGTATAGCAATTATCATCATCACAATGAGTAATAGGAGGAACATTATTTGGGAGAGATACCTTTCTACCTTTGCTTCTCCGTCTTTTCTTTTTCTTCTTCACATCATGTGTGGGTTTAATCTTCTTTTTGGAGCTCCTTATTAATGAGATTGGTTGAATAGAAGTCTCCTCCTCGTTACCTGATTCATAATAAGAAATAATAGGAGGATATTGGGAAGTCTCTTCCCTTTCATTAGTATTCTCTTCATCCTCTATTTGTTTTCTTTTCTTTATGTAATTGGCAATATAAGGGTTTTCAATGCAATTCACCGCACAATACATATAAATTTCCTCTAGATCAAAATCAAGAAATTTATCGAGATTTAATTCTGAAATACCCTCAGTTATATGTTTCATTTCTTCATAACCCAAAAGAAGACTAAGCTCTTTATGATGCTCAAGGGTAATCAAGGTATCACAATTTTTGGACATGACTTGATCATGAAACAAATAACATTGCAGCTTTAAATGACCATGTTCATTGCAAAGTTCACAAGGATGGCGATAAATATTGAATCTTTCAACACAAACATCTAGCCTTTCTTGCAACAATTTAGTTTCTAAATGCTTATGCCTCTTGCAATATCTATCTTCCCTATTTGGTGTGTACATGCAAACCCAATGCACTCCACAAAAATTGACATGTTTATAGGAGACATTTTCATCATAACTAGTGCAATCATCATTAGTACTATGGATATTTGTGATAGCCTGGCTTATTAGGGATGATAGACTACTCATATGAATAAGGAATTCCTTCTTTTCCAGGAGCCCATTCAGACAGAACTCCAAAGTTAAGCGCGATCAGCTTGGAGTAGTTTCAGGATGGGTGACCGACCGAGAAGTTGCTCTCGGGTGCGCACGAGTGAGGACAAAGTGCGCAGAAAAGACTAGTATTGATCTATGGGGCCGGTCTAGATCCCGCCAAGAGTAACGACCACCGGCGGGTGTGTCCGGGGTGTTACAAGTTGGTATCAGAGCCGACCCTCACGGTTACACGGACGTTTGCGGACAGGTGTGCGGTCATGTTGTTCATGACATTTGTGACCCATCGTGGCACACGGCATGGCACATGTACCGGACTGGAAGCACGGACGTATGTGCCAAGAGGGAACGTTCCTGTGGCCCAACGAGGACGTCGGTTCCTCTGAGTGGGGGTGTATGTGATAGCCTATCTTATTAGGGATGATAGACTACACATATCAATAAGGAATTCCTTCTTTTTCGGGAGCCCATTCATACAGAACTCCAAAGTTAAGCGTGCTTAGCTTGGAGTAGTTTCAGGATGGGTGACCGACTAGGAAGTTGCTCTCGGGTGCGCACGAGTGAGGACAAAGTGCGCATAAAAGAGTAGTATTGATCTGTGGGGCTAGTCTAGATCCCGCCAGGAGTAACGACCACCGGCGGGTGTGTCCGGGGCGTTACAATATTCAAGGAGTTCATACTAACAACATTGCAATCATGCTCACCATTCAAAGATTTAGTGCCAAACTTTTTAATGCATTCGTCTTCTAACACTTTGGCAAAATTTTCCTTTCCATCATACTCAAGAAAGATATTAAAAAGATGAAGCGTATGAGGCAAACTTAATTCCATTTTTTTGTAATTTTCTTTTATAAACTAAACTAGTGATAGAACGAGAAATGAAAAGACTCGATTGCAAGATCTAAAGATCCCCGGCAACGGCGCCAGAAAAGAGCTTGATGTCTACTACACAACCTTCTTCTTGTAGACATTGTTGGGCCTCCAAGTGCAGAGGTTTGTAGGACAGTAGCAAATTTCCCTCAAGTGGATGACCTAAGGTTTATCAATCCATAGGAGGCGTAGGATGAAGATGGTCTCTCTCAAGCAACCCTGCAACCAAATAACAAAGAGTCTCTTGTGTCCCCAACACACCCAATACAATGGTAAATTGTATACGTGCACTAGTTCGGCGAAGAGATGGTGATACAAGTGGTATATGGATGGTAGATGAAGGTTTTTGTAATCTGAAAATATAAAAACAGCAAGGTAACTAATGATAAAAGTGAGCACAAATAGTATTGCAATGCGTTCAAACAAGGCCTAGGGTTCATACTTTCACTAGTGCAAGTCCTCTCAACAACAACAATTGGATCATATAACTATACCTCAACATGCAACAAAGAGTCACTCCAAAGTCACTAATAGCGGAGAACAAACGAAGAGAATATGGTAGGGTACGAAACCGCCTCAAAGTTATTCGTTCGGATCGATCTATTCAAAAGTTCATACTAGAATAACACCTTAAGACACAAATCAACCAAAACCCTAATGTCACCTAGATACTCCAATGTCACCTCAAGTATCCGTGGGTATGATTATACGATATGCATCACACAATCTCAGATTCATCTATTCAACCAACACATAGAACCTCAAAGAGTGCCCCAAAGTTTCTACCGGAGAGTCAAGACGAAAATGTGTGCTAACCCATATGCATAGGTTCATGGGCGGAACCCGCAAGTTGATCACCAAAACATACATCAAGTGAATCAATAGAATAACCCATTGTCACCACGGTTATCCCACGCAAGACATACATCAAGTGTCTCAAATCCTTGAAGACTCAATCTGATAAGATAACTTCAAAGGGAAAAACTCAATCCATTACAAGAGAGTAGAGGGGGAGAAACATCATAAGATCCAACTATAATATAAAAGCTCGCGATACATCAAGATCGTACCACCTCAAGAACATGAGAGAGAAAGAGAGATCAAACACATAGCTACAGGTACATACACTCAGCCCCGAGGGAGAACTACTCCCTCCTCATCATGGAGAGCACCGGGATGATGAAGATGGCCACCGAAGAGGGAATCCCCCCTGGCAGGGTGCCGGAACGGGTCTAGATTGGTTTTCGGTGGCTACGGAGGCTTCTGGCGGCGGAACTCCCGATCTATTGTGCCCTCCGAATTTTCAGGGTATATGGGTATATATGGGAGGAAGAAGTACGTCGGTGGACCTCTGGGCTGTCCATGAGGTAGGGGGCACGCACAGGAGGGGTGGGCGTGCCCCCCACCCTCGTGGGCAGCCCGTGACTCTCCTCGTCCATCTCCAATACTCCGTGGGCTTCTTCTGGTCCAAAAATAAGTTCCGTGAAGTTTCAGGTCAATTGGACTCCGTTTGATTTTCCTTTTTCTGCGATACTCTAAAACAAGGAAAAAACAGAAATTGACACTGGGCTCTAGGTTAATAGGTTAGTCCCAAAAATAATATAGAAGTGTATAATAAAGCCCATAAACATCCAAAACAGATAATATAATAGCATGGAATAATCAAAACTTATAGATACGTTGGAGACGTATCACCGCACTCGTGGCGAGGCCCTGTAGTGGAGGGCCCTGGCCTGCGGCAACGTCCCGTCACGCGCGTGGGTTGGCAGGTTTGCCCAGCATGCTGGCGCCACGTGGCGGGAAAGCAACGGGCGGCAGAACAACCATCCGGCTGGCGAGTCGTCCGACTCATCGCAAACGTTTTGAATTCACCAAGAGGCCTTCTTGAATACAGTCGACTCCTAACTGTCGGCACTTCAGAAGACGGACGAAGCAATACTTCCAGACCACTCGGAGTAGGAAGCTGCTGAGGCTTCTCGCCTTCTCAGCCGCGGCGCCCCACCAACTTCAGGGACTACTGTCGGAGTAAATAACCACGGGTAGCCTCATCTGCTCCCCTTCGTATTTCAAGACATCGGGGCCAGCTGCGCCCCTCAAGCCTCAAAGACGATGAGTCGCCTTCTTTGGGACGGCTGGTCCAAACGGCCGGCTGCTAGAAGGCAGTGAGCCCAGAGGGCGGCCATGAGGTGGGTCGACTCCTAGCAGGCGGCCTCCAGAGAGATCGGCTCCAGCAGGGGCCCCTCCTTTCCCTAGAAGTTAGCACCTCATAACGACGACAAGACGGGGCATGGCTACAGTACAGCCTGCCACCCCCGAATCTAGGGTGGAAGGTGGCCACAGTGCAGCGTACGGGGCAGACATTCCTCGCCCGACGCGACACTGTTTCCACACAGCCCGTGATGTCACCTACGACCTAGGGTGCGGCGGCCCCACAACGGGCTATCCGTACAGCCCGCAGGCGGCGGGCCCTACCTGTCCATGAGAAGCCAACGGGTTGCAGGCCCCGACCAGTCAGCACGGGGGAGGCCGACTCCTAGCAGGGGCCCTCCCCCTCCCTCAAAGTCTGTGCGCCATTATCCTGAAGAGATGAGGAATGACTACAGTAAACGCCTGCCAGGCAACGACATTGTAGCCATATTCCACCCGACAAAGCACACATCATCAGTGGTACTGCCACAGTACTAAGCAGTCGGCAGGACCCGCAAGCGGCGGGCGCGGCCTGTCGGCCAAGTACGAGATAGCCGGTGGGACCCACCAGGCGGCGGGCCCCAGTAGCCGGCGGAGAAGCCGGCCACCAGAGACACTGACGGCTGGGTCCTACACCCAACCGGATTACCATTGTACCCTTGGGGGTAGGCCTATATAAACCCCAAAGAACCCATGCAAAGGGTTCGGGTTCTTAGATAACACACACACATAGAGAGAGGAGTAGAGCTAGCCTTTCCCTTCTTCCTCCTCAAGCCAAACAGCTCAAGGATCAAGCTTGTAGCTACTTGTTGAGATAGTGATCATGCGGAGACCCCGGAGAGCAAGACAAGGAGTGTTATCTCCTAGGAGAGCCCCGAACCTGGGTAAGATGCGTCGGCATACCTATCTGCGCTTTATCCCATTTCCAGGCACCGGCAACGTATTACTCTCCCCCACCATGATAAGCCATCCTTTGGCATATGTCGCACGACACCCCCAACAGTCACCTCGGGAATCTACGAGTTGCGTGCCAAAACATACATCAAGTGAATCAATAGAGCACCCCATTGTCACCACAGGTATCCCATGCAAGACACACATCAAGTGTTCTCAAATCCATAATAGTATTCAATCCGATAATAGTGAAACCTCAAAGGTAAAACTCAATTCATCACAACAAGGTAGAGGGGGAGAAACACCATATGATTCAACTATAATAACAAAGATCGCGGTACATCAAGATCGTGCCAAATCAAGAACATCAGAGAAAGAGAGATCAAACACATAGCTACTGGTACATACCCTCAGCCCCGAGGGTGAACTACTCCCTCCTCGTCATGGAGACCGCCGGGATGATGAAGATGGCCACCGGTGATGGTTTCCCCCTCCGGCAGGGTGCCGGAACGGGATCCTGATTGTTTTTCGTGGCTACAGAGGCTTGTGGCGGCGGAACTCCCAATCTAGGTTTCTTTCTGGGGGTTTCTGGATTTATAGGATTTTTGTGTCGGTTTCAAGTCAAGGGGGTCCATGAGGCAACGATAAGGTAGGGCGCGCCCCCCACCCTTGTGGATGCCTCATGGCTCCTCTGGTCCATCTCCGATAATTCATGGGCTTCTTCTGGTCCATAAAAAATCGTCGTAAAGTTTTAGCTCGTTTGGACTCCGTTTGGTATTCCTTTTCTGTAAAACTCAAAAACAAGGAAAAAACCAGAAACTGGCACTAGGCTCTAGGGCAATAGGTTAGTCCCAAAAATAATATAAAATAGCATATAAATGCATATAAAACATCCAAAATAGATAATATAATAGCATGGAACTATAAAAAATTATAGATACGTTGGAGACGTATGAAGATCGTCCCCAGAAAATCTGCATACCCCATCGGGCGGATCAAACTAGAGGCTGCATTCGGTGATGAGTACAACTATAGAACAGAGTTTCTAATGTTTGAAGTGGTCAAGATCAAGAGCCCATATAATGATTTGTTTAGGCGGCCGGCTTATGCTCATTTCATGGCTCGACCATGTTATGTGTATCTCAAGCTCAAGATGCCTGGGCGAAGGGGCACTATCACGGTCGATGGTGAAAGAAAAATTTCTTGTGTGTGTGAATAAGGGGATACGACTTATGTTGAGTCGGCCTACGCGGCGGAGGAGTTGAAATTCTACACATCCAATGTTGACCCGGCTGATATGACGTCCCTAAAGAAACCCATCACAGAAACAAACACCCCCCCCACTCAAGTTTAAGTCAGCCGAGGACATGAAACAGGTTGACTTCACCCCGGGCGACTCATCTCAGCAGTTCACTATTAGGACTTGCATGGATCCCAAATAGGAAACCGCGCTCATTGAGTTCATCTGTGAGAATCGGGACATCTTTGCATGGAAACCTTCTAACATGCCTGGTGTACCGAGAGAATTCGCTAAGCACCACCTTAATGTTGACCCTAAGATGAAACCAGTCCAGCAATACCTCCATCATTTTAACAAGGAGAGACATAAATGTAACACCCTCGATGAGACTATAGCTCCCACGTGTCGAGGCATGACTTAGAGATATAATCGCATTGAAGGCATATGTCGCAAGTTAGGCAATCTTCACAACATCCCATGTAATATGATAATAAAAAGGGAGATAACATAGTTGGCTTACACTCGCCACGTCAATCAAGTGCATAAATAACATTACATCATCCAAACACTCATGGCCTGAATACGACGCCAAAATAAAAGAGACCCCAACATGCGACACGGTCCCAATCACCCCCAACTGGGCACCACTATTGATCATCGGGAAAGGAAACATAGTAACGTTGAGAGTCTTCGTCGAACTCCCACTTGAGCTCATACGCGCCTCCTGGAGCGGAATCATCAGGCCCTGCATCTGGTGTAATAGTAATCTGTGAGCCACAGGGACTCAGCAATCTCGCACCCTCGCGATCAAGACTATTCAAGCTTATAGGTAAGGCAAGGTAAAATATGAGTGGAGCTACAGCAAGCGACTAGCAAATATGGTGGCTAACTTATTCGCAAAAGAGAGCGAGAAGAGGAGGCAAAGCACGAGCGAGAAACTAGAGAACAACCTGCGCAAACATTACTCCAACACCGTGTCCACTTCCCGGTCTCCGCCGAGAAGAGGCCATCACGGTAACACACTCAGTTGATTCATTTTAATTAAGTTAAGGTTCAAGTTATCTACAACCGGACATTAACAAATTCCCATCTGCCCATAACCGCGGGCAAGGCTTTCGAAAGTTCAATCCCTGCAACACCGCCCGAATGTGCCGACAAATCCCGATAGGAGCTGCACATATCTCTTTCTCAGGGCACACTCAGATGAGCGCTCCATACAACTAAAACCAAACCTCAAGTTTCCCCGAGGGGGCGCTGCACAGGACTCTAGTTTCGACCAACACTCAGAGGAGCACTGACCCGGGGGGTTTAAAATAAGATGACCCGCGGGCTCCGAAAACCCGAGGGAAAAGAGGCTAGGTGGCAAATGGTAAGACCAAGGTTGGGCATTGCTGGAAAAGCTTTAATCAAGGCGAACTATCAAGGGGTTCCCATTATAACCCAACCGCGTAAGGAACGCAAAAATCCGGGAACATGACACCGATATGACGGAAACTAGGGCGGCAAGAGTGGAACAAAACACTAGGAGAGAGGCCGAGCCTTCCACCCTTTACCAAGTGTATAGATGCATTAACATAACAAGATAATATAATGATATCCCAACAAGTAAATAAATGTTCCAACAAGGAACGGCCTCCAATATTCACCTGCAACTAGCAACACTATAAGAGGGGCTGAGCAAAGCGGTAACATAGCCAATCAACGGTTTGCTAGGACATGGTGGGTTAGAGGTTTGACATGGCAATTTGGGAGGCTTGCAAGAAAGTGGTAGGCATCGTAGCAATGTCATAGCAAAAGAGCGAGCAAACTAGCATAGCAAAGATAGTAGTGATTTTGAGGGTATGATCATCTTGCCTGCACAGTTGTCAGAGTTGACTGGATCCTCGAAAGCAAACTCAACGGGCTCCTCATTAGAAAACTCATCTCCCGGCTCTACCCAAACAAGACAAACAAGCAACAAGGATACAATCAACCACGTGCAAGAACAAGCAATAGGATGAAATGATGATATGCTATGCGGGATGCGATGCGGGATGCAAAATGCAAGATATGATAGGAAATGCATGAACCTGGCCTCAACATGGAAAACCAAGTGTGCCACTGGAAAGATGAGATGAAATCGCTTGAAAACGATATAAAGAACGCCGGAATCGGAGTTACGGTTTGGAAATGGCAAGCGATTCAAATATGACACCGGTCTGCGATTTACAGCAAGTAGGCATCTAAATGCAACGAAATGAACATGCTACAACACCCAAACATGGCAACAAAATACATGGCAGGGAAGCATTCAAGATGCTTAACAAAAGTCTAGCACTGAGCTACGGCCAAATCATCCATTAACAGGTTCAAACAAGCATGGCAAAAATGCAAATGGTAAAACAGATCTCAGACTTAGTGAAATTAACACTTGTCTGGAATTTCAGATCATATAGCCCTCTTCGAAGCAACAAAACAACATGCTAAAGGACCTGGACATGATAAAGAAAGACATGGCATGGAGCTACTCAACAAGCTTAACAGAAGTCCCTTAGTGACCTTGAGCCAAAAGGGATTCAAAATATACTAACAAGCACACGAACATAGCAAAAACATAATCAGTTTTCAGACTTAGTGAAAACTGGGACATGCTGAAACATAACTCACGAAGGTATGTTTACGAGCTCGATGCACTCACTACGGTGCAAGTCATGGCAAGACAAGCATACATCCCTTAAGAAGGCACAAATATCAAGCTAGACATGGCAAGAACAATGGCATAGCATGCACGGATCAACTACAATAACATCGGCGAAATCGCAAACAAGTTGACGATCTGCCCAGATTCGAAAGCGAAGCAAAAGTAGAGCTCGATTGACTCAAGCTAGGGTGCTCCATAATTGCAAACAAAGACATGGATGGATAGATCACTACAATATTAACAAAACTCCTTTACTGATCATCCTCAAAACAGGCACGGATCACTAGGAAACAACATGAACATATGGCATCATGAGATAAACAATCCCAGGACTTAGTGAAATCACTAAGTCCCTGAAAACAGAATTAGCAAGTGCACCACTTTGCAAGCTTGCACGAGTCACCACATAAATCCTAAAAATACATGGGTTGCACCTCTGGAAAGATGACAAAACCCTTAACAAAACATATGAAGAACTCACGGGCATAGCATGCACACAATAATCATGGCAAAAATGACAAAAGTGCTAAACGGAGTAGCAGATCTGACAATTAACTCAAGTAGCCCTCTTCTAACAGCATCTCGGGCATCAAGATGAACTCAAATGAAAATGACGGAATGGAATGAAATGATGTACTCTCTAAGGTGAACATTTTGATATGCTATATGCATGAATCAGAGCTACGGATGCGAAGTTACGGAGCCGCGAACATGGCAACTTGGATCAGGAATTCTGGGACTTAGTGAAAAAAAACGACCTAGGGTTAGGATTTCAGATCTGAGATCTGGGCACGGATTACGAAGTTCGCCGGAATCCTCGGAGCTCGCCGGAGAGGACCGGCCGGAGTGGCGCCGGCGCGGGCTCCGAGCGCGGCGGGGCGGCGCGGCCGGTGGTGGCGCCGGATGGGGTCGGTGCGGCCGGTGGTGGCGGGCGGCGGCCGCGGCGCCGGCGAGGTCGGTGGCGGCGGCCGGCGGCCGGCTCACGGGCGAGGTCGGTGGCGGCGGGCAGCGGCCGGCGGAGCGGGCGGCGGCGGCCGGCTCGCGGGCGAGGAGGCGC
>NC_041392.1:336310217-336319682 GCF_002162155.2 Triticum dicoccoides | reverse complement strand
AGGAGATGGGCCTCGGGGGCCCCGGCTGGGCCTCCCGGGCTGGAGCGACGGTGGCGGCTTTGTGCCACGTGGCGGCAGCCGATAGGCGCGGGCGAGCGGCGGCGGCTTTGTCCGGTGACAGCCGGACGTGTCCGGGCGCGCGAGGGGAAAATTAGGGTTTTGGGAGGAGAGGAAGATCCGGATTCGGAGGGGTCTTTATATAGGCATAGAGGGAGCTAGGAGAGTCCAAATGAGGTGCGGTTTTCGGCCACGCGATCATGATCGAACTCTCTAGGACATGGAGCAGAGTTTGGTGGGTTTTCGGCCAAATTGGAGGGGTGTTGGGCTGCAACACACACGAGGCCTTTTCGGTCCCTCGGTTAACCGTTGGAGTACCAAACGAAGTCCAAATGGTACGAAACTTGACAGGCGGTCTACCGGTAGTAAACCAAGGCCGCTTGGCAAGTCTCGGTCCAATCCGGAAATGTTTAATCCCCACACACGAAAGAAATCTAGAAATGACCACCGAAGGAGAACGAAGCGCCGGAATGCAAAACGGACAACGGGGAAAATGCTTGAATGCATGAGACGGACACGTATTCAAATGCAATGCACATGATGACATGATATGAGATGCATAACAACGACAACAACACACGGAGGCAAAACCCGAACCCAAGAAAATAAAATAACTTAACGCCGGAAACGGCAAGAGTTGGAGTACAAATAGGGAAAGTTACATCCGGGGTGTTACAACACTCCACCACTACGAAAGGATCTCGTCCCGAGATCTAGGACTGAAAGAACACTGGGTACTCCGAACGGAGGTGATCCTCGCGTTCCCAGGTAGCTTCACGATCGGAATGGTGTGACCACTTGACTTTGAGAAATTTGATTGACTTGTTGCGAGTCTTGCGTTCAGTCTCTTCAAGAATAGCAACTGGGTGCTCACGATAAGAGAGATCTTCTTGGAGCTCAATGTCCTCGAAGTTGACGGTGCGGTCAGGAGTCTTGAAGCACTTTCGAAGCTGAGAGACATGGAACACGTCATGAACATTTGCAAAGTTTGAAGGAAGCTCGAGTTGATAGGCGAGGTCGCCTCTCTTGCTGACAATCTTGAAAGGTCCCACGTATCTAGGGGCAAGCTTCCCTTTGATACCGAAGCGACGAGTACCTTTCATAGGAGAGACACGGAGGTAAACATGATCTCCGATCTCGAAAGCAAAATCACGGTGCTTACTATCATAGTAGCTCTTCTGGCGGGATTGGGCTGCTTTGAGGTTATCACGAATGACTTTGCACATTTCTTCTGCCTCTGTGATTAAGTTATTACCCAAAAGCTGACGTTCACCGGTTTCAGACCAGTTGAGAGGGGTACGGCACTTCCTGCCATACAGAATTTCAAATGGGGCCTTGCCCGAACTTGCTGGAAAACTGTTGTTGTAGGAGAATTCAGCATAAGGAAGACAATCCTCCCACTTCATGCCGAAGGAGATCACACACGCCCTGAGCATATCTTCAAGAATCTGGTTGACACGCTCAACTTGACCGCTAGTTTGAGGATGGAAAGCTGTGCTGAAGCGGATGTTCGTGCCCATGGCCTTCTGAAAAGAATCCCAAAACTTCGAGGTAAAGATGCTGCCACGGTCTGAAGAGATCACTTGAGGAATACCGTGCAGAGAGACAATACGAGAGGTATAGAGTTCCGCCAATTGAGCTGCAGTGATCGACTCTTTGATAGGCAGAATGTGACCCACTTTGGTGAGTTTGTCGATGACAACGAATATAGCATCATTGCCACGCTTGGACTTTGGAAACCCAGTCACGAAGTCCATTTCAATGTGGTCAAACTTCCGTTCTGGAATGGCAAGAGGTTGGAGGAGACCTGCTGGCCTTTGGTGTTCTGCTTTCACTCTTCTGCAGACATCACATTCATTCACGAATTGAGCGATCTCGCGCTTCATTCGAGTCCACCAATAAGATTGCTTAAGGTCCTGATACATCTTCGTACTCCCAGGGTGGATGGAGAGGAGAGAATTGTGAGCCTCGTTCATGATCACTTTACGGAGGTCACCTTTGGGTACAACAATACGATCCTCGAAGAAGAGAGTGTCCTTGTCATCAAGGCGGTAGCACTTGTACTTGGACTGACTCTTGGCAATCCCAATCTTCACCTTTTTCACCATAGCATCAAGAAGCTGGGCTTGGCGAATCTGGTCTTCTAAGGTAGGAGAGACTTGAAGGTTGGCGAGGAAACCTTGAGGAACAACTTGCAGATTAAGTTTGCGGAAAGCTTCACAAAGCTCGGGTTGATAAGGCTTGAGAATCAGACTGTTGCGGTAGGCCTTCCTGCTCAAAGCGTCAGCAATCACATTGGCCTTGCCTGGAGTATACTCGATACTCAGATTATACTCTTGAATCATTTCGACCCATCGAGTTTGCCTGAGGTTGAGATTAGGCTGAGTGAAGATGTACTTGAGACTCTTGTGATCAGTGAAAATGTCCACTTTTCTTCCCAATAGAAGATGTCTCCAAGTCAAAAGAGCGTGCACAACTGTCGCCAACTCGAGATCATGAGTGGGGTATTTCTTCTCATTCGGCTTCAACTGGCAAGATGTATAAGCAACAACTTTCTTCTCTTGCATCAATACTGCACCAAGACCTTGGAGAGAGGCATCACAAAAGACCTCGTATGGCTTGGATTCATCAGGTGGAGTCAGAACTGGAGCAGTAATCAATTTTTCTTTCAAAGTGTTGAAAGCAATATCACACTCCAGAGACCAAACGTACTTGACGTGCTTCTGAAGAAGATTAGAGAGAGGCTTCGCGATCTTAGAAAAGTTTTCAACGAATCTTCGGCAATAGCTTGCGAGACCGAGAAAACTACGGAGTTGCTTCACGTTCTGAGGAGGTTCCCAATTCACAATTGCAGACACCTTCTCAGGATTCACGGCAATGCCCTTGGCAGAGATGATATGACCAAGATAAAGAACCTCATCTAGCCAAAATTCACACTTGGAGACTTGGCGTAGAACTGATGTTCCCTGAGCTTATCAAGAACCAAACGCAAGTGCTTGGCATGATCTTCCTTGTTCTTCGAGAAAACCAGAATGTCGTCGAGATAGACCAAAACGAAGTCATTGGTGTAGGCGTTGAAGATGAAGTTCATCATGCGAGAGAACGTCGGAGGAGCGTTGGCGAGGCCAAAAGACATGACAGTGTATTCATATGAACCAAAGCTTGTTCTGAATGCTGTCTTGGGAATATCTTCTTCACGAATGCGAATCTGGTGATAACCCATACGGAGATCAAGTTTGGAGAATACTTGGGCACCTTTGAGTTGTTCGAACAGCTCATTGATGTTGGGAAGTGGGTATTTGTTCTTGATGGTCTTCTTGTTCACTGGACGGTAATCAACACAAAGTCGGTCCGTTCCATCCTTCTTCTTCACAAAAAGAACACCACAACCCCACGGAGAAGAACTAGGTCGGATGAGACCCATTTTTTCTTGCTCATCGAGTTGCTTCTTCAGCTCCTTCAACTCTTCAGGTCCGAGCTTGTAAGGACGTTTGCACACAGGTTCCGTGCCAGGCTCAAGATCAATAACGAATTCAACTGGCCGGTGCGGAGGCATTCCTGGGAGCTCTTCTGGAAAGACGTCCTGATATTCACAAATGACTGGAATTTGAGAGATGGCATCCAATTCACCCTTTTCATTGAGAGAGAACATATGGATAGTATTATCCCGAGCGGCAAAGACAATTACATCCTCAGACGAATGAGTCAATTGAATCTGCCTGGCTGCACAATCAAGATGTGCCTTGTGCTTAGAAAGCCAATCCATTCCGAGAATAAGATCAATATCCGAGTTACCAAGAACAATTGGGGAAGAAAGGAACTTGTAGTCACCCAATGTGATAGTAACCTCAGGGACGCAGGTGTTAGCTGTCATCTGCTTGCCCGGTGACACAATTTGCAAGGAACTTTGCAGATACTGATAATCACACTCATACTTTGATGCAAAAGGTTTGGAAATGAAGCAATGCGATGCACCCGTCTCAAAAAGATCTTTTGCAGGAATATCAGTAACAGGAAGGTTACCCATGATGACATCTGGTGAGTCCTCTGCCTGAGCTGCATTCACCATATTGACCTTGGCGAACTTGGGGTTATGCTTGACCACAGCTGTACTTGTCGATCTGACAGGAGGAGGAGGAGGAAGACGCCTCTGGTTGAGACACTTGTTGGCATAGTGACCCTTCTGTTGGCACTTGTTGCACGTGACCTCTGAAAGCGGACGGTGATACGGAGCACTCGATCTTGGAGCTTGAGATGAAGTCTTGTTCTGAAAGCCAGGGTTGGGTGGGTGGGAAGAACCACTGCCACATTTCCTCTTCTGCTGATACGGCTGACGGAACGGAGGAGGAGGAAGCCAAAACTTCTGCTGCTTGGCCACTTGAGTAGAGGAAGGAGTAGCATCTCTGACTCACTTCTTGGAAGCATCACACCTCAACTGAGCATCCTCTTGTTTCAGTGCCATGTTGTAGAACTCATCGTACCTCAAGGGTTCAAAGAGAACAAGAGCGAGCTGAATTTCTTCTCTGAGACCACCCCTGAACTGATATATCATGCTCTTCTCATCAGGGACGTCCTGCTTAGCAAAGCGGGCGAGCTTCTGGAACAACTTGTTGTAGTCATAGACAGACAAAGAGCCTTGCTTCAGATTGCGGAATTCCTCACGCTTGCTTTCAACCATGCTCTGCGGAATATGATGAGCTAATCTCGACGGAAATCATCCCAAGTGATAACACGTCCACCTCTGGAGTCCTTGTACTGCTGGAACCATTCTGCAGCTTGATCTTTGAGTTGGAAGGAAGCGAACTTGACAAAGTCCTCAGGCCTGACGTTACTGCACTCGAAATGCTTGCACAGATCCACAAGCCAATCGTCAGCATCGGTTGCCTCAACACAATTGCTGAAAGTCTTTGGCCCGTTAGCAAGGAACTGGTTGAGTGTAGCAAAGTGACTCTGATTGCTGCCTTGATTCCCTTGACTGCCTTGATTGCACTCTTGAAGAATTTGCATGATCAACTGTGTGTTTGCATTGGTTGCGGCCATCACAGCTTGCCATGCCTCTGGAGGAGGTGGAGGTGGTGGCGAATCAGGATTCGGAGTCGTGCGCGTTGGAGGAGCCATCCTGAAGAGGTTGACCACTATTAGCACATTGACAGATAAATATTGAAGCTGAATCCAACGGAATGAAAATTGCAGCATATAGTCTTCACATCCGAACAAAATGAACGAATGCATTCCTCTTGAAATGGTCACATATCCATAAATTGAGAAGCCACGTAGAATTAAGGTAGAGAAATAAATCAACAAGGTACGGATCAAGAACGAATAATCGGTAAGAAATCCCAATCTCAAACCAATATCCATAGAAGAAGAACTAGAGCTACTAGAATTCCCACCTATGAAACTCCCGAACCTTTTCGGCTATGCAATCAGGTGTTGGGGATACAGGGGAAGCATAATATCTCACCCAAACTAGCAAATCCTACATCCAGTTGTATCCATCCTTCAACACATAACCAAGAAACCTTCGGAAACCATCTACCTCAACCTTCGAAAAGCATCCGTTATACAAGTTATGGCGATACTCCCGAACTCCCGCCCCAGTACTGGGTGGCGTCGAGGTTATCTCACCAACGAACTGCATAAAAGAGATTTTCGATGTCGGCGTACTAAACTCAGGTATTCCAGAACTGCAACAATAAAATTATGATGACAACACCTCAGAGCTCAACTCCCCGGGACACTTCCACTAAACCCCTGACAGGAGGCACCAAGTCAATGTTCTCATCATAAAACCATCGGAACGATTCCAAGATACCCGCGTGATCCTAAAAAAAATTTAGTGAAATTTGAGAAGAGAAGAGTCAAAACTCTACGTCAGGATGCCTTACCAGAGCGATGAGGAGACTGGGAAGTAAAAAGAATTCCTAAACTCTCCGATATATAATTCCTAAAAGACTCAAAACATTTTTCTAGACACAACTCGGCCGCTAAAAATGATCAAGCAATGGGGCTCCTAAGGTCGGGGAAGGCTCTGATTACCAACTTGTAACACCCTCGATGCGACTATAGCTCCCATGTGTCGAGGCACGACTTAGAGATATAATCGCATTGAAGGCATATGTCGCAAGTTAGGCAATCTTCACAACATCCCATGTAATATGATAATAAAAAGGGAGATAACATAGTTGGCTTACACTCGCCACGTCAATCAAGTGCATAAATAACATTACATCATCCAAACACTCGTGGCCCGACTACGGCGCCAAAATAAAAGAGAACCCAACATGCGACACGGTCCCAATCACCCCCAACTGGGCACCACTACTGATCATCGGGAAAGGAAACATAGTAACATTGAGAGTCTTCGTCGAACTCCCACTTGAGCTCATACGCGCCTCCTGGAGCGGAATCATCAGGCCCTGCATCTGGTGTAATAGTAATCTGTGAGCCACAGGGACTTAGCAATCTCGCACCCTCGCGATCAAGACTATTCAAGCTTATAGGTAAGGCAATGTAAAATATGAGTGGAGCTGCAGCAAGCGACTAGCAAATATGGTGGCTAACTTATTCGTAAAAGAGAGCGAGAAGAGGAGGCAAAGCACGAGTGAGAAACTAGAGAACAACCTGCACAAACATTACTCCAACACCGTGTCCACTTCCCGGTCTTCGCCGAGAAGAGGCCATCACGGTAACACACTCAGTTGATTCATTTTAATTAAGTTAAGGTTCAAGTTATCTACAACCGGACATTAACAAATTCCCATCTGCCCATAACCGCGGGCACGGCTTTCGAAAGTTCAATCCCTACAGGGGAGTCCCAACTTAGCCCATGACAAGCTCTCACGGTCAATGAAGGAATAGACCTCCTCCCAAGATGTTCCGATCAGACTCGGTATCTCGGTAATTCAAGACACTTCGACAGGTTAAAACAAGACCAGCAACACCGCCCGAATGTGCCGACAAATCCCGATAGGAGCTGCACATATCTCTTTCTCAGGGCACACTTAGATGAGCGCTCCATACAACTAAAACCAAACCTCGAGTTTCCCCGAGGGGGCGCTGCACAGGACTCTAGTTTCGACCAACACTCAGAGGAGCACTGGCCTGGGGGGTTTATAATAAGATGACCCGCGGGCTCCGGAAACCCGAGGGAAAAAGAGGCTAGGTGGCAAATGGTAAGACCAAGGTTGGGCATTGCTGTAAAAGCTTTAATCAAGGCGAACTATCAAGGGGTTCCCATTATAACCCAACCGCGTAAGGAACGCAAAAATCCGGGAACATAACACCGATATGACGGAAACTAGGGCGGCAAGAGTGGAACAAAACACTAGGCGAGAGGCCGAGCCTTCCACCCTTTACCAAGTGTATAGATGCATTAACATAACAAGATAATATAATGATATCCCAACAAGTAAATAAATGTTCCAACAAGGAACGGCCTCCAATATTCACCTGCAACTAGCAACGCTATAAGAGGGGCTGAGCAAAGCGGTAACATAGCCAATCAACGGTTTGCTAGGACATGGTGGGTTAGAGGTTTGACATGGTAATTGGGGAGGCTTGCAAGCAAGTGGTAGGCATCGTAGCAATGGCATAGCAAAAGAGCGAGCAAACTAGCATAGAAAAGATAGTAGTGATTTTGAGGGTATGATCATCTTGCCTGCACAGTTGTCAGAGTTAACTGGATCCTCGAAAGCAAACTCAACGGGCTCCTCATTAGCGAACTCGTCTCCCGGCTCTACCCAAACAAGACAAACAAGCAACAAGGATACAATCAACCACGTGCAAGAACAAGCAATAGGATGAAATGATGATATGCTATGCGGGATGCGATGCGGGATGCAAAATGCAAGATATGACAGGAAATGCATGAACCTGGCCTCAACTTGGAAAACCAAGTGTGCCACTGGAAAGATGAGATGAAATCGCTTGAAAACGATATAAAGAACGCCGGAAACGGAGTTGCGGTTTGGAAATGGCAAGCGATTCAAATATGACACCGGTCTGCGATTTACAGCAAGTAGGCATCTAAATGCAACGAAATGAACATGCTACAGCACCCAAACATGGCAACAAAATACATGGCAGGGAAGCATTCAAGATGCTTAACAAAAGTCTAGCACTGAGCTACGGCCAAATCATCCATTAACAGGTTCAAACAAGCATGGCAAAAATGCAAATGGTAAAACAGATCTCAGACTTAGTGAAATTAACACTTGTCTGGAATTTCAGATCATATAGCCCTCTTCGGAGCAACAAAACAACATGCTACAGGACCTGGACATGACAAAGAAATACATGGCATGGAGCTACTCAACAAGCTTAACAGAAGTCCCTTAGTGACCTTGAGCCAAAAGGGATCTCAAAATATACTAACAAGCACACGAACATAGCAAAAACATAATCAGTTTTAAGACTTAGTGAAAACTGGGACATGCTGAAACATAACTCACGAAGGCATGTTTACGAGCTCGATGCACTCACTACGGTGCAAGTCATGGCAAGACAAGCATACATCCCTTAAGAAGTCACAAATATCAAGCTAGACATGGCAAGAACAATGGCATAGCATGCACGGATCAACTACAATAAAATCGGCAAAATCGCAAACAAGTTGACGATCTGCCCAGATTCAAAAGCGAAACAAAAGTAGAGCTCGATTGACTCAAGCTAGGGTGCTCCATAATTGAAAACAAAGACATGGATGGATAGATCACTACAATATTAACAAAACTCCTTTATTGATCATCCTCAAAAGAGGCACGGATCACTAGGAAACAACATGAACATATGGCATCATGAGATAAACAATCCCAGGACTTAGTGAAATCACTAAGTCCCTGAAAACAGAATTAGCAAGTGCACCACTTTGCAAGCTTGCACAAGTCACCACATAAATCCTAAAAATACATGGGTTGCACCTCTGGAAAGATGACAAAACCCTTAACAAAACATATGAAGAACTCACGGGCATAGCATGCACACAATAATCATGGCAAAAATGACAAAAGTGCTAAACGGAGTAGCAGATCTGACAATTAACTCAAGTAGCCCTCTTCTAACAGCATCTCGGGCATCAAGATGAACTCACATGAAAATGATGCAATGTAATGTAATGATGTACTCTCTGAGGTGAACATTTTGATATGCTATATGCATGAATCGGAGCTACGGATGCAAAGTTACGGAGCCGCGAACATGGCAACTTGGATCAGGAATTCTGGGACTTAGTGGAAAAAAACGACCTAGGGTTAGGATTTCAGATCTGAGATCCGGGCACGGATTACGAAGTTCGCCGGAATCCTCGGAGCTCGCCGGAGAGGACCGGACGGAGTGGCGCCGGCGCGGGCTCCGAGCGCGGCGGGGCGGCGCGGTCGATGGTGGCGCCGGACTGGGTCGGCGCGGCCG
>NC_041392.1:336282403-336309717 GCF_002162155.2 Triticum dicoccoides | reverse complement strand
CGAGGAGGCGCGGAGGAGATGGGCCTCGGGGGCCCCGGCTGGGCCTCCCGGGCCAGAGCGACGGTGGCGGCTTTGTGCCACGTGGCGGCAGCCGATAGGCGCGGGCGGGCGGCGGCGGCTTTGTCCGGTGACAGCCGAACGTGTCCGGGCGTGCGAGGCGAAAATTAGGGTTTCTGGGGGAGAGGAAGATCCGGATTCGGAGGGGTCTTTATATAGGCATAGAGGGAGCTAGGAGAGTCCAAATGAGGTGCGGTTTTCGGCCACGCGATCATGATCGAACGCTCTAGGACATGGAGCAGAGTTTGGTGGGTTTTGGGCCAAATTGGAGGGGTGTTGGGCTGCAACACACACGAGGCTTTTTCGGTCCCTCGGTTAACCGTTGGAGTACCAAATGAAGTCCAAATGGTACGAAACTTGACAGGCGGTCTACCGGTAGTAAACCAAGGCCGCTTGGAAAGTCTCGGTCCAATCCGGAAATGTTTAATCCCCACAAACGAAAGAAAGCTAGAAATGACCACCGGAGGAGAACGAAGCGCGAGAATGCAAAACGGACAACGGGGAAAATGCTCGAATGCATGAGACGAACACGTATGCAAATGCAATGCACATGATGACATGATATGAGATGCATAACAACGACAACAACACATGGAGGAAAAACCCGAACCCGAGAAAATAAAATAACTTAACGCTGGAAATAGCAAGAGTTGGAGTACAAATAGGGAAAGTTACATCCGGGGTGTTACAACGCTCCACCACTACGAAAGGATCTCGTCCCGAGATCTAGGACTGAAAGAACACCGGGTACTCAGAACGGAGATGATCCTCGCGTTCCCAGGTAGCTTCACGGTCGGAATGGTGTGACCACTTGACTTTGAGAAATTTGATTGACTTGTTGCGAGTCTTGCGTTCAGTCTCTTCAAGAATAGCAACTGGGTGCTCACGATAAGAGAGATCTTCTTGGAGCTCAATGTCCTCGAAGTTGACGGTGCGGTCAGGAGTCTTGAAGCACTTTCGAAGCTGAGAGACATGGAACACGTCATGAACATTTGCAAAGTTTGAAGGAAGCTCGAGTTGATAGGCGAGGTTGCCTTTCTTGCTGACAATCTTGAAAGGTCCCACGTATCTAGGGGCAAGCTTCCCTTTGATACCGAAGCGACGAGTACCTTTCATAGGAGAGACACGGAGGTAAACATGATCTCCCTCGAAAGCAAAATCACGGTGCTTACTATCATAGTAGCTCTTCTGGCGGGATTGGGCTGCTTTGAGGTTATCACGAATGACTTTGCACATTTCTTCTGCCTCTGTGATTAAGTAATTACCCAAAAGCTGACGTTCACCGGTTTCAGACCAGTTGAGAGGGGTACGGCACTTCCTGCCATACAGAATTTCAAATGGGGCCTTGCCCGAACTTGCTTGAAAACTGTTGTTGTAGGAGAATTCAGCATAAGGAAGACAATCCTCCCACTTCATGCCGAAGGAGATCACACACGCCCTGAGCATATCTTCAAGAATCTGGTTGACACGCTCGACTTGACCGCTAGTTTGAGGATGGAAAGTTGTGCTGAAGCGGATGTTCGTGCCCATGGCCTTCTGAAAAGAATCCCAAAACTTCGAGGTAAAGATGATGCCACGGTTTGAAGATATCACTTGAGGAATACCGTGCAGAGAGACAATACGAGAGGTATAGAGTTCTGCCAATTGAGCTGCAGTGATCGACTCTTTGATAGGCAGAAAGTGAGCCACTTTGGTGAGTTTGTCGATGACAACGAATATAGCATCATTGCCACGCTTGGACTTTGGAAACCCAGTCACGAAGTCCATTTCAATGTGGTCAAACTTCCGTTCTGGAATGGCAAGAGGTTGGAGGAGACCTGCTGGCCTTTGGTGTTCTGCCTTCACTCTTCTGCAGACATCACATTCATTCACAAATTGAGCGATCTCGCGCTTCATTCGAGTCCACCAATAAGATTGCTTAAGGTCCTGATACATCTTCGTGCTCCCAGGGTGGATGGAGAGGAGAGAAGTGTGAGCCTCGTTCATGATCACTTTACGGAGGTCACCTTTGGGTACAACAATACGATCCTCGAAGAAGAGAGTGTCCTTGTCATCAAGGCGGTAGCACTTGTACTTGGACTGACTCTTGGCAATCCCAATCTTCACCTTTTTCACCATAGCATCAAGAAGATGGGCTTGGCGAATCTGGTCTTCTAAGGTAGGAGAGACTTGAAGGTTGGCGAGGAAACCTTGAGGAACAACTTGCAGATTAAGTTTGCGGAAAGCTTCACAAAGCTCGGGTTGATAAGGCTTAAGAATTAGACTGTTGCAGTAGGCCTTCCTGCTCAAAGCGTCAGCAATCACATTGGCCTTGCCTGGAGTATACTCGATACTCGGATTATACTCTTGAATCATTTCGACCCATCGAGTTTGCCTGAGGTTGAGATTAGACTGAGTGAAGATGTACTTGAGACTCTTGTGTTTAGTGAAAATGTCCACTTTTCTTCCCAATAGAAGATGTCTCCAAGTCAAAAGAGTGTGCACAACTGTCGCCAACTCGAGATCATGAGTGGGGTAGTTCTTCTCATTAGGCTTCAACTGGCGAGATGTATAAGCAACAACTTTCTTCTCTTGCATCAATACTGCGCCAAGACCTTGGAGAGAGGCATCACAAAAGACCTCGTACGGCTTGGATTCATCAGGTGGAGTCAGAACTGGAGCAGTAATCAATTTTTCTTTGAAAGTGTTGAAAGCAGTATCACACTCCGGAGACCAAACATACTTGACGTGCTTCTGAAGAAGATTAGAGAGAGGCTTCGCGATCTTAGAAAAGTTTTCAACGAATCTTCGGCAATAGCTTGCGAGACCGAGAAAACTACGGAGTTGCTTCACGTTCTGAGGAGGTTCCCAATTCACAATTGCAGACACCTTCTCAGGATTCACGGCAATGCCCTTGGCAGAGATGATATGACCAAGATAAAGAACCTCATCAAGTCAAAATTCACACTTGGAGAACTTGGCATAGAACTGATGTTCCCTAAGCTTATCAAGAACCAAACGCAAGTGCTTGGCATGATCTTCCTTGTTCTTCGAGAAAACCAGAATGTCTTCGAGATAGACCAAAACGAAGTCATTGGTGTAGGCGTTGAAGATGAAGTTCATCATGCGAGAGAACGTCGGAGGAGCGTTGGCGAGGCCAAAAGACATGACAGTGTATTCATATGAACCAAAGCTTGTTCTGAATGCTGTCTTGGGAATATCTTCTTCACGAATGCTAATCTGGTGATAACCCATACGGAGATCAAGTTTGGAGAATACTTGGGCACCTTTGAGTTGTTCGAACAGCTCATTGATGTTGGGAAGTGGGTATTTGTTCTTGATGGTCTTCTTGTTCACTGGACGGTAATCAACACAAAGTCGGTCCGTTCCATCCTTCTTCTTCACAAAAAGAACACCACAACCCCACGGAGAAGAACTAGGCCGGATGAGACCCATTTTTTCTTGCTCATTGAGTTGCTTCTTTAGCTCCTTCAACTCTTCAGGTTCGAGCTTGTAAGGACGTTTGCACACAGGTTCCGTGCCAGGCTCAAGATCAATAACGAATTCAACTGGTCGGTGCGGAGGCATTCCTGGGAGCTCTTCTGGAAAGACGTCTTGATATTCGCAAACGACTGGAATTTGAGAGATGGCATCCAATTCACCCTTTTCATTGAGAGAGAATAGACGGATAGTATTATCCCGAGCGGCAAAGACAATTACATCCTCAGACGAACGAGTCAATTGAATCTGCCTGGCTGCACAATCAAGATGTGCCTTGTGCTTAGAAAGCCAATCCATTCCGAGAATAAGATCAATATCCGAGTTACCAAGAACAATTGGGGAAGAAAGGAACTTGTAGTCACCCAATGTGATAGTAACCTCAGGGACGCAGGTGTTAGCTGTCATCTGCTTGCCCGGTGACACAATTTGCAAGGAACTTTGCAGATACTGATAATCACACTCATACTTTGATGCAAAAGGTTTGGAAATGAAGCAATGCGATGCACCCGTCTCAAAAAGAACTTTTGCAGGAATATCATTAACAGGAAGGTTACCCATGATGACATCTGGTGAGTCCTCTGCCTGAGCTGCATTCACCATATTGACCTTGGCGAACTTGGGGTTATGCTTGACCACAGCTGTACTTGTCGATCTGACAGGAGGAGGAGGAGGAAGACGCCTCTGGTTGAGACACTTGTTGGCATAGTGACCCTTCTGTTGGCACTTGTTGCACGTGACCTCTGAAAGTGGACGGTGATACGGAGCACTCGATCTTGGAGCTTGAGACGAAGTCTTGTTCTGAAAGCCAAGGTTGGGTGGGTGGGAAGAACCACTGCCACATTTCCTCTTCTGCTGATACGGCTGATGGAACGGAGGAGGAGGAAGCCAAAACTTCTGCTTCTTGGCCACTTGAGTAGAGGAAGAAGGAGTAGCATCTCTGACTCGCTTCTTGGAAGCATCACACCTCAACTGAGCAGCCTCTTGTTTCAGTGCCATGTTGTAGAACTCACCGTACCTCAAGGGTTCAAAGAGAACAAGAGCGAGCTGAATTTCTTCTCAGAGACCACCCCTGAACTGATATATCATGCTCTTCTCATCAGGGACGTCCTGCTTAGCAAAGCGGGCGAGCTTCTAGAACAACTTGTTGTAGTCATAGACAGACAAAGAGCCTTGCTTCAGATTGCGGAATTCCTCACGCTTGCTTTCAACCACGCTCTGCGGAATATGATGAGCTCGGAAATCTCGACGGAAATCATCCCAAGTGATAACACGTCCACCTCTGGAGTCCTTGTACTGCTGGAACCATTCTGCAGCTTGATCTTTGAGTTGGAAGGAAGCGAACTTGACAAAGTCCTCAGGCCTGACGTTGCTGCACTCGAAATGCTTGCACAGATCCACAAGCCAATCGTCAGCATCGGTTGCCTCAACACAATTGCTGAAAGTCTTTGGCCCGTTAGCAAGGAACTGGTTGAGTGTAGCAAAGTGACTCTGATTGCTGCCTTGATTCCCTTGACTGCCTTGATTGCGCTCTTGAAGAATTTGCATGATCAACTGTGTGTTTGCATTGGTTGCGGCCAGCACAGCTTGCCATGCCTCTGGACGAGGTGGAGGTGGTGGCGGATCAGGATTCAGAGTCGTGCGCGTAGGAGGAGCCATCCTGAAGAGGTTGACTACCATTAGCACATTGACAGATAAATATTGAAGCTGAATCCAACGGAATGAAAATTGCAACATATAGTCTTCACATCCGAACAAAATGAACGAATGCATTCCTCTTGAAATGGTCACATATCCATAAATTGAGAATCCACGTAGAATTAAGGTAGAGAAATAAATCAACAAGGTACGGATCAAGAACGAATAATCGGTAAGAAATCCCAATCTCAAACCAATATCCATAGAAGAAGAACTAGAGCTACTAGAATTCCCACCTATGAAACTCCCGAACCTTTCCGGTTATGCAATCAGGTGTTGGGGATACATGGGAAGCATAATATCTCACCCAAACTAGCAAATCCTACATCCAGCTGTATCCATCCTTCAACACATAACCAAGAAACCTTCAGAAACCATCTACCTCAACCTTCGAAAAGCATCCGTTATACAAGTTATGGCGATACTCCCGAACTCCCGCCCCAGTACTGGGTGGCGTCGAGGTTATCTCACCAACGAACTGCATAAAAGAGATTTTCGATGTCGGCGTACTAAACTCAGGTATTCCAGAACTGCAACGATAAATTTATGATGACAACACCTCAGAGCTCAACTCCCCGGGACACTTCCACTAAACCCCTGACAGGAGGCACCAAGTCAATGTTCTCATCATAAAACCATCGGAACGATTCCAAGATACCCGCGTGATCCTAAAAAAAATTTAGTGAAATTTGAGAAGAGAAGAGTCAAAACTCTACGTCATGATACCATACCAGAGCGATGAGGAGACTGGGAAGTAAAAAGAATTCCTAAACTCTCCGATATATAATTCCTAAAAGACTCAAAACATTTTTCTAGACACAACTCGGCCGCTAAAAATGATCAAGCAATGGGGCTCCTAAGGTCGGGGAAGGATCTGATTACCAACTTGTAACACCCTCGATGCGGCTATAGCTCCCACGTGTCGAGGCATGACTTAGAGATATAATTGCATTGAAGGCATATGTCGCAAATTAGGCAATCTTCACAACATCCCATGTAATATGATAATAAAAAGGGAGATAACATAGTTGGCTTACACTCGCCACGTAAATCAAGTGCATAAATAACATTACATCATCCAAACACTCATGGCCCGACTACGGCGCCAAAATAAAAGAGAACCCAACATGCGACACGGTCCCAATCACCCCCAACTGGGCACCACTACTGATCATCGGGAAAGGAAACATAGTAACGTTGAGAGTCTTCGTCGAACTCCCACTTGAGTTCATACGCGCCTCCTGGAGCGGAATCATCAGGCCCTGCATCTGGTGTAATAGTAATCTGTGAGCCACAGGGACTCAGCAATCTCGCACCCTCGCGATCAAGACTATTCAAGCTTATAGGTAAGGCAAGGTAAAATATGAGTGGAGCTGCAGCAAGCGACTAGCAAATATGGTGGCTAACTTATTCGCAAAAGAGAGCGAGAAGAGGAGGCAAAGCACGAGCGAGAAACTAGAGAACAACCTGCGCAAACATTACTCCAACACCGTGTCCACTTCCCGGTCTCCGCCGAGAAGAGGCCATCACGGTAACACACTCAGTTGATTCATTTTAATTAAGTTAAGGTTCAAGTTATCTACAACCGGCCATTAACAAATTCCCATCTGCCCATAACCGCGGGCACGGCTTTCGAAAGTTCAATCCCTGCAGGGGAGTCCCAACTTAGCCCATGACAAGCTCTCACGGTCAACGAAGGAATAGACCTCCTCCCAAGACGTTCCGATCAGACTCGGTATCTCGGTAATTCAAGACACTTCGACAAGTTAAAACAAGACCAGCAACACCGCCCGAATGTGCCGAAAAATCCCGATAGGAGCTGCACATATCTCTTTCTCAGGTCACACTCAGATGAGCGCTCCATACAACTAAAACCAAACCTCGAGTTTCCCCGAGGGGGCGCTGCACAGGACTCTAGTTTCGACCAACACTCAGAGGAGCACTGGCCCGGGGGGGTTAAAATAAGATAACCCGCGGGCTCCGGAAACCCGAGGGAAAAAGAGGCTAGGTGGCAAATGGTAAGACCAAGGTTGGGCATTGCTGGAAAAGCTTTAATCAAGGCGAACTATTAAGGGGTTCCCATTATAACCCAACCGCATAAGGAACGCAAAAATCCGGGAACATAACACCGATATGACGGAAACTAGGGCGGCAAGAGTGGAACAAAACACTAGGCGAGAGGCCGAGCCTTCCACCCTTTACCAAGTGTATAGATGCATTAACATAACAAGATAATATAATGATATCCCAACAAGTAAATAAATGTTCCAACAAGGAACGGCCTCCAATATTCACCTGCAACTAGCAACGCTATAAGAGGGGCTGAGCAAAGCGGTAACATAGCCAATCAACGGTTTGCTAGGACATGGTGGGCTAGAGGTTTGACATGGCAATTTGGGAGGCTTGCAAGCAAGTGGTAGGCATCGTAGCAATGGCATAGCAAAAGAGCGAGCAAACTAGCATAGCAAAGATAGTAGTGATTTTGAGGGTATGATCATCTTGCCTGAACAGTTGTCAGAGTTGACTGGATCCTCGAAAGCAAACTCAACGGGCTCCTTGTTAGCGAACTCGTCTCCCGGCTCTACCCAAACAAGACAAACAAGCAACAAGGATACAATCAACCACGTGCAAGAACAAGCAATAGGATGAAATGATTATATGCTATGCGGGATGCGATGCGGGATGCAAAATGCAAGATATGACAGGAAATGCATGAACCTGGCCTCAACTTGGAAAACCAAGTGTGCCACTGGAAAGATGAGATGAAATCGCTTGAAAACAATATAAAGAACGCCGGAATCGGAGTTACGGTTTGGAAATGGCAAGCGATTCAAATATGACACCGGTCTGCGATTTACAGCAAGTAGGCATCTAAATGCAACGAAATGATCATGCTACAGCACCCAAACATGGCAACAAAATACATGGCAGGGAAGCATTCAAGATGCTTAACAAAAGTCTAGCACTGAGCTACGGCCAAATCATCCATTAACAGGTTCAAACAAGCATGGCAAAAATGCAAATGGTAAAACAGATCTCAGACTTGGTGAAATTAACACTTGTCTGGAATTTCAGATCATATAGCCCTCTTCGGAGCAACAAAACAACATGCTACAGGACCTGGACATGACAAAGAAAGACATGGCATGGAACTACTCAACAAGCTTAACAGAAGTCCCTTAGTGACCTTGAGCCAAAAGGGATCTCAAAATATACTAACAAGCACACGAACATAGCAAAAACATAATCAGTTTTCAGACTTGGTGAAAACTGGGACATGCTGAAACATAACTCACGAAGGCATGTTTACGAGCTCGATGCACTCACTACGGTGCAAGTCATGGCAAGAAAAGCATACATCCCTTAAGAAGGCACAAATATCAAGCTAGACATGGCAAGAACAATGGCATAGCATGCACGGATCAACTACAATAACATCGGCAAAATCGCAAACAAGTTGACGATCTGCCCAGATTCGAAAGCGAAGCAAAAGTAGAGCTCGATTGACTCAAGCTAGGTTGCTCCATAATTGCAAACAAAGACATGGATGGATAGATCACTACAATATTAACAAAACTCCTTTACTGATCATCCTCAAAAGAGGCACGGATCACTAGGAAACAACATGAACATATGGCATCATGAGATAAACAATCCCAGGACTTAGTGAAATCACTAAGTCCCTGAAAACACAATTAGCAAGTGCACCACTTTGCAAGCTTGCACAAGTCACCACATAAATCCTAAAAATACATGGGTTGCACCTCTGGAAAGATGACAAAACCCTTAACAAAACATATGAAGAACTCACGGGCATAGCATGCACACAATAATCATGGCAAAAATGACAGAAGTGCTAAACGGAGTAGCAGATCTGACAATTAACTCAAGTAGCCCTCTTCTAACAGAATCTCGGGCATCAAGATGAACTCAAATGAAATTGATGCAATGTAATGAAATGATGTACTCTCTGAGGTGAACATTTTCATATGCTATATGCATGAATCGGAGCTACCGATGCAAAGTTACGGAGCGGCGAACATGGCAACTTGGATCAGGAATTCTGGGACTTAGTGAAAAAAAAACGACCTACGGTTAGGATTTCAGATCTGAGATCCGGGCACGGATTACGAAGTTCGCCGGAATCCTCGGAGCTCTCCGGAGAGGACCGGCCAGAGTGGCGCCGACGCGGGCTCCGAGCGCGGCGGGGCGGCGCGGCCGGTGGTGGCGCCGGACGGGGTCGGTGCGGCCGGTGGTGGTGGGCGGCGGCCGCGGCGCCGGCGAGGTCGGTGGCGGCGGGCGGCGGCCGGTGAAGCGGGTGGCGGCGGCCGGCTCGCGGGCGAGGTCGGTGGCGGCGGCCGGCGGCCGGCGGAGCGGGCGGCGGCGGCCGGCTCGCGGGCGAGGAGGCGCGGAGGAGATGGGCCTCGGGGGCCCCGGCTGGGCCTCCCGGGCCGGAGCGACGGCGGCGGCTTTGTGCCACGTGGCGGCAGCCGATAGGCGCGGGCGGGCGGCGGCGGCTTTGTCCGGTGACAGCCGGACGTGTCCGGGCGCGCGAGGGGATAATTAGGGTTTCGGGGGGAGAGGAAGATCCGGATTCGGAGGGGTCTTTATATAGGCATAGAGGGAGCTAGGAGAGTCCAAATGAGGTGCGGTTTTCGGCCACGCGATCGTGATGGAACGCTCTAGGACATGGAGCAGAGTTTGGTGGGTTTTGGGCCAAATTGGAGGGGTGTTGGGCTGCAACACACACGAGGCCTTTTCGGTCCCTCAGTTAACCGTTGGTGTACCAAACGAAGTCCAAATGGTACGAAACTTGACAGGCGGTCTACCGGTAGTAAACCAAGGCCGCTTGGCAAGTCTCGGTCCAATCCGGAAATGTTTAATCCCCACACACGAAAGAAAGCTAGAAATGACCACCGGAGGAGAACGAAGCGCCGGAATGCAAAATGGACAACGGGGAAAATGCTCGAATGCATGAGATGAACACGTATGCAAATGCAATGCACATGATGACATGATATGAGATGCATGACAACGACAACAACACACGGAGGCAAAACCCGAACCCAAGAAAATAAAATAACTTAACGCCGGAAACGGCAAGAGTTTGAGGTTGTCATGGAGCGCAAGGAGGTTGGGAAAGAATATCGTGTCCAACGAGCATTCTAATATGTCAGCGAAGTTTTGACAGAATCCAAGCAGAGATATCCACATTGGCAGAAACTGCTGTTTGGTGTCTTCATGGCTAGTTGCAAGCTGAAGCACTATTTCCAGGAACACCCCATCACTGTGGTTAGCTCCGCCCCATTTGGAGATATCATCCAGAACAGGGAAGCCAATGGTCGGGTTGCTAAGTGGGCAATTGAGCTTGGGCCACATCATCTGAAATACATGCCCCAAATAGCTATCAAGTCTCAAGGACTAGTGGATTTCATCAACGATTGGACTGAACTTCAATTTCCCAAAGAGAAGCGAGACAACACTTATTGGACAATTCACTTTGATGGCTCCAGACAGTTGGAGAGCTCTGGGGCTAGAGTTATCTTATCTTCCCCAAGAGGTGATAAATTTGTTATGTTCTGAGGATCATGTTTCCCTGTACTAACAATGCAGTTGGGTACGAAGCTCTCCTCCATCATCTCTGTATGGCTAAGCAGATGAACCTTAGATGGATCAGATGCCTCGGCGACTCTGACTTGGTTGCTCAACAAGTTTATGGAAAGTGTGTTGGGGTAATTGACCAGGGGTACCCCGAAGATGGCGAGACAACATTTCAAGACATCGGGGCTAGCAAAGCCCCTCAGTCTGACTGCTCAGGCCGCCCCAGATGGCCCCCTGTCCGACTACCCGGGCCGGCTCGCCACCTGGCTGCCCAGCCTGCTCTCCGTCCGCCTGTTCCAGTCGGTCTGCTACGTGAAGTCAACTACAGTGTCCCCTCGGACACGGCACGGATGAGATGGTTGTACCCGGCACTGTTAACGAATAGTAGTGGCGACATCATCTATAGTATACTTGTCCCTGGGCACTATTTTATAAAGTGCACCAGGGACAAGGAGGCATGCACATCACGCACATACACTCTCATGGGCATGGTACCCCATGCCCACCTGTCCACCATTCCACTACCTAGCTTAGGAAGTAAGCTACCCCAAGCCTATATATATGGTCACACATCCATCCATCAGGAGGAGGAACGCCCACGGCCAGAAGCCATTTGGCCACAAGAGCATGCGTGCTCATCCGGCCACCCGCATATACAAAGTCAGATGCCTATGTCACTTACCTTAGATATAGCTCCAGGAACACTCTGTACTGCAGATATACCACATATATATAGACATGCAGGAGTAGGGGTATTATCTCTTCGGAGAGCCCCGAACCTGGGTAAATCACCGCGTGACACTTGCATACACATCCCCGGATATTCCACGGCATTCTTGCCCTCACCTCAAGCCACCCCGTGGCATCTGTCGACTCGCGGTATCCCCTGCCGACTGATGCGAGAATACTCCGACAATTGGCGCCCACCATGGGGCAAGCTGCTGTTGGAACGGCGGTCCGGGCGGGACCCTTTTTCGCCATCTTCGTCAGCTCTGCCGTGACATCGCCGCCGTCTCTCTAGCCACGCTCGCGGGCTCGACATCAACTCGCCCCCGAGGTGGCCGCGCGAGGCGGCACGCCTTTGTCAGCGGCCTCGCCATCTTTGTCACCTCCATCGTGATGTCGTCGTCGCCTCTCCGGCCGCGCTCGAGGGCTCGACATCGACACATCCATTGGGCAGCTGCACGGGACGGCGCGTCCATGTAGTCGACCTCGACATCGGCGGCCTCACTCTCTTCTCTGCGGACGCCCGGCGCTAAGCGCCTCACCAACTCCTCGCGAGCGTCTGCGGCCCCGCGCCCCACTGTCCAGGCAGCAGCAGCGCTGCTCAGCATCATTGCCGAGTCCGGCCAGTGCGTGCTCGTCTTCCTCCTGCTGCTACCTGCTCATCCTCGTACCTGAGCGCCCACGCTGTGCTTGCTCCAGCTCACTTCCATATACAAGCCAGATAATGGCTATATATAGCCTGTACACTTCCCAGATGCAAGCAATATATGCCTAGAACACTGCTCGTATCGCAACCAGATCACGGCCAAATACTAACTAGACTATAGACAATCACTACACATAATTCAGTTAGATGCAAGTCGGACACTTGCCCATGCACTCCAAAAATTCATTGCAGTGCCGCCTCGCCGTAGCTGCTCCTACTGCGTCCTCGAGCTGCTTCACTTGCCTCCACCTTGAGCACCAGCGGTGGCCGCGCGCCCACTCCTCGACCGGCCACCGTCCCGCTGCCGTGCCTTTGGCCGGCTCCGCCTCGCCGCTGCGACCGGCCGACTCCTGCAGCACCCGGCCGTCGGGTCACCGGCGCCCCTGTATCCGGCATCGTCCCGCTCCACATGGCCACCTGCTCCGCGCGGCGACCCCGCTCTTCTGTTCTGCACCCGCCTCCGCACACGCTGGGTCCGCCAGTCTCCGGCCTCTCTAGCACTCGGCCGCCCCGCTGGCTCCGGACTCGCCAGCACCCGGCCGCTGCCCCGATCCACCGCCATCAGCGCGCGCGTGCGCCGCGCCGGTACCCCTCCTCCTCCGCCTCCACAGGCCCGTGCCGCGCTCCTCCGACCCCTCCGTGCCAGGCCGGACCCCACCACTCGGTCGGCCCTCTGCCTACCAGCTTCGCGCGTTCCCGCCGGCTCCCCCGGCTGACTGCTGTGGTCGGTGTCGGTGTTCTGGGAATGGTGGTCCCCAGACTTGCCTGCCTGCGGCCCGCGGCGTGGCTGAGCCAGCAGGCAGTACGGCCCATCTTCACCAACAAAGCATCCAAGACCCTCGCGAGGCGGACGACGCAAGACCTCCTCTGGAGTGTCCTAGCTAGGCAGGCTCACTAGGAGCGGAGATATCAAGGCAAGGTGAACCTCACGAGGCTCTCGTGACGTGAGCCGTGACGATCAGTGCCAGGCGGGCGCCAGCGCGCGCAGCGTCCTTGTTTCCTCTTTGGTGCAAAGGAGGCAAGCGCAGCCGCGGAGTACCAAGGCCTCGGGCAAAGGTTGCCATTTCGGTGCAACAAGACCAAGACCATGGACTACAAGACGGAGGTCATCGTGGAGCCCAGAGCAGCGTCACCACCACAACTTGGTGCAGGTGAAGACTACTTTTGTCAGGATAGCTTGTACTAGCTGTCCCCCTTCAAATTAGCCCGCCATTGTTGGCTCCCTTCCCGCCCGATATTTGGGAAGAGGACTAGGGCCTCTATAAATAGGACTAGCCACCACAGTGGAGGAGAGGATCTCATCTTGGCTAGAGAGACCGCCCCCACGCACACAAGCTCACCGAGCACAAGAACGCCTCAACCTCAGGAGGCCGTTCTTCCCTTGTATTGTTCATCATCAGCCCAAGAGGCAATCCACCACCACCACACTGGAGTAGGGTATTACACCATAATGGTGGCCTGAACCAGTATAAACCCAGTGTCCTTATGTGTTGTGAGTTCGTCGAGTTTGTCTGCAAGATCCTAGCGAGCTAGAGCGTAGATCGGTTGGAGGGAAAGACTTCGCGCGAACCCAGTGTTCGAACCTTAAGGGTTTGCCGGAACCCCACACCCCGACATTTGGCACGCCGGGTAGGGGTGCGCCGTAGCTTCCCTTCCATCAGTTCGTCACTCTGTCATCTCCATGTCGGACGCTCGCCGTGCTCGAGCTGAGCGTCGGGCCGCCCTCGCCGCCCGTGTCGCTCAAACGGATCCCATCGGCGGGCCGCCTCGTCGTTCTCCATCCCCCGCCGCCAACGCTGACACCGGCCCGGTGGGAAACGAGCAGCAGGCATCCTTGCAACATCCTTCGGTGCGGCAGGACGGCCGCACCGCTACTCCATCGCTCACCCCTGCTGGCTCTTCGTCTCACGCGCACCGCGCTCCCATGGAGGCACGGGCCGCGCTCATCACGGCGAACGATCTCCTGCATTACCGCCCCATCGACGACGTCTATGCGGATTGGCTCGACCACGTCGCCGAGCTCGTCCGTGGCGCGGGGGGATCTCTGGCGTCGTCCCACCCTCTGCCTCTCCCTTAGCAGGTCGTGGGCGACGGGGCTTGTGGCATGCCTCCACCGCCTCGACCCCAAGACGGTGCCTTGGCACCAAGGCGCGCACCTCTGCGCCGTGATCCGCTGCGCCCGGTGCTCGCGCGTGATGAAAGGAGCTACCAAGAAATCATGCGGCCGTGAGAAGCTGCGCCAGCGCTCCCCACGCCACCTCATCAAGACCGCGCGCCACCTGCAGTGGCACAGCGCGGACCTCGCCAAGACCAAGCTCTGCCCCTGAAGCGGGCCCCGGCAACCACGGCAGGCTGCTACGCCTTCACCCCTCAGCTGCATAGCGTTGCCTGGCCAGGCAAGTTCAAGCTAGATCTGCCTTCTCGGTACGACAGCACCGTCGACCCCGCAGAGTTCCTGCAGCTCTATGAGTTGAGCATCGAAGCGGCCAACGGCGACGAAAAAGTCATGGCGAACTGGTTTCCCATGGCTCTCAAGGATGGGGCCCGCTCCTGGCTCCTGAACCTGTAGCACGGCTCGATCTCCTCCTGGGACGAGATGCGCGACCGCTTCATCGCCAACTTCCAGGGCACTCGTGACCGCCCACCAGTCGCGGGCGACCTACGCCGCATCAAGCAACAACAAGGAGAGACCCTCCAGAAGTACGTCCAGTGCTTCAACAGCACACGCCTCAAGATACCCAAGGTCACGGACGAGGCCATCATCTCCGCGTTTTCCGACGGCGTCTTCGATGTCAAGATGAAGGAAGAGCTGGCTATCCATGAAGAGCTTTGCACATCTCAGGAGCTGTTCAACCTGGCGACCAGGTGCGCAAGAGCCGAGGAGGGGCGCCTCTCTCTCCTTGAGCTGCCAGCTGCAGGAGTGGAGGAAAAGAAGACCAAGGCCAAGGACGTGAAGTGCAAGGAGGCAGTAGTGCTCGCAGCAGAGCCCGACACCAAGCGAGGCAGAGATCAGCCCGAGTCATCCAAGAACGGTCGCCCATTTTGCGCCTTGCACAACCTGAACACCGACAACACCAGCGACTGTCAAGAGCTCAGAGCCATTCAGGAAGGATGCTTCGGCCGACGCCCCGAGCGCAACGACCGGGGCTACGGCCGCGGAGGAGGACGCGGAGGCGGACGCTGGGATGACCCTGGCCCACGCCAGGAGTGGCGTGACCGGCCTTGTGAGGACCATTGGCAGGACCAACCTCGTGAGGGCGCCTGGAGGGACCCGCCTCATGAGGATCGCCCCCAGGGCAACGCTGGTCTTCCCCCGTTCCTGTCGCCAAGGAGGAACGACCACCACCACCAGGACGAGGGGGCTGGGGGCTTCCAGGAGCCGCGCGTGGTCGCTTGCATCTTGGGCGGCGCTCAAGCCCTAGCCTCTCAGCGCGTCTTCAAACAGTTCGCTCGCGAGGTGAATGCGGTGCTCCCCAAGCTCGGGGCCACCGCCCGCTCCGGTGGTCCCAATGCGCCATCACCTTTAGCTCAGGTGACCAGCTCAAGTACGCAGCCACCACTGGCACACTCCCTATGCTGTGCTCCCCGGTCATCAGCAATGTGCAAGTCACCAAGACTCTCATCGACGGCGGCGCAGGGCTCAACGTCCTATCGGCCGACACGTTCGACAACCTCCAAGTGCCCTACGAGCAGCTCCAGCCAACCAAGCCTTTCTCAGGAGTGACTGACGGTTCCACCACACCAATAGGGCAAGTCCGCCTGCCTGTCACCTTCGGGGAGCGCAAGAATTACCGCACCGAGCTCATCGACTTCGATGTTGCGCACATCCGCCTGCCGTACAATGCCATCCTCAGGTATCCGGCCCTGTCCAAGTTCATGGCAGTCACTCACCACGGCTACAACGTTCTCAAGATGCCAGGAAGCGGGGGGGGGGAGGGGGGGTCATCACGGTCCCATGTGAAGAAAGGGATGCGGTGTCTCCCTTGAGGGCGCCTTCCAAGCTGCGGCAATCGACAACCCAGACAGAGAAGTGAAGTCCCTCCAGAGACCATCCCCAAGAAGAAGCTACTGCGTCGAGCAGGACCCCAAGAAGATGGCGTCGCATCAGGAGCCTTGTCAAGATCGACGCCCGCTCCAGGGGCGCCTCCCTCCACCACATAGGAAAGCGCGCCCGATGCCCTCCTCAAGCAAGGCTCGGGGGCTCTCTTCTGGAAGGCCTCAGACCTTGCCAATCTCACGAGGGAGGCGCTTGGGCACCACTTGGAAGCGTTCTTCACGGCACGTGTTCCTTAGGAGAACATGGGGCAAGGAATGCCCACCACCCAGGAGTTCATCACCAAGACCACCCAAGAGCTACAAGACGCAAGGGCCATGCGTGGCGACAGCCGCTCACAGAGTGTGGCTCACCACCCAGGCGAGGGTGCTGAGTCACGCGCCTGCGTCGACATCCCAGGGCTCAACAGGGCCGCATCTCAGGAACGCTTCTAGCCATCACGCGTGGGCCACTGTGAGGGTCCACCACACAGCTTCGTTTGCATGCCCTTCGGCTTGCCAAGCATGGCGTCGGCCCATCGGCGCAATGCATGGCAAGTCCTGGCGACTCAGGAGACCAAGTTCCACGCTGTTCTGGAGGAGATAGCGATGGCCTTCAGGGAACCTCCTGAGCTCCCAGAGCCTCCCGAGGCTCAGGGTCCCGGTGGCTCATGAGGAGTCGTTCCTTCGACGCGTGGCTTCGGCTGCACCAGCTCTACTTCGTCTACAGACCCAGGTGACATCTCCAAGTTCGTTTAAGCTGGGAGCGCCCCTCGGGCTGCACTATTCCTAGGCCACGTGGGTCCGTCCCTATGGCATGTATCCCTTTTCCTTATGCTTCTAAGATTACCTCGCTGGGGGCGCCCCTCAGGCTGCATCATCCCCACACCGCTCGGGCCAGACCCAGTGGCATGTACCTTCCTGCATTTATCCCAGACAATCTGCTTAACCTGCCAACTGCTATCACCTGCTCGATCATCACCTCCCTCGGGGCCCCCACATAGGCACGGCGCTGGTGCATGGGTCCGTCCCTGCCACGACCGACAAATCTGAGCGGTCGAGCTCTGGCTCGCAGCACACGCCATGCACATCACCTCATCAGGCCCTAGGTGCCTTCACTTCATCCGGACCAACCAGCGGCAGGAAGGCGGCAGTAACGGCAAACCATGTTTCTTCTTATGCATGTTCACAGGAACCCCGCGGGAAGGATAGTAGGTGGCACCATGAGTCTCCTTTCCTCTCGTGCGACTCGCTTGCGCGTTAAAAGGGAGCTCCTGAGCATCGCGACTCAGGAGCTCTTACTGGCTCTCCAGCCCTCACACCCTGGCCTTGACCACGGCATCGCGACCTGGCATACCAGCGGCGGCTTAGCTTGCTCGAGGGCCGGGACCTCAGGACGTAGAGCATTAAGAGGAGCTCAGGAGAAGGAAAACTCGCACGGGTCAGCCTAGCTATGTCGCGTAAGTTGGCGCGCAGGCCTAGCGCAACATCAGGAATCACCGCGAAGTCATCAAGATAAGTCTCGCCCTCACATCAGCAAAATATTTGGGCCTAATAGTCGCACACGCCATGCCGCAACCCCGTTGCGGCCAAGTCATCTTCCTTTCTTTCCTTGCCGTGGCTGCTTGGGCGCTAAGGGGGACCTCCTAAGCATCGCGCCTTAGGGGCTCTTACTGGACCTCGGGCCGTGCACCTCCTGGCCTTGACCACGGCATCGCGACCTGGCATACCAGCGACGGTTGTAGTCACCTTGGGACCGGGACCCGTCAACATAGAGCAACAAGCTATCGCAGGGAAAGAAAGGAGAGGCCGAGCCTTAACAGGACGCGCGTTCATCAAATCTTCATAACAAGGAAAATAGGTACAAAGGCACTGCAGATCCTTACATGCCCCCACAGGGTGATTCATGATCCTTTGCGGGAAACAAAAGCTGATGCTAAGGGGGATCATATCTACATCCTCCCGTGGCGGACGCCATCATCAACAGTGGGCCACGGGAGGCCGGCACCAACCCCATCCAGATCAGCGGGAGTGGCCGGACGCCGCAGCCTTGCCCCCAACACGGCGAGAGCTCGTGGGGACGTAGCTATCGTCACTCGTCTCCGGAGTCTCGTAGAGCTCAGGAGAACTTCTGGACTCGCAAGGGCTGCTGCTGCTGGAGTAGTCGCGGGCGGAGCGCGCATCAGCCTCGTGCTCCTCTCCAGAGCAGCACTCCAAGCGGCGGCCCTCGGCGTCGAAGACCTTCAAGAGAAGCGTGGAGGCGCCATCGTACTCGAAGTGGATCACAAGGGCACCCCTCACGCGACGGATCCGTGCAATCTCGCCCCAGCCGCGAGTCATGAAGATTTTGCCAATGGGGACCGCTTCGATCTTCGCTCTGATAGCCGGAGCGCCACAATCGGCATGCTACAGCCAGAACTCGAGAGGCCCCCTCGGCGGCATCACGTCAGAGAAGAACTGTTGGAAGCGGATCCAGGAGTTCGGAGGTGTCGGCGTCCACAGCACCAGCTCGCGCGAGGAGTCCGCAGCGTGGATAGCCCGCGTCGCCGAGGCGCGGCGACCCCGGGTGCGGTGTGGGTGATGCTGCTCGCCACTTCGTCCTCCTGAGCCTACGGCTTGGGCGTACAAGGGTTGTGGGTACCCCTGCGGAGGCCGCTCGCACAAAGGCCTCGCCACCACCTGCAACGCCGCCTCACCATGGTGATGGATCAACCTCTTCTTCGGCGGGAGTAGCTCCGAGGCATCCCGGGGGGCTTTCCCCTTCTCCTCGGCGAAGAACCTTCTCATGGGCGCCATTGGAACAAGCAGTGGAGCGAGAAGGAGGAAGCAAGCAAGGAAGAGATGGGCAACGGGGGCTCTGCCCCCCCTCCCCATTTATAGCAAGAGAAGGCCAACCGGTGTCACCCACGATCACATGTAATGATGGTTTCCTTTGCATGTCACAGGGACTTGTCAAGTCGTGCAATCGTCAAGGCAACATGGGGAAGCGGAGATGCCCACGTCCAATCAACCGCCACGCATCAACCGAGGCCGCAGGCTTTTGGGGCCCGTGGTGCTCCAAACTTGACCCTTGGCTTCGCCACGAAGCCAAGCCCGAGCGCACCTTGGGCCCGGGGGCTACTGTCGGAGTTCTGGGAATGGGGGTCCCCAGACTTGCCTTCCTGTGGCCCGCGGCGTGGTTGAGCCAGCAGGCCGTACGGCCCATCTTCACCAACAAAGCATCCAAGACCCTCGCGAGGGGCCAAGCCTCACGAGGCGGATGATGCAATACCTCCTCTGGAGTGGCCTAGCTAGGCAGGCTCACGAGGAGCGGAGATATCATGGCAAGGTGAACCTCACGAGGCTCTCGTGACGTGAGGCGTGACGATCGATGCCAGGCGGGCGCCAGGAGGGCGCCAGCACGCGCAGCATCCTTGTTTCCTCTTTGGTGCACAGGGGGCAAGCGCAGCCGCGGAATACCAAGGCCTCGGGCAAAGGTTGCCATTTCGGTGCAACAAGACCAAGGCCATGGACTACAAGACGGAGGTCATCGTGGAGCCTAGAGCAGCGTCACCGCCAGAACTTTGTGCAGGCAAAGACTACTTTTGTCAGGATAGCTTGTACTAGTTGTCCCCCTTCAAATTAGCCCGCCATTGTTGGCTCCCTTCCCGCTCGATATTTTGGAAGAGGACCAGGGCCTCTATAAATAGGACTAGCCACCATAGTGGAGGAGAGGATCTCATCTTGGCTAGAGAGACCACCCCCACGCACACAAGCTCACCGAGCACAAGAACGCCTCATCCTTAGGAGGCCGTTCGTCCCTTGTATTGGTCATCATCAGCCCAAGAGGCAATCCACCACCACCACACTGGAGTAGGGTATTACACCACAACGGTGGCCCGAACCAGTATAAACCCTATGTCCTTCTGTGTTGTGAGTTTGTCGAGTTCGTCCGCAAGATCCTAGCGAGCTAGAGCGTAGATCGGTTGGAGGAAAAGACTTCGCGCGCACCCCAGTGTTTGAACCTTAAGGGTTTGCCAGAACTCCACACCCCAACAGTCGGCTACCCGTTAAGAAGGGCAAGGCATGGTCGGGTTGGAGGAAGAGAAAAGAAGAAAAGGGTCGAATGCCCATAGCCAAAAAAAGAGAGGGAGAATATTGTGTCCGGCTGCTCAGTCGGACGAGGAAAAATTACGTACAAAGTGCGTGCGTACATGCACGGCCGACTGCGCATCAGTCTGCGTGACCGGATGCACGGCTAGAAGTTCAGCCGGCTGCTCAGGTCGACTGCCCACGTCGCTGCACGGCTGGCTCGTCCGATGTCCGCTTCGACGCCTTGCCAGTTGGGGAGCCGGCTAGGCCGCCTCCCGCTCTGCCGCCTGGCCGGATGAGCCTGACCGGCTGGGGAATCCCACGAGCGCCCGGAGGCTTGGGCCGCCTGCCGGAGATCATCTCCACCCTGTCTGCGTTAAAGTAATGTGAGATCCTCACCCGCATATTTTTACACCACACAAACGCGGATAACCTCGAACGATGCTCGGGGGCTATCTCCACATTTTATTACGGTTGCAACACTGTTCGCCCCGGCGCCAGTCAGAGTTGGCCCGGAGGCTGGCCGCTTGGCCTGAGATGTCCATTCCCACAGACGGCTTAGTAGCCTGCATAGAACCAAAGGCCCACTCTCAGCCACAGACCGTAACGCGGCTGTCTGGCTAGCGAGAGCAAACGCTGGAGGCCACCCACGTGAAAAACATCCGGGAAGAAAAACGGTCCGGGCGACCTGGCCATTTGCTTTATGAGTATCTGCTTGGTCGAATATGCTCCCAGAGTCGGAGTATTGTGCGCTTCACTCCGCGCCCCACTCTCAGCCAAAGACCATGGTGCAGCTGTCCGGCAAGCGAGAGCACAAGCCAAAGAGCGGAGGGAACATGAAAAAGATTGATGGGGGCTCGGACGAAACCGAATCGGAACCCTCCGCATAAAACTTGCAATGGTAAAAGCAAACATTTCATATATTTGCGCAGACTAACTTTGTCTTTTGCATGATCACTTTCGTGCGGAACCCCCTCCCCCCCGGTCGCCCGGAGGCTACACCCAGTGGGCGCGTTGGCGCACCCCCACTCGCAAGTCGTGCCAGCTATAGCCCGCAGTCGGCTATCTTCGACAACATCACGGACTTCGCGTCTGCGCCCAACGGTATCAGTCGGCAGACTCCGCATCCGCGCTCGACAGCATCAGTGGGCGGACTCTGCATCCGTGCCCGACATCATCAATCGGCGGACTCCATGTCCGCGCCCGACAGCATCAGTCGGCGGACTCCGCGTCCGTGCCTGACAGCTTCACTCGGCGGATGTCGCGTCTGCGCCCGACAGCCTCAGTCGGTGGGCCCCGCGTCCACGCCCGACAGCCTTAGTCGGCGGACCCCACGTCCGTACCCGACAGCATCGGTCGGCGGACCCTGCGTCCGTGCCCGACAGCTTCAGTTGTCGGACCCCGCATACATGCCCGACAGCCTCAGTCGGCGGACCCCGCGTCCATGCTCGACAACATTAGCCGGCGGATTCCGTGTCCGTGCCAGGTAGGGCCCCGCGCCCACCAGCCGGCGGACTCCGTGTCCCCGCCCAGCACCCTCGATGTCGCCGTCGGTTTCATCATCAACAACAAGACCCTCCGCCCGACTTTTCCAAGTTGCCCAGAGGCTCGGAGGCTACACCCAGCGGGTGCTCTTGCGCGCCCCCGCTCGGAACATGCTGCTCCTGTTGCATGCCCGCCGCCGGCTGCAACCGGCTCCTCGACGCCATCGTCTGCACCAACAACCGCAAAAAGCCTCCACCCAACTTTGCCAAGTTGCCCGGAGGCTCGGAGGCTACACCCAGCAGGTGCGCTCGCGCGCCCCCGCCGGAAGCAAGCCGCACTGGTTGCGGCCTGGAACCGGCCGTCATCAAGCATCGTCTATATCAACACCCACTAAAAAACCTCCGCCCAACTTCGCCAAGTTGCCAAAATGGTCTCTTGTGATAACCAAAACGTTCTTGAGGGTACACTGTCGGATTACGGGTTCCAGCAAACCCTTGTGTGGTTCGAACTCTGGGGTGCGCACGAAGTACTCTCTCCCCCTAGCTCGCTTGCTCAACGATTCCACGGCCTAGCTCGACAAACCCAAAGAACACGAGACACAAAGGTTTATACTAGCTCGGGCCACCGTGTGGTGTAATACGCTACTCCATTGTGGTGGTGGATTGCCTCGAGGGCTAAGGATGAACTGGTACAGTGGATAAACAGCCTCGGGAAGAGAGGTGTTCTTGAGCTCGGTGAGCTGGTGGATGTGAGTATGGAATGGATCCAATCCAAGATCAGTCTCTCTCTTTCTCCTCTCTCTGATCCTCATCCCCCTTACTGTGGTGGTGGCTAGGTCCTATTTATAGAGGCCTTGGTCCTCTTCCCAAATGTTAGGCGTGAAGGGATCCCACAATGGCCAAGTTTCAAGGGAGACAACTAGTACAGGCTATCCTAACAAAAGGTGGTCTTCGCCTGCCAAAGACTCCGGTGGTGATGCTGTTGTGGGCCCCGCGATAACCTCCGTCCTGCTGTCCTGGGGGTCTTGATCTTGTTGCACCGATATGGAAACCTTTGCCTGATGCCTTTGGACCCCGCGCATGTGCTTGCCTCCTTAGCACCAAAGAGGAAACTGGTACACTACGCTCACTAGTGCCCGCCTGGCCTTGGTCATCATGGCTCACGTCATGTGAACCTCACGAGGTGCCCCATGCATAGATATCTCTGCTCTTCAGGAGCCAGCCTAGAGAGGCTGCCCCTAGGGAGGTCTTGGTATCGTCCGCTTCGCGAGGGTCTTGAGTTGTTGCTGCTGAAGATGGGCCGTACCAGGCCATTGGTGGAGCCACGCTCTGGGCCGCAGGCAGGCAAGTCTGGGCACCCCCGGTCCCAGAACACCGACAGTAGCCCCCGGGCCCAAGGCGCACTTGAGCTTGGCTTCGAGGCGAAGCCAAAGGGCAAGTGCGGAGCGCCACGGGCCCCAACCGCCTGCGGCCTCGGTCGATGCGTGGCGACTGACGAGACGTGGGCGCCTCCACTTCCCCACACTGCCTCGGCAATCGTCCTTGACTGACAAAAAGGCTGGCGCGTGCCGCTGAGCTTTGATCGCCTCCCTTCGCCTTGCTCCAGATCCCCTTTCTCCTCCTTACCCCAAGAGACCCCCGATCCGCCGGAAATCCTCCCTGAGCTCGCAGTCGATGGCGCCCGACAAGGTGAAGGCTGCACACTCACCTTCCTGGTACGAGCCAGCCTTGAGCGCGCCCTTGGTCCCGGAGAAGAACTTTGCCACCGCGCTCCTGATGGTGGCGGTCGACAACAATGAGGGGGGAGAGACCGCGCTTTGGGCCGGCTCCCACAAGCCGGAGGCCCCGGGTAGTACTTTCTACCCCTTCTTCGTGCACAGTATCTTCGCGGGGCTGGTCCCCCCTTTCTCTGAACTTTTCTACACCGTCCTCCGACATTACAAGCTCCACGCCCTCCACCTTCATCCCAATTCCGTCCTTCTCCTGTCAATCTTCGCCTTCTACTGCGGAGCATTCGTGGGGGTGATGCCATCCGTGGCGCTGCTTCGCCATTTCTTCTACCTCTGGAACAAGGATGGTGTGCCATGCTTGGGGTGCGCCAACTTCGTCGCGGCAAATGGGAGCAACGCCATCTCGAGAGCCGGGAAGAAGGCAGAGGGCTTCCGGAACAAATGGGTCCTCATGGATGCCAAGAGCCCCTACCCTCGGCTGGTGCTACCAACAAGGAGGCCAGTGCCTCACGAGGGGTGGACTAACGAGAAGCTCACCGACCTGCGGGCGGAGTAGATGCTGGTGAGGATGGTGGCCGACCTGAAGCCAGACGATCCAAAGGGGGAGAAGTTGATAGGGGCCATGATCGCCAAGGAGTTCTTGTCGCAGTGCCTGGCCTCGCTCCAGGCGCGCTCGCGCCCCTTGTGGAGGCTCATGGAAGAAGGAGGAGGTGACCTCCGCCTGCGCCCGGATGCCTTGTTCGACGAGGAGTTGGACAAGGTTCTCCACCTCCTGGTCACGGAGGATCATGGGTATCCGTCTGATACCCATCTTCCACTGTACCGCCGCCCGGATGGGGCTGAGATCACTGCCGCCATGCCCGACTTCAACAAGCGCGGGCTCAAGATGCTGACGCCATCCGGGGCCCCGGTAGTGGCAGCCCTGATGATGGTGTCTTCCGGCAAGTCTGGTGAGCAGGAGAGGCCTGACTCGGAGGCAACCCTAGAGGGGACGGGGGAGACTTCTCCTCTTCGCATGGCGGATCTCCTCCACACCTTCCCTGACGACTATGAGGCTGGTGAACATCCAGTGAGGGAGCCGCCGAACCCCGCAGGGGTCACCACAAGGTCCGGGGGCACCCCTCCGTCGAAGCCGCCGGCCGGGGTCCTGAAAAATAGCAAATCGGCGCTGATCTCTCGAGGCGACGCTTCCACTCCATGGCCAGCTGGTGCTGCCGCGGGCCCAGCTGCCATGCTCTTGCCCGCTCCTGGTGCTCGCATGCTGGTGCCCCAGGCCGTGAAGCCTTCGGGCTTGGTGCTCCAGAAGAGGCCGAGGGAGTATGCCGTTGTAGATCAGTAAGCGCTTCGTCCTAATCCTTCCTTCCTATCCTTGCTGTAGTTTCTTGATGTCTCCTCTTGTAGGCCAATGTCGATGGCGAAGAAGAAGAAGAAGAAGAAGAAGAAGAAGAAGAAGAAGAAGAAGAAGAAGAAGAAGAAGAAGGGGGCGACCGCAACCCCAAAGGCTCAGCAGCCAGCTGCTGCCGCACCTCCTCCGGCGCGGAGGGATGGCGATGGCTCCCGAGCCCCAGTGTCCGGGTCATCCTCGTGAGATCCAGGAACCTGCTCTCGGGAGTAGGCATTCTCCACAGCCAAGCTAACTCCTAAGTCCTCTGCCCTAGCTCACCTGCTAAGGTTGCAAAGGCTCAGGAGCCCCCAGCTCCTTCTGCTACCACGACGCTGTAGACCCTAGCACTGATGTCGTCTCTTCCCCCACCCATCGCGCTGCTGGGCCGTGATCCTCCTGCTTCACCTGATGCCCTAGAGGACGCCCTTCTCGCGCTGACCACCTTCGTAACGACCTTTAGGGCGCCAACAGTCGGCTGGCGTCAGGGCGACTGGAGCTGGTCACGGGGTGTTTGCGGTCTGATGCGTCCATGAGGGCAGCATGGGGGCAGGTCGTGGCTGCTTCTGAGGAGGGTAAGCAGGCCGCCGACCTGGCTAGTGCCGCCCGTGAGGTGGCATTGAGGGACGCTGAGGACGCCAAGGAGCGCTGCCAGGTGGCGGGGGCCGAGTTGGAGAGCCTGTGCAATGAACGCGCTGTCGAGGCTCACCAGCACGGGGCACAAGAGGATAAGTTGAAGACTCGAGAAGATGCGGTCGCCGACCGTGACACTGAGCTGGAGCAGCTAGAGTAGGTGCATGTCATGGAGCACTGCCGTCTGGAGGAGCTGGAGAAGAAGATGTAGGCGGGGAAGGCCCAGCTGGAGGCCAAGGTGAAGGTTCTTGCCGAAGATCGCGTGGCCTTCAAATCCCTTGAGCTGAGGTCCCATGAGGCATTGCAGGAGCTCTACAAGAAGGGCTAGGAGAATCCGTTGGCGACTGATGATGATGGCCCCACCCAGCTACTCCCTTAGCTTGTCACGACGCTCGAGGGTGTCATCAACGGGATCAGCCCTATGGTGGAGGGGGAAGCCCGCGCGCTCTCCTCATCATCCCTGACTCGTGTCTTCAGCCACCTTCATCTTCGCGACCCTGATGCCGACCTCGGTGTGCTGCTCGAGCCTGTGGATGAGGAGCACTGTGCAGCTACTGCCAAAGCCGTGAAGGGCCAGGTGGAGGCCCTGTTGAAGAAGTTCCTTGCCATCGACACTGCACCTCTGGCTGATGGTGCCACCGATCCCGCGACCACGGCCGATGGCACGGGCGACGGCGATGCTGCCAATGGGGAGGCGCTCCCTGATGACAGCGCCCAAGGCTGAAGAGGAGGCTTGTTGGTGGACGGTGGTGCTCCTTCCCATTTTTACTTTCCTGCGATATGCAACGTGCCTCGTGGAGGCGTCAAAACTTATGTTTAGTGTTTGAGGAACAATATGTTTTGTAATATTTTGTTAAGATTCCGCGATTTCCTTCCCATTTGCTCGACGTTCTATGTCGGCAGGGCCCCACCTAGCGCATACCTCAGCCACTGTTGGGCCGTCCGGTTCACCAGGACGAGACCAAGGGGTGAGGGGCTACATGGCCAGTTAGGCTCCTTAGTCACGATGCTCAGGAGTCCCCCTTGACGCACAAACTGTTGGCGAACGTAGTAATTTCAAAAAAATCCTACGCACACGCAAGATCATGGGATGCATAGTAACGAGAGGGGAAGAGTGTTGTCCACGTATCATTGTAAACCGTAAGCGGAAGCGTTATGACAACGCGATTGATGTAGTCGTACGTCTTCACGATCGACCGATCCTAGTACCAAAATAACGGCACCTCCGCGGTCTGAACACGTTTGGCTCGGTCACGTCCCATGAACTCACGATCCAGCAGAGTGTCGAGGGAGAGCTTTGTCAGCATGATGGCATGATGATGGTGATGATGATGCTACCGGAACAGGGCTTCACCTAAGCACCACTACGATATGACCGAGGTGGATTATGGTGGAGGGGGGCACCGCACACGGCTAAGGGATCAATGATCAACTTGTGTGTCCATGGGGTGCCCCCTCCCCTGCATATAAAGGAGTGGAGGAGGGGGAGGGCCGGCCCTCTATGGCGCGCCCTAGAGGAGTCCTACTCCCTCTGAGAGTAGGATTCCCCCCCCCCTTCCCTAGTTGGACTAGGAGAGAAGGAAGGGGGAGAGAGGGATGAAGGAAAGGGGGGTACCCCCACCCTCCTAGTCTAATTCGAACCAGAGGGGGAGGGGCGTGCGGCCTGCCCTGGCTGCCCCTCTCTCTCTCCACTAAAGCCCATTAGGGCCCATATACTC
>NC_041392.1:336241071-336282257 GCF_002162155.2 Triticum dicoccoides | reverse complement strand
ACTCCGGTTAATGTCCGAACTCACCCGGAACCATTCTGATGTCCAAATATAGTCATCCAATATATCGATCTTTATGTCTCAACCATTTCGAGACTCCTCGTAATGCTCGTGATCACATCCGGGACTCCGAACAACCTTCGGTTTATCAAAACACATAAACTCATAATACTGATCGTCACCGAACATTAAGCGTGCGGACCCTACGGGTTCAAGAACTATGTAGACATGACTGAGACATGTCTTAGGTCAATGACCAATAGCGGAACCTAGATGCTCATATTGGTTCCTACATATTCTACGAAGATCTTTATCGGTCAAACCACATAACAACATACGTTGTTCCCTTTGTCATCGCTATGTTACTTACCCGAGATTCGATCGCCGGTATCTCAATACCTAGTTCAATCTCTTTACCGGCAAGTCTCTTTACTCGTTCCGTAATGCTACATCTCGTAACTAACTCATTAGCTACATTGCTTGCAAGGCTTACATTGATGTGCATTACCGAGAGGGCCCAGAGATACCTCTCCGACAATCGAAGTGACCAATCCTAATCTCGATCTATGCCAACTCAACAAACACCATTGGAGACACCTGTAGAGCACCTTTATAATCACCCAATTACGTTGTGATGTTTGGTGGCACACAAAGTGTTCTTCCGGTATTCGGGAGTTGCATGATCTCATAGTCATAGGAACATGTATAAGTTATGGAGAAAGCAATAGCAACAAACTAAACGATCATCGTGCTAAGCTAACGGATGGGTCAAGTCAATCACATCATTCTCTAATGATGTGATCCCGTTAATCAAATGACAACTCATGTCTATGGTTAGGAAACATAACCATAATTGATTCAATGAGCTAGTCAAGTAGTGGCAAACTAGTGACACTCTGTTTGTCTATGTATTCACACATGTACTAAGTTTCTGGTTAATACAATTCTAGCATGCATAATAAACATTTATCATATATAAGGAAATATAAATAACAACTTTATTATTGCCTCTAGGGCATATTTCCTTCAGTCTCCCACTTGCACTAGAGTCAATAATCTAGATTACGTTGTAATGATTCTAACACCCATGGAGTCTTGGTGCTAATCATGTTTTGCTCGTGAGAGAGGCTTAGTCAAGGGTCTGCAACATTCAGATCCGTATGTATCTTGCAAATCTCTATGTCTCCCTCCTTGACTTGATCGTGGATGGAATTGAAGCGTCTCTTGATGTGCATGGCTCTCTTGTGAAATCTGGATTTGATCCTTTGCCAAGGCAATTGCACGAGTATTGTCACAAAAGATTTTCATTGGACTCGATGCACTAGGTATGAGACCTAGATCGGATATGAACTCCTTCATCCAGACTCCTTCATTTGCTGCTTTTGAAGCAGCTATGTACTCCGCTTCACATGTAGATCCCGCCACGATGCTCTGCTTGGAACTGCACCAACTGGCAGCTCCACCATTTAATAAAAACATGTATCTGATTTGTGACTTAGAGTCATCCTGATCAGTGTTAAAGCTTGCATCGACGTAACCATTTACGACGAGCTCTTTGTCACCTCCATATACGAGAAACATATCCTTAGTCCTTTTCAGGTATTTCAGGGTATTGTTGACCATTATCCAATGATCCACACCTGGATTACTTTGGTACCTCCCTGCTAAACTGATAGAAAGGCACACATCAGGTCTGGTACAAGATAATCCCCAAGTGTAAGGAATCATCGTAGCAATTTCCAAAGGTGGAAGTGATAAGTATGGAGTGTCGAACCCACAAGGAGCTAAAGATAAGATCAATATTCTCTCAAGCCCTATCTGCCACTGATACGACTCTACGTACACCGAACGTTTGCTTCCAACTAGCAACGAGAAATAAAACTATGTTGTGGGTATGAAGAGGATAACTTTGTATGATATCGGAGAGCTAAAATATAAAAGTAGCTGCTGTTATCATAAATTTAGAATATATTACTAAATATTATAAATAGCGGGTGTGGAATAATGGTGGATCGATGTGCGGAATTGTCCTAGGCAATCGTTAACAAGACCGGTAATCACTATTGCAGTTTCATATGAGGGAGAGGCATAAGCTAACATACTTTCTCTACTTGGATCATATGCACTTATGATTGGAACTCTAGCAAGCATCCGCAACTACTAAAGATCATTAAGGTAAAAACCAACCATAGCATTAAAGCATCAAGTCCTCTTTATCCCATATGCAACAACCCCCTTACTCGGGTTTGTGTATCAGTCACTCATGCAATCCACTATAAGAGAATCGTAAACGTATTGCAACACCCTACAGCGGGAATCCCTCATGCTTGCGCGACATGGAGGGCAACATAGGACAGCACCAAAGTAAAACATACAACTCATACCAATCTAGATCATCAATCAACCCAAAGACAAAGGATATCTACTCAAAACATCATAGGATGGCAACACATCATTGGATCATAATATGTGGCATAAAGCACCATGTTCAAGTAGGGATTACAGTGGGGTGCGGGAGAGTGGACCGCATAAAAGAGATGAGGGTGATGATGATGATGGTGATGTTGATGAAGACGATCACCGCGGCGATGATTCCCCTCCCGATGGCACTCCGGTGCCACCGAGAGAGAGGAGGAGAGGTTCTCCCCCTTATGCTTCCTCCTCCATGGCATCCCCCCTAGATGAGGAGAGGTTCTCCCTCTGGTCCTTGGCCTTCATGGTGATGATGGCCCCTCCGGGATCCTCCTCCATGCCCTCTAGTGATGATGGACCCCTCCGGCAGGGTGCCAGAGAGGGCCTAGATTGGTTTTTGGTGGCTACGGAGGCCTATGGCGGCGGAACTCTCGATCTAGGTTAATTTTCCGAGGTTTCTGTATTTATAGGAATTTTTGGCGTCGGTCTCACGTCAAGGAGGTGCCCGAGGCGTCCACGAGGCAGGACCACACTCCTGGGGGTGGGCGCGCCCCCCACCCTCGTGGATGCCCCGGGACTCTCCTGGCCCAACTCTTTTACTCCGGGGTCTTCTTTTGGTCCATAAAAAATCATCAAAAATTGGCACATCAATTGGACTTCGTTTGATATTCCTTTTCTGTAAAACTCAAAAACAAGGAAAAAACAGAAACTGGCACTGGGCACTAGATTAATAGGTTAGTCCCAAAAATCATATAAAATAGCATATAAATGCATATAAAACATCCAAGGTTGATAATATAATATCATGAATACTTCATAAATTATAGATACGTTGGAGACGTATCAGCATCCCCAAGCTTAATTCCTGCTCGTCCTCGAGTAGGTAAATGATAAAAGAAATAATTTATGAAGTGTGAATGCTAGCAAGTGCATAAGTTTCATCAATGATAGTTTCAATCACTTTTTATAACATCATTATATATCATAACAGTAGCTCATCTTCATAAAACTTTTCATGATCAAGTAACAAGCTATTCACATGTTAAAGTATAGATCATAAACTTTCTTGAAACTAACAAACTATATTCTCAGTCATCAAACAATTGCAATTCATCTTATTTTCAGGAAGGGTCTATGTCAGAGCTTTGGTTTAGCAAACTCCACATACTCAACTATCATTTAATCTTTCACAATTGCTAACACTCACGTGATATTTATGGGTTCAAAGTTTTAATCGGACACAGAGAAAGATAGGGGCTTATAGATTCGCCTCCCAACCTTTTACCTCAAGGGTAATGTCAACAATAATAGTTCATGATAATTTACATCCAATTGGATATATATATATATATATATCAGGATCTTTCCAACACTATGTGCTTGCCAAAGGATACAATGTAAAAAGGAAAGGTGAAGATCACCATGACTCTTGCATAAGGTAGAAGATAAAAGTAAAAGATAGGCCCTTCGCAGAGGGAAGCAGAGGTTGTCATGCGCTTTTATGGTTGGATGCACAAAATCTTAATGCAAAAGAACGTCACTTTATATTGCTACTTGTGATATGGACCTTTATTATGCAGTCGGTCGCTTTTATTTCTTCCACATCACAAGATCATATAAAGCTTATTTTCTCCACATTAATAGATCATACATATTTAGAGGGCAATTTTTAGTGCATGCACCGATGACAACTTACTTGAAAGATCTTACTCAATCCATAGGTAGGTATGGTGGACTCTCACGGCAAAACTGGTTTAAGGAATGTTTGGAAGCACAAGTAGTATCTCTACTTGGTGCAAAGAATTTGGCTAGCATGAGGGGGAAAAGCAAGCTCAACATGTTAGATGATCCAAGACAATATACTTTATTTCGGATATAAGAAAACATAACCCATTACGTTGTCTTCCCTGTCTGGCATCAACCTTTTAGCATGTCATATTTTAATGAGTGCTCACAATTACAAAAGATGTCCAAGATAGTATATTTATATGTGAAATCTCTCTTCCTTCAATATTCTTTCATGAATTGTTCAAGTGACCAATTCTACGTTTGCTAACTTTCAATAAGTTTACTAACTATACTTATTCTATGTGAAGTCATTACTCCCCATGGTATAAGCATATGAAACATATAAAATTCAGATTTATGATGTTCAATTATTCAACCATTTACTCATAGGATATACGTGAAGCACGTGAGTAAATGACAAACTACTCCAGAAAGATATGAGTGAAGGACACTGAGTAGTCAAATAATTAACTAGCCATGGGAGGATTCTTTTTCATTTAAGATTTCAGATCCAATGATTTTATTCAAACAGAAAGTAAAATTGAAAATACGCTCCAAGCAAAACACATATCATGTGACGAATAAAAATATAACTCTGAGTAAGGTATACCGATAGTTTTGAAGACGAAAGAGGGGATGCCTTCCGGGGCATCCCCAAGCTTAGGTGCTTGACTCTTCCTTGAATATTACCTTGGGGTGCCTTGGGCATCCCCAAGCTTAGGGTCTTTCCACTCCTTATTCTCCTCATATCGATATCTCACCCAAAGCTTGAAAACTTCAATCACACAAAACTTAACGGAACTTCGTGAGATAGGTTAGTATGATAAAGAGTAAACCATTCACATTGGTACTCGCAAAGACAAAGATCGCAATTGTTATCACACAATGCCTACTGTACCATATCATTTCTATAATTTATATTGAGTAATATAAGTCATAGAAACTAGAAAACAAGCAAACTATGCAATGAAAAGAGAATCTGTCAGAAACAGAACAGTCTGTAATGACCTGAACACTAACCATACTTCTGGTACTCAAAAAAATTATGAAATAAATTTGTGGACGTGAGGAATTTGTATATTAATCTTCTGCAAAAACAATCAGCACCAAAGCACTCTTCTCTAAAAAATGGCAGCTAATCTCGTGAGTGCAAAGTTTCTGTTTTTTACAGCAAGATCACGTTAACTTTCACCTAAGTCTTCCCAAAGGTCTTACTTGGAACTTTATTGAAACAAAAGCTATAAAACATGATTACTACAGTATCTTAATCATGTAAACACACAAAAACAGTAAGGGTAAATATTGGGTTGTCTCCCAACAAGCGCTTTTCTTTAATGCCTTTTAGCTAGGCATGATGATTCCAATGATGCTCACATGAAAGATAAGACTTGAACATAAAGAGAGCATCATGAAGAATATGACTAGCACATTTAAACATAACCCACTTACTATGCCTAGGTATTTTGTGAGAACACAATTTATGGTAACAAGAATCAACTAGCATAGGAAGGAAAAACAAGTATAACTTCAAAACTTTAAGCACATAGAGAGAAAAACTTGATATTATTGCACTCCTACAAGCATGTATTCCTCCCTCATAATAATTTTCAGTATCATCATGAATGATTTCAACAATATAACCATCACATAAAGCATTATTTTCATGATCTACAAGCATAGAAATTTTTCTACTCTCCACATAAGCAAAATTCTTCTCATTCGAAATAGCAGGATCACTAGTTCCTAGAGTTGACACTCTTCCAAACCCACTTTAGATGATAGTATTATTCATACTCCAAAATATATAAGTGAAGTTCATGGAGCTTTCTACAATTAATATAAACTAACCAATGTCCAAGATCAAAATGTATAAGTGAAGCACATGAAGCATTCTATAAAACCATACTCGAAAGATTTAAGTGAAGCACAAAGAGCAATTCTGTAAGATCATACTTAAAAGACATAAGTGAAGCAAATGAAGCATTCTATAAATCAATGAAGTGCTATATCATACTAGCATGGTTCATAAAGTAAGAACAAAAAAACAAAGGACTCAAATCATGTGAACGAAACAAAAACCGAGGTATACCGATAATTGTTGAAGAAGAAAGATGGGATGCCAACCGGGGCATCCCCAAGCTTAGATGCTTGAGTATCCTTAGAATATTTACTTGGGGTGCCTTGGGCATCCCCAATATTGAGCTCTTGCCTCTCTTTATTCTTCTCACATCGGTGACTCCTCGTTCTTTGAACACTTCATCCACAAAAAACTTAACAAAAACTTTGTGACATCCATTAGTATAATAAAGCAAATCACGACCTTTAGGTACTGTTGAAAACTCATTCCAATTTAATATTATAACTATATATACTTTATTCCAACTTCACCATGGCTCATACCCCCTGATACTACCCATAGATTCATCAAAATAAGCAAACAACACACGAAAAACAGAATCTGTCTAAAACAGGACAGTCTATAGTAATCTGAAGGTTTAGTAAACTTCTGTAACTCCAAAAATTATGAAATAAATTTGAAAATTTTAAAAATTTATACATAAGTAATGTGCAGAAAGTTTCAGACCCATTTGGCTTTCTAGTAAAAAAATAAAATCACACGCTACAGCCAAAGTTTCTGTTTTTGTTCTGCACATAGTAAACAAGCAATCTAATCATCCTAAAACCAAAGCTTGGCACATTATTTTTATAATACAATGGATATATATAAGGGGATAATTATTTATAGAGAAACTTCCATGAAAAATTCTACATTGTTTCCGTGAGCATGAACACGAGTGCTCAAGGTCGACCCTCACTTCTTCAATGCATAACTTTCCAATCACTTCTCTTTTTGAAAAACTTTTTCGGCATGAGAGGCAAGTAAACTTTTTTTGGTATTTTCATTATTTTAAAAAAAAATTGTATGTTTCACCCACAACCAAACAGAAACAAAAAGGAAAAACAAAATCTACTTAGTGAAGAAAGCAAACAAGCACACACGAGAATATCAACCCCACGCTATTGCTCCCCGGCAACGGCGCCAGAAAAGAGCTTGATAATCCCCAAGTGTAAGGATTCATCGTAGCAATTTCCAAAGATGGAAGTGATAACTATGGAGTGTCGAACTCACAAGGAGCTAAAGGTAAGATCAATATTCTCTCAAGCCCTATCTGCCACTGATACGACTCTACGTACACCGAACATTTGCTTCCAACTAGCAACGAGAAATAAAACTATGTTGTGGGTATGAAGAGGATAACTTTGTATGATATTAGAGAGCTAAAATATAAAAGTAGGTGCTGTTATCATAAAGTTAGAATATATTACTAAATATTATAAATAGTGAGTGTGGAATAATGGTGAATCGGTGTGCGGAATTGTCCTAGGCAATCGTTAACAAGACCCGTAATCACTGTTGCGGATTCATATCAGGGAGAGGCATAAGCTAACATACTTTCTCTACTTGGATCATATACACTTATGATTGGAACTCTAGCAAGCATCCGCAACTACTAAAGATCATTAAGGTAAAACCCAACCATAGCATTAAAGCATCAAGTCCTCTTTATCCCATACGCAACAACCCCCTTACTCGGGTTTGTGTTTCAGTCACTCATGCAACCCACTATAAGAGAATCGTAAATGTATTGCAACACCCTACAGCGGGAATCCCTCATGCTTGCGCGACACGCAGGGCACCATAGGACAACACCAAAGTAAAACAAACAACTCATACCAATCTAGATCATCAATCAACCCAAAGACAAAGGATATCTACTCAAAACATCATAGGATGGCAACACATCATTGGATCATAATATGTGGCATAAAGCACCATGTTCAAGTAGGGATTACAGCGGGGTGCGGGAGAGTGGACCGCGTAAAATATATGAGGGTGATGATGATGATGGCGATGTTGATGAAGACGATCACCGCGGCGATGATTCCCCTCCCGATGGCACTCCGGTGCCACCGAGAGAGAGGAGGAGAGGTTCTCCCCCTTGTGCTTCCTCCTCCATGGCCTCCCCCTAGATGGGGAGAGGTTCTCCCTATGTTCCTTGGCCTTCATGGTAATGATGGCCCCTCCGAGATCCTCCTCCATGCCCTCCGGTGATGACGGCCCCCTCCGGCAGGGTACCAGAGAGGGCCTAGAGTGGTTTTCGGTGGCTATGGAGGCTTCTGGCGGCATAACTCCTGATATAGGTTAATTTTCCGAGGTTTCTGTATTTATAGGAATTTTTGGCGTCGGTCTCACATCACAGAGGTGCCTAGGTGTCCACGAGGTAGGACCACGTGCCTGGGGGGGTGGGCGCGCCCCCCACCCTCATGGACGCCCCGGGACTCTCCTGGCCCAACTATTTTACTCCGGGGTCTTCTTTTGGTCCATAAAAAATCGTCAAAAATTGGCACGTCAATTGGACTCCATTTGATATTCCTTTTCTGTAAAACTCAAGAAAAGGAAAAAAACAGAAACTGGCACTGGGCACTAGGTTAATAGGTTAGTCTCAAAAATCATATAAAATAGCATATAAATGCATATAAAACATCCAAGGTTGATAATATAATAGCATGAATACTTCATAAATTATAGATATGTTGGAGATGTATCAGTACACAGCATTGCGTACATGATAGAGCCTATGGCTGAAGCATAGGGAACACCTTTCATTTTCTCTCTATCTTCTGAAGTGGTCGGGCATTGAGTCTGACTCAACTTCACACCTTGTAATACAGGCAAGAACCCTTTCTTTGTGTGATCCATTTTGAACTTCTTCAAAACTTTATCAAGGTATGTGCTTTGTGAAAGTCCAATTAAGCGTCTTGATCAATCTCTATAGATCTTGATGCACAATATATAAGCAGCTTCATAGAGGTCTTTCATTGAAAAAATCTTATTCAAGTATCCTTTTATGCTATTCAGAAATTCAGTATCATTTCCGATCAACAATATGTCATCTACAAATAATATCAGAAATGCTACATAGCTCCCACTCACTTTCTTGTAAATACAGGCTTCTCCAAAAGTCTGTATAAAACCATATGATTTGATCACACTATCAAAGCGTATATTCCAACTCCGAGAGGCTTGCACCAGTCCATAAATGGATCGTTGGAGCTTGCACACTTTGTTAGCACCTTTTGGATCGACAAAACCTTCTAGTTGCATCATATACAACTCTTCTTTAAGATATCCATTAAGGAATGCAGTTTTGACATCCATTTGCCAAATTTCATAATCATAAAATGCAGCGATTGCTAACATGATTCGGATGGACTTAAGCATCGCTACGGGTGAGAAGGTCTCATCGTAGTCAACTCCTTGAACATGTCGAAAACCTTTTCCAACAAGTCGAGCTTTGTAGACAGTAATATTACCGTCAGCATCAGTCTTCTTGAAGATCCATTTATTTTCTATGGCCTACCGATCATCGAGCAAGTCAACCAAAGTCCACACTTTGTTCTCATACATGGATCCCATCTCAGATTTCATGGCCTCAAGCCATTTTGCGGAATCTGGGCTCATCATCGCTTCCTCATAGTTCGTAGGTTCGTCATGGTCAAGTAACATGACTTCCAGAACAGGATTACCGTACCACTCTGGTGCGGATCTTACTCTGGTTGACCTGCGAGGTTCGGTAGTAACTTGATCAGAATTTCATGATCATCATGATTAGCTTCCTCACTTACTGGTGTAGGAATCACTGGAACAGATTTCAGTGATGAACTAATTTCCAATAAGGGAGAAGGTACAATTACCTCGTCAAGTTCTACTTTCCTCCCACTCACTTCTTTCGAGAGAAACCCCTTCTCTAGAAAGGATCCATTCTTAGCAACGAATATCTTGCCTTCGGGTCTGTGATAGAAGGTGTACCCAACAGTCTCCTTTGGGTGTCCTATGAAGACACATTTCTCCAATTTGAGTTCGAGCTTATCAGGTTGAAGCTTTTTCACATAAGAATCGCAGCCCCAAACTTTAAAAAAACGACAACTTGGGTTTCTTGCCAAACCACAGTTCATAAGGTGTTGTCTCAACGGATTTAGATGGTGCCCTATTTAATGTGAATGTAGCTGCCTCTAAAGCATAACCCCAAAACGATAGCGGTAAATCAGTGAGAGACATCATAGATCGCACCATATCTAATAAAGTGCAGTTACGTTGTTCGGACACACCATTACGTTGTGCTGTTCCAGGTGGCGTGAGTTGCAAAACTATTCTGCATTGTTTCAGATGAAGACCAAACTCGTAACTCAAATATTCTCCTCCACGATCAAATTGTATATTTTCTTGTTACGATGATTTTCCACTTCACTCTGAAATTCTTTGAACTTTTCAAATGTTTCAGACTTATGTTTCATTAAGTAGATATACCCATATCTACTTAAATCATCTGTGAAGGTGAGAAAATAACGATATCCGCCACGAGCTTCAATGTTCATTGGACCACATACATCAGTATGTATGATTTCCAATAACTCTGTTGCCCGTTCCATTGTTCCGGAGAACGGAGTTTTAGTCATCTTGCCCATGAGGCATGGTTCGCAAGTACCAAGTGATTCCAGAAGTCCATCAGAATGGATTTTCTTCATGCGCTTTATACCAATATGACCTAAACGACAGTGCCACAAATAAGTTGCACTATCATTATCAACTCTGCATCTTTTGGCTTCAATACTATGAACATGTGTATCACTACTATCAAGATTTAGTAAAAATAGACCACTCATCAAGGGTGCATGACCATAAAAGATATTACTCATATAAATAGAACAACCATTATTCTTTGATTTAAATGAATAACCGTCTCGCATCAAATAAGATCCAGATATAATGTGCTTGCTCAACGCTAGCACCAAATAACAATTATTTAGGTCTAAAACTAATCCCGAAGGTAGATGTAGAGGTAGCGTGCCGACGGCAATCACGTCGACTTTGGAACCATTTCCCACGCGCATCGTCACCTTGTCCTTAGCCAATCGTCGCTTAATCTGTAGCCCCTGTTTCGAGTTGCAAATGTTAGCAACTAAACCAGTATCAAATACCCAGGCACTACTGCGAGAATTACTAAGGTACACATAAATAACATCTATAGCAAATATACCTTTCACTTTGCCATCCTTCTTCCCCGCCAAATACTTGGGGCAGTTCCGCTTCTAGTGACCAGTTCCTTTGCAGTAGAAGCACTCAGTCTCAGGCTTAGGTCCAGACTTGGGTTTCTTCACTTGAGCAGCAACTGGCTTGTTGTCTTCTTGAAGTTCCCCTTCTTCCCTTTACTCTTTTTCTCGAAACTGGTGGTCTTGTTGACCATCAACACTTGATGCTCCTTCTTGATTTCCACCTCCGCAGCCTTTAGCACTGCGAAGAGCTCAGGAATCGTCTTATCCATCCCTTGCATACTATAGTTCATCACGAAGCTCTTGTAGCTTAGTGGCAGTGATTGAAGAACTTTGTCAATGAAACTATCATCAGGAAGATTAACTCCCAGTTGAGTCAAGTGGTTGTGGTACCTAGACATTCTGAGTATATGTTCACTGACAAAACTATTCTCCTCCATCTTGCAGCTGTAGAACTTATTGGAGACTTCATATCTGTCAATCCAGGCATTTGCTTGAAATATTAACTTCAACTCCTGGAACATCTCATATGCTCCATGACGTTCAAAACGTCGTTGAAGTCCCGGTTCTAAGCTGTAAAGCATGGCACACTAAACTATCGAGTAGTCATCAGTTTTGCTCTGCCAAGTGTTCACAACATCTGGCGTTGCTCCTGCAGCAGGTTTGTCACCTAGTTGTGTTTCTAGGACATAATTCTTCTGTGCATCAATGAGGATAATCCTCAAGTTACGGACCCATTCCGTGTAGTTGCTACCATCATCTTTCAACTTAGCTTTCTCTAGGAACGCATTAAAATTCAACGGAACAACAGCACGGGCCATCTATCTACAACAACATAGACATTCAAAATACTATTAGGTACTAACTTCATGATAAATTAAAGTTCAATTAATCAAATTACTTAAGAACTCCCACTTAGATAGACATCTCTCTAATCATCTAAGTGATCATGTGATCCATATAAACTCAACCATGTTCGATCATCACGTGAGATGGAGTAGTTTTCAATGGTGAACATCACTATGTTGATCATATCTACTATATGATTCACGCTCGACCTTTCGGTCTCAGTGTTCGGAGGCCATATCTACATATGCTAGGCTCGCCAAGTTTAACCCGAGTATTCCGCCTGTGCAAAACTGGCTTGCACCCGTTGTATGTGAACATAGAGCTTATCACATCTGATCATCACGTGGTGTCTCGGCACGACGAACTGTAGCAACGGTGCATACTCAAGGAGAACACTTATACCTTGAAATTTAGTGAGAGACCATCTTATAATGCTACCGTCGAACTAAGCAAAATAAGATGCATAAAGGATAAACATCACATGCAATCAATATAAGTGATATGATATGGCCATCATCATCTTGTGCCTTTGATCTCCATATCCAAAGCACCATCATGATCACCATCATCACCGGCTTGACACATTGATCTCAATCGAAGCATCGTTGTCGTCTTGCCAACTATTGCTTCTACGACTATCGCTTCCGCTTAGTGATAAAGTAAAGCAATTACATGGTGATTGCATTTCATACAATAAAGCGACAACCATATGGCTCCTGCCAGTTGCCGATAATTGTGTTACAAAACATGATCATCTCATACAATAAAATTTAGCATCATGTCTTGACCATATAACATCACAACATGCCCTGCAAAAACAAGATAGATGTCCTCTACTTTGTCGTTGCAAGTTTTACGTGGCTGCTACGGGCTGAGCAAGAACCGTTCTTACCTACGCATCAAAAACCACAATGCGGTATAGTGATTGCTTTTTGATCTTCAGAAAGAACCCTATTAATTGAATCCGATTCAACTAAAGTTGGAGAAACTGACACCCACCAACCACCTGTGTGCAACGCATGTCGGTAGAACCAGTCTCGCGTAAGCGTACGCGTAATGTCGGTCTAGGCTGCTTCATCCAACAATACCACCGAATCAAGAATCAACTAGTGACAATAAGCAATATGTATATACCCACGCCCACAACTCCTTTGTGTTCTACTCATACATATAACATCTACGCACAAACCTGGCTCTGATACCACTGTTGGGGAACATAGTAATTTCAAAAAAATCCTACACACACGCAAGATCATGGTGATGCATAGCAACGAGAGGGGAAGAGTGTTGTCCACATACCCTCATAGACCATAAGTGGAAGCAGTATGACAACACGGTTGATGTAGTCATATGTCTTCACGATCGACCGATCCTAGTACCCAAAGTACGGCACCTCCATGATCTGTACACGTTCGGCTCGGTGATGTCCCACGAACTCACGATCCAGCAGAGTGTTGTGGGAGAGCTTCGTCAGCACGACGGCATGATGAAGGTGATGATGATGCTACCGAAATAGGGCTTCGCCTAAGCACCGCTATGATATGACCGAGGTGGATTATGGTGGAGGGGGGCACCTCACACGGCTAAGGGATCAATGATCAACTTGTGTGTCTATGGGGTGCCCCCTCCCCCGTATATAAAGGAGTGGAGGGGGAGGGTCGGCCCTCTATGGCGCGCCCTGGAGGAGTCCTACTCCCTTCCCTAGCTGGACTAGGAGAGACGGAAGAGGGAGAGAGGGAGGGAGGAGACGGGGGCGCCGCCCCCCTTCCTAGTCCAATTCGGACCAGAGAGGGAGGGGGTGCGCGGCCTGCCCTGGCTTCCTCTCTCTCTCCACTAAAGCCCATTAGGGCCCATATACTCCCCGGGGGGTTCCGATAACCCCCGGTACTCCGGTTAATGTCCGAACTCACCCGGAACCATTCCGATGTCCAAATATAGTCATCTAGTATATCGATCTTTATGTCTTGACCATTTCGAGACTCCTCGTCATGTCCATGATCACATCCGGAACTCTGAACAACCTTCTGTTCATCAAAACACATAAACTCATAATAGTAATCGTCACCGAATGTTAAGCATGCGGACCCTATTGGTTCGAGAACTATGTAGACATGACCGAAACACATCTCTGGTCAATAATCAATAGCGGAACCTGGATGCTCATATTTGTTCCTACATACTCTATGAAGATCCTTATCGGTGAAACCGCATAACAACATATGTTGTTCCCTTTGTCATCGCTATGTTACTTGCCCGAGATTCGACCGTCGGTATCTCAATACCTAGTTCAATCTTGTTACCGACAAGTCTCTTTACTCGTTCCGTAATGCTACATCTCGTAACTAACTCATTAGCTACATTGCTTGCAAGGCTTATATTGATGTGCATTACCGAGAGGGCCCAGAGATACCTCTCCGACAATCGGAGTGACAAATCCTAATCTCGATCTATTCCAACTCAACAAACACCATCGGAGACACCTATAGAGCACCTTTATAATCACCTAGTTACGTTGTGACGTTTGGTAGCAAACAAATTTTTCTTCCGGTATTCGGGAGTTGCATGATCTCATAGTCATAGGAACATGTATAAGTTATGGAGAAAGCAATAGCAACAAACTAAACAATCATCGTGCTAAGCTAATGGATGGGTCAAGTCAATCACATCATTCTCTAATGATGTGATCCCGTTAATCAAATGAAAACTCATGTCTATGGTTAAGAAACATAACCATCATTGATTCAACGAGCTAGTCAAGTAGAGGCAAACTAGTGACACTCTGTTTGTCTATGTATTCACACATGTACTAAGTTTCTAGTTAATACAATTCTAGCATGAATAATAAACATTTATCATGATATAAGGAAATATAAATAACAACTTTATTATTGCCTCTAGGGCATATTTCATTCACAAACGACATGCGGGAATGAGATGCGAAAGTAGGACTTAGTGTTCTATCTCGGCAGGGCCCAGCCCCACGCGTACCCAGCCGCCGTTGGGTCGTCCGGATCGCTAGGACGAGACCAAGGGGTGAGGGGCTAAGTGGCCAGTTAGGCTCCTGAGTCGCAATGCTCAGGAGTCCCCTTTGACGCTCAAACAGACCTCCATACATGTCCTCGCTAAGGTACCGCTCGGGAGGGGCGCGGGACGACTAGTTCTGAGGGACCTGGTAGGGCGGCGTACGCTAAGCGTGACCTAAGCGTAGCCCCCGTGCCCAGCCCCCTCGCGCGACTCTCCCGAGGGGAAAGCATTGCTACGAGGCTGGAAACTGAGCCGGGTGGCTTCTTGAGGTTGATGCGGCCATGGGGCTGCCCTTAATTGTTTATCACCAGCGCGGAGCATAGCGCTTCCGCACTTGCACGGGCATAGCCACTCCTCGATCGTGTCAACTGACAGTACGGAGCATGGTGCTTCTACAAGTGCGTGGGTGAGGGCTCCCTCTGAGTGGAGTTCATGGGGCATGTACAGCCCCGTGAAGGAGTCCTGGATTAGGGGGACCTCGGACAGCCGGACTATATCCCTTGGCCAGACTGTTGGACTATGAAGATACAAGATTGAAGACTTCGTCCCGTGTCCGGGTGGGACTCTCCTTTGCGTGGAAGGCAAGCTTGGCAATTCGGATATGTAGATCTCCTCCCTCGTACCCGACTCTATGTAACCCTAGCCCCCTCCGGTGTCTATATAAACCGGAGGGTTTTAGTTCGTAGAACAACAATTAGACCATAGTCTAGCTTCTAGGGTTTAGCCTCTCCGATCTCGTGATAGATCAACTCTTGTAATACTCATATCATCAAGATCAATCAAGCATGAAGTAGGGTATTACCTCCATCGAGAGGGCCCGAACCTGGGTAAACATTGTGTCCCCTGCCTCCTGTTACCATCCGTCTTAGACGCACAGTTCGGGACCCCCTACCCGAGATCCGCCAGTTTTGACACCGACATTGGTGCTTTCATTGAGAGTTCCACTGTGTCGTCATCATAAGGCTTGATGGCTCCTTCGATCATCGGCAACGATGCGATCTAGGGTGAGGTTTTCCTCCCCGGACAGATCTTTGTATTCGGCGGCTTCGTACTGTGGGTCAACTCGCTCGGCCATCTGGAGCAGATCGAGAGCTACGCCCCTGGCCATCAGGTCAGGTTCAGAAGCTTGAAGTATACCACCGACATCCACGGACACTTGATCTTCGACGGATTCGAACCCATGTCAGGTACGCCGCACAGTCACGATGAGCATGATTTAGCTCTGTCGTCGGATAGTGTTGGGAGATCACACCTGTAACTACTCCGGCCCTCAATCCGGAACAGATTGCGCCATCCGAGGATGGGTGGATGAACCCCGCCACGGAGGCCGCACACTCAGCAGCGATAGAGTCGAATACTGACTTCACCTCCTATAAGACATGTGTTGCCGGATACTCGGATTCGCCCCCGGCCACAGACTCCGAACCGCTCGCATCCATGCCCATCCAATCTGATTGGGCACCGATCATGGAGTTCACCTCCACGAATATCTTTCAGCACTCGCCCCTAGGCGACATGCTAAACTCATTACGGTCTCTCTCCTTGTCAGGAGACCCTTGGCCGAACTATGTCCGGCTCGAGTGGGAAGCAGACGGCGAAGAAATTCGTTCCCCACCCACCACCCACTTAGTAGCCAATGTCGATGACCTAACCGACATGCTCAACTTCGACTCCGAAGACATCAACGGTATGGACGACGATGCGGGAGACGAACAGGAACCACCGCCCACAGGGTGCTGGACTGCCACCTCATCGTATGATATATACATGGTGGACACCCCCAATGAAAGCGATGGCAATAAGGCAACGGAGGATAATCCCCCCGAGAAGCAATCCAAGAACCGGCGTCATTGGCGCCGCTCTAAGCCCCGCCATAGAAAAAACAGTGATGCCGGCACAGGAGACAATAACGCTGCAAATAGTGCCAAAGACGAAGACAATCCCCTCCAGCCACGCTTTGAGCAGGAGGATGGGCAAGCCAGCCCTAAGGAACAGGCAGCAGACGGAGAATTAAAGGATGAGAATTACATGCCTCTCTCTGAAGACGAGGTGAGCCTCAGTGACGAAGAATTTATCGTGCCTGAGGATCCCGTCGAGTAGGAGCGCTTCAAGCGCCGGCTTATTGCCACAGCAAAAAGCCTGAAGAAAAAGCAACAACAGCTTCAAGCTGAGCAAGATCTGCTAGCGGATAGATAGACTGAGGTTCTGGCAGCCGAGGAACACAAACTCGAGCGCCCAATCAAAAGTTTCCCAAAGCGCAGGTTGCTACCCCAACTTGAAGAGGAAGCATTAAAGCCTACGCTTCCAGCGTATGATGCGGCAGACCGACCACCTCGTGGCCGGGACAAAGTGGCATATAAGCCCGAAGTCCAGCCCGCACCCCGTCGCCAGTCAAACAAATACAGCAAGGCCCGGGGTAACACGCAGGACCTGCAAGACATATTGGAAAACAAAGCAGGACACAAAAGATCGATCTTCGGATCACGAGGGCGCACCCCAACACATGATGACGACCATCATGCCGGATATACCAAAAGCAAATCCGGTCGGGCCAAACACAGCAGACAAGAATCGTACGAACTGCGTCGTGACATAGCCTGGCACGGAGGCGCCGCACACCCCCTATGCTTCACTGACGAAGTAATGGATCATGAATTCTCAGAAGGGTTTAAACCCATGAACATTGAATCATACGATGGTACTACTGACCCCGCGTTATGGATAGAGGATTTCTTCCTCCACATTCACATGGCCCGCGGGGATGATGTACACGCCATCAAGTACCTCCCGTTAAAACTCAAAGGACCAACTCGGCATTGGCTAAATAGCTTGCCAGCAAACTCCATCAGAAGTTGGGAAACCTGGCAAACGCATTCCTGGACAACTTCCAGGGCACATATGTGCGACCATCGGACGCTGATGATTTAAGTCACATAACACAACAGCCCAGAGAGTCAGCTAGGAAATTTTGGACTCGGTTCCTAACCAAAAAGAACCAAATTGTGGACAGTCCAGATGCTGAAGCCCTAGCGGCCTTTAAACATAACATCTGTGACGAGTGGCTCGCCCGACATCTCGTCCAAGAGAAGCCAAAATCCATGGCAGCCCTCACAACACTCATGACCCGCTTCTGCGCGGGCGAGGATAGCTGGTTGGCCCGTAGCACACAGAAGCAACCCTGGCACATCAGAGGCTAGAGACAGCAACGGCAAGCCACGTCGCAACAGATACAAGCGCCACAACAATGGCGATAACGCCGAAGACACGGCAGTCAATGCCAGATTCAGTGGCTCTAAATCCGGTCAGCAGAAAAAGCCGTTCAAAAGAAACAATCCGGGCCCGTCTAGTTTGGACCGCATACTCGACCGCTCGTGTCAAATTCCCGGAACCCCCGATAAGCCAGCCAACCACACCAACAGAGAATGCTGGGTGTTCAAACAGGTCGGCAAGTTGAATGCCAAAGCAAGGAAAAGGGGCTGCATAGCGACGACGACGAGGAGCCCCGACCGCCGAACACAGGAGGACAGAAGAATTTTCCTCCCCAAGTGAAACCGGTGAACATGATATACGCAACCCATATCCCCAAGCGGGAACGGAAGCGTGCACTCGGGGACATCTACACGATGGAGCCAGTCGCCCCAAAGTTCAAACATGGTCTTCTTGTCTGATCACCTTTGATCGCAGGGACCACCCCACTAGTATCCGTCATGGCGGTTCTGCCGCATTGGTCCTTGATCCTATCATTGACGGATTCCACCTCACTCGAGTCCTTATGGACGGTGGCAGCAGCCTGAACCTACTTTATCAGGATTAGGTGCGCAAAATGGGTATAGACCCCTTGAGGATCAAACCCACAAAAACCACCTTCAAAGGTGTCATACCAGGTGTAGAGGCATATTGCACGGGCTCAATCACACTGGAAGTGGTCTTCGGATCTCCAGATAACTTCCGAAGCGAAGAGTTAATCTTCGATATCGTCCCCTTCCACAGTGGCTATCACGCACTACTTGGATGAACCACATTCGCTAGATTCAATGCGGTACCGCATTATGCATACCTCAAGCTCAAAATGCCAGGACCTCGTGGGGTTATAACAGTTAATGGAAACACAGAACGCTCGCTCCGCACAGAGGAGCACACTGTGGCCCTTGCAGCAGAAGTGCAAAGCAGCCTTTTGAGGTAAACCGCCCATTCGACGACAAGGTCCACAGACACATTCAAGCGAGTCCAGAATAACCTGCAACAGGATCACCAGGCGCGTTCAGAGCTAGCCTAGAAATTCGGACTCCGTCCTAGTCCCAGTCAAGCGATGAAATTTGTGTTGTGCGTACAAAACTACACACTAAAGATACCATGGGTATAGGCAGAGGCATGGCTATGGCACGTCCCACAAGGCGGTTCAACCGCCTCAGGACCAGTATATCTTTATTATCTTCTTCCTTTCAGGACCCTATTCTCTGGAGGCCCTCTCCGATAGCTAGATCATCGGACCCATCACGGGAGGGAAGCACCAAGGGAGCAAGAAGCTTTGGCGTACAAGGGAATCCCCAGGTGGTCTCTCATAACGATCGTTATACCTGTTTTACATACCCGCACACAGCTCGCCCTTGGATCGGACATGTCAGATAGTCCTATTTTTTCTTATTATACTACTTATACATACGCTTTGACGTATCCTCTAAATAACAATGCACAGCGTCGGCTTATTATTGCATTTATTTATTTTTTTTCTTTTCCTTGTTTGTCTATTCACGACAAGTTGCTCCCGTACATTTTGGTACATTTAGTACGCCAGGGGCTTCAGTGTACCCCGTAACACGACAAGAAAAGTCCGAACACTTTCGATAGTGCGGCACCCCGAACTTATAGCATTATATGCATCAGCTCTGAATCATGTCTTGGGTCAATACTTGGGTTTTCCTGGCTCCCATGTTTTGGTGACTTACGTTCCGCTATATCGGCTAAGGTCGCACTGTGAGAACTACTGTGATTGTGTCCCGGTTCTTCCGGACGAGCACCTTAGTAGAGAAAGCCGAAAACTGACTGTCATGATGCGGTGAGAGCTGGTCGCTGTTCGAGAGGTCCCAAATCCCTAAAGATTTTTTCCGCTTCAGGCGAGGAGTCGGCCTTGTCCGATTTCGGCATTCATAGCGCCCCAAGTACGGCCTTCCGAATACTAGGGGCTTCGCCAAAATTTAAAATTGTAGACTTCTATGGCTAAGTGAGAGTGATAAAGCTTTATAGTCTGATTGCCTGGTTCGTTGTGATGAACACCTCCTTCGAAGGACCCAAAACTGGGATAAAGAGTGAACAGATTTATCCCGAACACCTCAGTACTAGCTACATGGGGGCAGAAGCCGACGACTAGCCAACTCTCAGATTTTATAAACGGCCGCATAGAAGGTAATATTTTAAATCAAGAAGCGTTATATAGCGCAGATGAACTTGTTTTTATACTACAGGATCACATGAGTACATTCATTCAAATATTACATCCTTAGAACACTCCTCCGCCATAAGGCGGGCACCCTTCAGGACGCTGCCATAATACTTTTCGGGGCGGCGATGCTCCTTGCCCTCCGGCGGCCCCTCCTTCACCAGCTTCTCGGCGTCCATCTTCGCCCAGTGCACTTTCACTCGGGCAAAAGCCCTGCATGCACCCTCAATGCAGACAGGCTGCTTTATGACTTCAAGCCGTGGGCATGCATTCACAAGCTGCCTCACCAGGTCGAAGTAGCTGCCAGGCAGGGGCTTGCCAGGCCACATCCGGACTATGAGGCCTTTCATGGCCTGTTCGGCCGCCTTGTGAAGCTCGACCAGTTGCTTCAACTGGTTGCTCAAGGGCATCGGATGTTCGGTCCCAGTATACTGAGACCAGAACAACTTCTCCGTCGAGCTCCCTCCTCGGCCCGGTAAAATTTCGCGGCATCGGACACACTACGGGGAAGATCTACGAACGCTCCTGGAGACCTCCGAACTCGGGTAAGTAAAAGGTAAGTTTCCTTCACATGCTTGCTTTATGTAGCGACCCGACCCGAATGGATCAAGTCTCTGTGCTTAAGTGTCATCCCTGGGTCGGTATGCTGACACACACAGTACTCGAGGATTTATAACAGAGGTAAATCACATGTATAAGTAACGTAAATACTATTACCTCAATCCCAAAATAGCGGAAGTAACTAGGTTGTGGATTCCCATCAACACCAACGGCAAAGTTGAGTGTAAAAATCGTAACCCTAACGTATCACTTACTCGTCGTAAGATATCCTGCAACATGAGACGTTGCAGCCACAAAGGGTCAGTACATTGAATGTACTGGCAAATTCACACCATAGAGAATGATGAATAAAGGCTATCACTACATGCATATTTGGCTGGTGGAAAAGCTCTATGGTTATAATGTTTTTGCGAAAAGCCAATTTTTCCCTACTGCAAAGGAATAAATTTTAATTAACTATCATGGTGGTTGTTAAACATTGAGAATGGTAGACAGCATTCTCAATCCCAATTAAGTAACATCATGAAATACTCTCAAACCCAATCCACGTCTACGAGCATAGCATGGCCATGTAAGCATAACATAATAGTAACTCCCAAGGTTAGAATGCAGGGCGATAGGTTCCTACCTCATCAACTACTTCCCAATACCCACATGTTATCAATCCTACTCATGCAATGTTTGAGGGTGAATCTAATGCATAAAAACTGGGTATGAAAGGGGATATGATCAAAGTGTGAACTTGCCTGCAATGTTGATGAAGATGATTCGCACTCAAAACTCTTGATAGATCTACTCGTCTTACTCCGGTCAATCTATCGTAAGCAAGCAATAGTAACCACACATAAGAAATCACTCAAAAGATCAGAAAGAACAAAGAAGTCGATTCGCAAAACATTAAATCCAAGCAAATAGCTCTTGCAACATAAAAACAATTTCTAACAGTACCAAAATTATGTGAATTTGGCCTTATTAGAATGTTTAGGTCAAGAGCTTCAATTTGCAAAAAGAATCAACTCAAACGGAGCTACGAAACTAAAGTTATGATCAAACGAAGTTTGAATTCAAATCTGATCTAATTCAAATTTTAAACTTTTCAAAAACATGTTTGAGTTGGATTACTGGATAGAGGGGATTATAACGAAGATGTGGGCGTTGGTTTCGTTGGATATGGACTAACGAGTAAAAAGTTATAATCATTTGAAAATCAGGGACTAATCTGTAAATAAAATCTTCACGGATGGGTCCCTGGCCGAAATTTAAAATAAAAAGAAAAAGAGAAACGCTACCGAACGAACGTTCGCTGCCGAACACCAACTAATGAATCTGTTCACTAGAACTACCTAAACAAAAAGCATTCGTTAAATAAACTAACAAAATAATAAACCACTCTAACCTAAAAACCAAAAAAAACCGTAGGAAACCGAGGGGTTTTGTACCGGTTCTCGCGGAGTCAACCGTGGCAAGAAAACCAACGGCGGTGGCCTTCTCCGGCGAGACCGGACGGCGGCGGCGGCTCGGGTCCGACCGGGGCGACGGCTCCGGTCGTCCAGGAGGGCGGCGAAGGGGTTGGGGAAGGGCGGCGCGGCGAGGCGAGGCGGATGGCGGCGTCGGTGGTGGTCCGCGGGGCAAGACGGAGCGGGATGGTGGCGGTGGATCTCACCGGCGGCGGCCGGATGCGGCGCAAGGGCGGCGGTGCGGGGGAAAAGAGGGAGAGAGGGGCGGCGGGCGCGGCTTTAAAGGAGGGGGGCTGCGCGAGGCTTGGAGAAGGGGCAGAGGAGGAGGCCGGACAGCGCACGGCGGCCATGGCGGTGCGACGGCGTGCCCGAGCGGGACTCCCGCTCGGGAAGGAGAGGAGCGGCGCGCTGGGCTGGGCTTGGCCTGTTGGGCCGGCCCAGTTCGGCGGAGGGGAGCTCTTTTTTTATTTATTTTTTTAATAAACCTTTTTTCAGAGAACTTAAAATAATAAAAGCAAAATAACTAAAAATATTTTATAGGCATATAATATATCAAAAATTTTAGAAAAAGATTTTCTATGACATGAACATTTTTATAACTTCAAATAAAATCCACACAAATTCAGATAAATCAAAGAGTGCTACTCGTCTAATAAAAACTCAATAAAAATCATTTTAAAAATACCAAAATGATTTCAAATTAATTCTTCTCCGATTTTCTATTGTAGGGAATCATGTAACCCTAATTTCCATATATTTTATTTTTGGAGAAAAATAATTTGAATAAAACTCAAATATCTCCAAATTGAAAATAAATTCAAATGAACTTTGAATTTAATTCTTTGAACTCCCAACTCATATTTCATATAATTTGAAGAAGTCATTTTATCTTCGCTCGTGAAAATCATTGAGTCGCATAAAGTTGCAGAATTGGAAATATTTTCCAAATGAAATTCAAATATTTTCAAACACCCCATTTCATTTAAATAAATGGAAGAAGTCATGTCATCTTCTCTCCGGGGTTTTGTGATGAAAAGAATTTGAATTCACGGAGATCAAAAAGCAAATATGAAAGTTTGGGAAAGTCCTTTTATTCCCTCTCTTTTAACTTTCAAAAAGTTTCGAATTCACTCACTTTCAGACAATCAATCAAACAATCAACCAAATCTATCTAATTATTATAACATTCCAAAATTTAGAATTTTGGTATGTTACAAACCTACCACCCTTAAAAGGAATCTCGTCCTCGAGATTCGGAGAGGCTAGAAAGAAATAGGTTAGGGTTTGGGGTCTTCTCAAAATCCATCGATCATCCCAGGGGTCTGGGGTGCTACCACCCTTAGAAGCATGGTTAATGTTCCATCAAAACTCATATACTCCATCCTTATTCTTGACAGTGTCGGTCTTCTCAGATCCTTGAGAAAATTCCTTCTCTGAGCTCTTCCGGTAGTGGCATAACCTTTTCCTCAATTCTTCTGTCTTTCATCTAGGTAAGGTTATTCCGAGACTGGGTCTTCTTAGCGGACGGGTCTGGCGCCAATACTAATCAACTATCGACATCTCATGGTGGTCAACAATTTTTGGTTTCTCCTGCAGGAAATGGGTCTGGGTTGATCCTCACCGTATAACCTACGGTTGGCAAAAAGCTGCCATGTACAAGGGAAAAATTCTTATACCATTCTAAAGTTTAACAAGGTTTAATATCGTCGTCTCTCTACTATAGGCAAGTCACTCAGATTTACCATCCCATATAGCAAGGCGAATAATAAGAGTAAGTCGGTATGGTGATCAATCCATCCCGCACCCAAATCATTACCCTGTATATGCTTTAGTGAATCTCGCATTCTAACACTCGGTCATCCTCACAAGCATTGCAGAATTTCTCTTGTCGATGAACTAAGTTCGGAAAATTCCATGGATTCTGCAAGCCAAACAAACATCTATCGTTCCTTCACAACTCTCAGGTTTTGCGTTACTCCTATAAGATTGTTTGTCGACAAAGGTATATCCTCTTCCAGGGTTCTTCCTTCAGCAAGAATGTGCTTGCTTCTTGGCAGGTCCTGGGGCATGTGGGTTATGGCCCATCTCATCACTTGTAGTCCTTGAGCTTATCATCGGGGCAGCTAATCGTTATTCCAAAATCCAACTACCAGCTTCCAAGCATACTTAAAATCCATCCAATTGTACTATCTTCCTTCCTTCTATTGGCACCAAACTAGGACATGATTACTCGGACTCATCATGGAGTTCCCATTGATCCATATTTCCGACATCATGCCTCCTTTATATCCAATAGTAATTCATCTCTTCATCCTCGTGGGTTATCCCACATATCGAGGTAAAACTTATACTTATGAAGTCCATACTCTACTTCGTGGAACATCATTATCCTTTCCAGGGTCAAGCGTCCTTACAGGGGAATATTGGCCATCTCTGCATGGCACTTCTTCAACTGGGAAATGTGAAACACATCATGAAGTCCTGACAGTCCTTCGGGTAACTCCAACTTGTAGGCCACTTCTCTCATATGCTCCAAAACTCGATATGGTCCTACAAATCTCGGGGCTAACTGTCCCTTAACTCCAAATAGTTTAACTCCTCACAGAGGGGTCACATGAAGACATGCTCTGTCTCCAATTTCATAGACTACCTCCTTGCGTTTTTAAGTCTGCATAACTCTTCTGCCTGGACTGAGCTACTTTCAGTCTATCTCCAATCAACTTAACATTCTCTTCTGACTCCTTGATCACATTTGGTCCAAACAACTGACGGTCTCCAACTTCATCCCACATACTCTTGGGGTATCACACATATTGAGACAAAACTCGTATTCATTTTGTCCGAAATCCACTCAGTGGAGTATCCTTATCTTTTCCAGGGGTCAACGGTTCTTACAGGGTACTACCACCCTTAAAATGCACAAATCTTCCATAGACCATATTTCTCATATCCTCAAAATGGCCAAAATTCTTCTTCATAGAGTAACAACTCATAAAATCCATATCAGTACCAACGATGCTAACTTTTATTCATTCTCAAGTGATTACAATCTCTCACTTTTCCATTACATGTCTCAACTCAACACCTCAATATAAAAGAAAATGTTCTCACTTCTACTACTCCATTGCTTTTGTTGCAAACTCAACTATCTAGCACAAGTCTCCTTCTCCTTGGGGCATTCTCTGGCAAAGTGCCCTGGTCCATTACAACTAAAACATATTACTTCTGACAAGTATCGAGGTTTCCTTTTTGGGCAATTGTTGAGGTAGTGTCCTGACTTCTTGCACCTGTAACAGGTGATATGACTCAGATTCTTCCTGGAATCCAATCTGCTTCTCTTCCTGGACCTTACCATGCCAATCATGGCTTCTATTTCTTTGGGTCATATTCTACTTCCTCTGTTGGGAATTCTACTAGATCCCCATTCAAACAATTTTGGGAGATGTGTCCTTCTTCTCCACATGAATAGCAAGACTTAGTGCAGGGTTTACTCGGGTATTCTTTAGGTGTGTCCTCCATCACAGCTTCTTCTAAAATTTCCATGAGGGCTCCTTTCATTTCTTCTTTCTTCTGCTGGATGGTTCGTTGTACCATGGGGTAGATGTGGCACTGAGCAGGATAGTGGGTAGTCCCTTCACACAAGAAACAAGTAATCTTCCTAGTTGGGCATTCTTCAACTGGGTGACTTCCTTCACAATTAGGGCATTCATCCTTGTGTTCTTTATGGGTGTGTCCTATTTCTCCACAAATCTTGCATGCACAAGGTTTCTTCATATCCTTTCCATAAGGCTTCAACTTCTGGGACACAAACCGGGACTTTGGCAAAGTCAACTTAAATTATTTCCAAGTGGTTACGCCCTGCCATCCATTGATGGTTTGGTACATTCTCCACCAAGTAGCAGCACCTCTTTCAAAGCACTGAAGAGCATGCTAGGTCATATCTTTTCCGACTATAGGGCTATTCTTCATGTGATCCTCCATGTTCTGAATCCATTGGTCCGTCTCCAATTGACTCGTCGGTCTAGAAAATACAAGCTCATCTCCATTCATCCTCTATTGGGTCCAAGGGTTTTGGGGTGAGAAGAGAGATAGAGAGGGATGCACACAATACAAACAAGGTTTTAAAAAGGCAGATTTTATTGTGGCTGTCGGAAAAAACATCAAACAAATGAAAGCTCACAACCATCGCATCTAACGTAGGTATATAACAGGGGTTTGGTCTTCTAGAGGTTAATAAATCTTCAATGTCTCCAACTCTTCAAGCCTTGTTCATGCCTCCAATGGCTTCTTCCGATCATGCTTGTCTTCCTCAAATCCTTTTGCCAGATCATTTCTATTGTCGCAAAGTCTATCATGACGTCCTTTAATATTTCTGGAGTTGCATTCCAAACTTCTGGGTTTCAACATCCTTGGCGTGAACCATGGTCCTACTGTCCTTCAGTTCCTGATGAATCTTCGGTATCTCGAGGTTTTGCTCCTCTAGCTTGGCTACTTTCAACTTTTGGGTCCTGAGTTCTTCACGAGATGCTTCCTTTCAAATACGGCTTCTTGTGGCTCCATCTTAACTTCTTGATGTAATACTCCAGATCCTGGTGATACACCGGCTAAGGTTAAAACTTCATCTTACTAATAGGTGCTCCATCAGCCTTCGTCCATCAAATCCATTCTGAAGAAAGCATCGTTAACTCAACACGGTGACAAATAGCATCAGCGGGCGATGACATCACGGATAATCGTGTTTCTGCTCTTGTCATTCCCATGGTCTATCATTCCGTTGTTGATATCTCCTGCCTTAGGGTTTTCTTTGACAAAACTTCAAGTTCTCATGCTCCTTGTTTCAGTCTTTCTCTGATACACCTTGATCTCGGGTATTGACAACTTCCATAGTCTGTCAAGTTCCATAAGGGTAGCCTTCCTAGGTCATACAAATCTGGGAATTCTTCAGAGCCTTCAAATTCTACTTGTCTTCGGTCTTGAACCATTGTAGTTTCCATTATTCAGATGCACGGAAAATACTCTTCATTCCGAGGTGGTCTTAGTTGTCCGATATCTTGTACTTCTTAGAGTGGTCTCATCAGTCAAATCTTCGTGTGGTCAAAAGGGGAAAGGGGTATGGTCTCACTAAAGGGAATTTTTGAATAAGCTCAGAAGAGAAGAGAGGTAAAAGATCTTTTGAAAGGGAAAGTTGTAGAGAAAAATCTTTGCTATGGGCTTGCCGGTTTCTAGGGTCACGTCCTACAGTCAACATGTGCTCCGATACCATCTTGTAGCGACCCGACCCGAATGGATCAAGTCTCTGTGCTTAAGTGTCATACCTGGATCGGTATGCTGACACACACGGTACTCTAGGATTTATAACAGAGGTAAATCACATGTATAAGTAACGTAAATACTATTACCTTAATCCCAAAATAGCGGAAGTAACAAGGTTGTGGATTCCCATCAACACCAACGGAAAAGTTGAGTGTAGAAATCGTAACCCTAATGTATCACTTACTCGTCGTAAGATATCCTGCAACATGAGACGTTGCAGCCATAAAGGGTCAGTACATTGAATGTACTGGCAAATTCACACCATAGAGAATGATGAATAAAGGCTATCACTACATGCATATTTGGCTGGTGGAAAAGCTCTATGGTTATAAGGTTTTTGCGAAAAGCCAATTTTTCCCTACTACAAAGGAATAAATTTTAATTAACTATCATGGTGGTTGTTAAACATTGAGAATGGTTGACAGCATTCTCAATCCCAATTAAGTAACATCATTAAGCCCAACAAAATTAATTTAAAGTAACATGATGAGATCAGCAGGATAATCCAAGAACTAGATACTCAAGATGTCCATAACCGGGGACACGGCTAATCATGATTAGTTTATACACTCTGCAGAGGTTTGCGCACTTTTCCCCACAAGACTCGATCTCCTCCGTTGGATTTCTCGCACTACATGGTGTTTGAAAAATGGATGACCGGGACATAGTCTTTCAGAAGCGTTTGCACCTTACGATGGGTAGACCGTTCCACCTACAACCCCTACATCTGCTAGTCTACCACTGTAAGAGTTCACACGACTTAATCAACTATGCTAGAGCCCATAATAGCTTGTGGCTGCACACGGAAGTTTCTAGCATGAATAATCTTATGATCCCTTTGAGCCTGGGTGGCGGACCGTAGGATGATCACATGGTATATCCCCGGGATCTCCTAGGACAACACTGGTATTTCCCCAGGTGTCCGGGCAAGTCCACTGGTATATCCCCAGGGTGCCCCTAGCAATCCACCCAGATGTGTATTAAAGTTGCCACCTTAAGTTGAACCATAAATTAACAATCTCACATCTGTCATGAAATACTCTCAAACCCAATCCACGTCCACGAGCATAGCATGGCAATGTAAGCATAACGTAATAGTAACTCCCAAGGTTTGAATGCAGGGCGATAGGTTCCTACCTCATCAACTACTTCCCAATACCCACATGTTATCAATCCTACTCATGCAATGTTTGAGGGTGAAACTAATGCATAAAAACTGGGTATGAAAGGGGATATGATCAAAGTGTGAACTTGCCTGCAATGTTGATGAAGATGATTCGCACTCAAAACTCTTGATAGATCTACTCGTCTTACTCCGGTCAATCTATCGTAAGCAAGCAATAGTAACCACACATAAGCAATCACTCAAAAGATCAGAAAGAACGAAGAAGTCGATTCGCAAAACATCAAAACCAAGCAAATAGCTCTTGCTACATAAAAACAATTTCTAACAGTACCAAAATTATGTGAATTTGGCCTTATTAGAATGTTTAGGTCAAGAGCTTCGATTTGCAAAAAGAATCAACTCAAACGGAGCTACGAAACTAAAGTTATGATCAAACGAAGTTTGAATTCAAATCTAATCTAATTCAAATTTTAAACTTTTCAAAAACATGTTTGAGTTGGATTACTGGATAGAGGGGATTATAACGAAGATGTGGGCGTTGGTTTCGTTGGATTTGGACTAACAAGTAAAAAGTTATAGTCATTTGAAAATCAGGGACTAATTTGTAAATAAAATCTTCATGGATGGGTTACTGGCCGAAATTTAAAATAAAAAGAAAAGGAGAAACGCTACCGAACGAACGTTCGCTGCCGAACACCAACTAATGAATTTGTTCACTAGAACTACCTAAACAGAAAGCATTCGTTAAATAAACTAACAAAATAATAAACCGCTCTAACCTAAAAACCAAAAAAAACCGTAGGAAACCGAGGGGTTTTGTACCGGTTCTCGCGGAGTCAACCGTGGCAAGAAAACCAACGGCGGTGGCATTCTCCGGCAAGACCGGACAGTGGCGGCGGCTCGGGTCCGGCTGGGGCGGCGGCTCCGGTCGTCCAGGAGGGCGGCGAAGGGGTTGGGGAAGGGCGGCGCGACGAGGCGGATGGCGGCGTCGGTGGTGGTCCGCGGGGCAGGACGGAGCTGGGCGACGGCGATGGATCTTGCCGGCGGCGGCAGGATGCGGCGCAAGGGCGGCGGTGCGGGGGAAAAGAGGGAGAGACGGGCGGCGGGCGCGGCTTTAAAGGAGGGGGGCTGCGCGAGGCTTGGAGAAGGGGCAGAGGAGGAGGCCGGACGGCGCATGGCGGCCATGGCGGTGCGGCGGCGTGCCCGAGCGGGACTCCCGCTCGGGAAGGAGAGGAGCGGCGCGCTGGGCTGGGCTTGGCCTGTTGGGCCGGCCCAGTTCGGCGGAGGGGAGCTCTTTTTTTAATAAACCTTTTTTCAGAGAACTTAAAATAATAAAAACAAAATAACTAAAAATATTATATAGGCATATAATATATCAAAAATTTCAGAAAAAGATTTTCTATGACATGAACATTTTTATAACTTCAAATAAAATCCACACAAATTCAGATAAATCAAAGAGTGCTACTAGTCTAATAAAAACTCAATAAAAATCATTTTTAAAATACCAAAATGATTTCAAATTAATTTTTCTCCAATTTTCTATTGTAGGGAATCATGTTACCCTAATTTCCATATATTTTATTTTTGGAGAAAAATAATTTGAATAAAACTCAAATATCTCCAAATTGAAAATAAATTCAAATGAACTTTGAATTTAATTCTTTGAACTCCCAACTCATATTTCATATAATTTGAAGAAGTCATTTTATCTTCGCTCGTGAAAATCATTGAGTTGCATAAAGTTGCAGAATTGGAAATATTTTCCAAATGAAATTCAAATATTTTCAAACACCCATTTCATTTAAATAAATGGAAGAAGTCATGTCATCTTCTCTCCAGGGTTTTGTGATGAAAAGAATTTGAATTCACGGAGATCAAAAAGCAAATATGAAAGTTTGGGAAAGTCCTTTTATTCCCTCTCTTTTAACTTTCAAAAAGTTTCGAATTCACTCACTTTCAGACAATCAATCAAACAATCAACCAAATCTATCTAATTATTATAACATTCCAAAATTCAGAATTTTGGGATGTTACACTTTGCATAATGAATTCCTTACCCGCCGCTATCTTCTGAACCGCCTGAAGCTCCTGGAGGGCCTTGTGGGCTTCAGCCTTGGCATTTTTTGCGTTCTCAAGGGCCTTCGCAAGCTCAGCCCCTTGCGTCTTAGAGTCACGCTCCAAGGACTCATATTTTTTGACAAAATCCTGGAGCTCTTGTTGCACCTCGCCGACTCAAGCCTCTTGCTTCTCGCGCTCGGCGTGCTCCTTGGCCGCTTTGTCTTCGGCCTCGGACAGCGCCTCCTTCAGGGCCGCCACTTCGGTCGTGGCCCCTAGCAAAATTCATGATGATCCTGTGACTTAACGACCACATTCCTTTTTATTCCTTATCAATATACGGATGGGTATTACTTACCTTTGTTCTCTTCGAGCTGCCTCTTGGTAAGGCTGAGCTCTTTTTTGGACCGCTCAAGGTCCCGCTTCAGTGCAGAGACCTCCGCAGTGCGAGCGGCAGCGGCCAGTAGCGAAGCCTGCTTATTCACATAAGACATATTCTGATTAGACTCCTGTGATTATTATTTGATCCTCTATTCGGCCTTTCTTTGCGAACGCCAAATAGAGCATCATGGGCTACTATCTATGCTATAACATTTTCTTATAAATTGATTACTTACCTCAAAGCCTGTTAGGAGGCTGGCATAGGCTTCAGTTAGTCCGCTTTTAGTGGACTGAACCTTCTCTACCACCGCACTCACGACAGTGCGGTGCTCTTCGTCAATGGAAGCACCGCGAAGCGCTTCCAGCAAGTTGTCCGGTGCCTCTCGATGGACAGAGCCCATCAGCACAGATGGCTCGCCCCCCCCTTAGTGAGGGGTTGCCTGACAGAGTCCGAAACCACTGGAGGTTCCGGCGCAGTATTCGGCCGGGAGCCGGACTTGTTGCCCCCATCATTAGAGCCCATGGGAGCCTTGCCTCCCATGCGCCCAGCGTCTGGGAGGTCGCCTTTGGGTGCCCCCAGAACTACCTTCCCTTGGTTTGGTGCCCTTTGGGACAACACCTCGGCGTCGTCCGTAGGGCGGGGGGAGGAGGCAGTCGGGAGCGAATCACTATTCATCTCTGATAGGCCCAGAGACCCATCCAAAGAGGATACGTCGAGAAGGTCCTTGGGTGGGCTGCATGATCATGTTTGGCATGATAAGAAACAATAAAATGAAATATACCAGAACTTTTATGGTATACGGATACTTACGACTTCGCCAGGGGCTTGTCCCTGGGCAACCACTCTTCGTCGTTGAACGCGGCCGTGGTGGAGCGGTCCGGAAGGAGGGTTCTTCCCTTCTTGGAGCCTTCGGTGTTATCGGACGACGATTTCGATACAACCTTGCGCCGGAGACCTTTCCTGGTCCCCGCAGCCTTCTTCTTGGCCTTCTTCTCTGGCGCCTCATAGGGCGCCAGAACCAACATCTCCGTCAGGAGAGTACTTGCTGGATCTTCAGGCAGTGGAGCCAGACAGTCGATCCGCTTCGCTGTCGCGACCCCTATCAAATAATGTGGAGGCTCAGATCCCTCACATAATTATACTAGGGAAAGAAACGCCTTATGAGATATAAGGAGCTTACCGGATTAGCAGGGCGCTTTGCGCTGAGTCCGTGGTCCTCGGTAAGGGGAGGAGGTACCTCGGCAGACTTGAACAGCACCCTCCAGATCCTGGTGCGTCGTGTCGAAGAGTTCTCGCAGCGTCTGGTGCCTTGCCGAGTCGAACTCCCACATATTGAATGCCCGTCTTTGACACGAGAGGATCCGGCGGAAGAGAATGACCTAGACCATGTTGACAAGCTTGATTTTCTTGCTTATCATGTTTTTAACACAGTTCTGGAGTCCGGTCAGCTCCACCGATGAACCCCAAGATAAGCCCTTCTCTTTCCAGGAGGTTAGCCGCATGGGGATGCCGGATCGGAATTCAGGGGCCGCCACCCAGTTGGTATCGCGCGGCTCGGTGATGTAGAACCACGCCGATTGCCACCCCTTCACGGTCTCCACATAGGAGCCTTCGAGCCAGGTGACGTTTGGCATTTTTCCCACCATGGCGCCTCCGCACTCCGCTTGTTGGCCGACCACCACCTTCGGTTTGACATTGAAGGTCTTCAGCCACAGGCCGAAGTGGGGCTTGATGCGGAGGAAAGCCTCACACACGACGATAAATGCTGAGATGTTGAGGATGAAATTGGGGGCCAGATCATGGAAGTCCATCCCGTAGTAGAACATGAGCCCGCGAACAAATGGGTGGAGGGGAAATCCTAGCCCGCGGACAAAATGGCTAAGGAATACAACCCTTCCGTGGGGCTCGGGGGTAGGAACGATCTACCCCACGCTTGGGAGCCGGTGCGCGATATCTGCGGCCAGGTATCCGGCTTCCCGGAGTTTCGTGATGTTCTCCTCCGTAACGGAGGAGGCCATCCACTTGCCTCTTGCTCCGGACATGTTCAGAGTGTTTTTGCGGAGAAGATGCAAACTTGGGTGTTGGAGCTCGAGTGCGCGAAAATGGATGAGCAGGGAAGAAGAAGGCGCGGGTAAAAAAGAGGAGTCCTTATCCCTTTATAAGGACGGTAGAAACTGCGTGCCTCCCCACTTGTCTGGTAAAACTCGCTTATTCCCGTATTGATGGCGCGGTTGGGTTACCCACACCCGTATTGATGAGGATCCTGGGATAAGGGGACACGATCTTTGCTTCGACAAGACGTGCCAATAAAACCGCCTCGCAACACGTGTAGTGGCTAGTTGAGAAAAATGGTTCGAATAATGACCGGGGCCATGGCATGATGTCACGTTATGAAAAGTTGTCGGCAGATTAGATTTGTGGAAATATTATACTATCTACAGTGGTGTGTGGAATTTGTTTTGCAGAGCCGGACACTATCCTTGTGTTCAAAATCTTCTATGGAGTATTCGGAGGAGCAACCCGCCTTGCAATGCTGAAGACAATCTGCGCGCCGGACTCATCGTCATTGAAGCCTGGTTCAGGGGCTACTAAGGGAGTCCTGGATTAGGGGGTCCTCGGACAGCCGGACTATATCCCTTGGCCGGACTGTTGGACTATGAAGATACAAGATTGAAGACTTCGTCCCGTGTCCGGGTGGGACTCTCCTTTGCATGGAAGGCAAGCTTGGCAATTCGAATATGTAGATCTCCTCCCTTGTAACTGACACTGTGTAACCCTAGCCCCCTCCGGTGTCTATATAAACCGGAGGGTTTTAGTCTGTAGAACAACAATCAGACCATAGGCTAGCTTCTAGGGTTTAGCCTCTCCGATCTCGTGGTAGATCAACTCTTGTAATACTCATATCACCAAGATCAATCAAGCAGGAAGTATGGTATTACCTCCATAGAGAGGGCCCAAACCTGGGTAAACATTGTGTCCCCCGCCTCCTGTTACCATCTGCCTTAGATGCACAGTTCGGGACCCCCTACCCAAGATCCGCCGGTTTTGACACCGACACCCCACCATGACATGTGGCTTGCATGGCAGGGCTAGACGAGGTGTGTCTAGGCACTCGTGAGCCAGCGCGGGACTCACGAGGCCCTACTTCAAGGCAGGTTGCGCTCGAATTTGACTCTTGATAGCTGTGGTGGTCCTGTGAGATGGTTAGGCGACCTGCACCGAATGAATCTCTTGAGGTGATCACATGAGAAGGCTGGACACCAACGACTGTCGGTGTCAAAACCGGCAGATCTCGGGTAGGGGGTCCCGAACTGAGTGTCTAAGGCGGATGGTAACAGGAGGTGGGGGACACGATGTTTACCCAGGTTTGGGCCCTCTCGATGGAGATAATACCCTACTTCCTGCTTGATTGATCTTGATGATATGAGTATTACAAGAGTTGATCTACCACGAGATCGGAGAAGCTAAACCCTAGAAGCTAGCCTATGGTATGATTGCTGTTGTCCTACGGACTAAAACCCTCCAGTTTATATAGACACCGGAGGGGCTAGGGTTACATAGAGTCGGTTACAATGGAGGAAATCTATATATCCGAATCGCCAAGCTTGCCTTCCACGCAAAGGAGAGTCCCATCCGGACACGGGACGAAGTCTTCAATCTTGTATCTTCATAGTCCAACAGTCCGGCTGTCCGAGGACCCCCTAATCCAGGACTCCCTCAGTAGCCCCTGAACCAGGCTTCAATGATGACGAGTCCGGCACGCAGATTGTCTTCGGCATTGCAAGGCAGGTTCTCCTCCAAGTCCTGAGTACCTGTCGTAGCGAGTTGTGTCTGGCCTCCCAGGAATGTTGCACTCCTCGGCTTCTGTGCCTTAATAATGGGTATCTTCCATGTATCGAGCGAATGCGAGAGGTCGCGGTATTTTTACATTTACCACCCTAACCAGGTATATGAACCGTCTATTTAAATAGTCGGGGATCTTCAGATCCAGATCACACCACCTTCCCACAGCGAGTATCCATCGGAGCGTGCCCGGAAAAATCCATCCCATCATGGCCGGCCACCGTAGCTCCTCCTCTCGCCCCCGTAGCCCTAAGCCAGGTAGTTGGGAGAAGTGCTCTATTCCCCATGGCCAACTAGTGGAGTTGCAGATCCAGGGGTTTCTTCCTCCTGCGTACATGGTCCCCGTCCGAGCCGGAATAGCCACTTATAATGGCGGGGAGCAAGCAGAAAGCTTCCCCAACCCTTCCACGAGGGAGCGGGTATCCCTCGTCCTTTATTTATTGAGGGGACTTGGATTTCCAATCCATCCATTCCTCTGCGGGCTCCTGGAGTTCTATGGCCTCCAGCTGCATAATTTTACTCCCGCCTCCATATTACACATCGCAGGCTACATTGCCCTTTGCGAGCTGTTCCTGGGCTGTGAAGCTCATTTCGAGCTATGGCAGAGGCTATTCTGCCTCGTGCCCCGTACATAAAAGGGGTCAATATTTCAAGTGGGCGGAGCCGAAATATGGCGCATTGCCGGGACCGGATACCTGTCTGGTACTCCGAAGAAGACATCTGAAGACTGGCCCTCGGAGTGGTTTTATATGGAGGATGTTCCCCTCCCGGACCCTATTCGGATGGGCCTTCCTGAGTTCAACAACGCCCCTTTGAAGAAACGCCGTAGCTGGCACCCTCGGAGCCCCCAGGAGGAAGATAACAGAGAGGTCCTTTACCTGATGAGCTGGATAAAGACACTGGTCGAATCAGGACTGACAATAATCGAGGTTATGTCAGTATGTATAATGCGGGGGTGCAGCCACTTCAATATCGGGGACAACCCATGTGGCACTTCAATGGAGAAGACGATGCCACCCGCTGCGGCTGAAAAGGTTCGGACTCTGCCGCTGCTCTGGCGAAAATACTGTCCGATTTATATAAGGGATAGGAAGAGGAGTTCATCCGTATTAAGCCACGGGATGGATTCTCCATGTACAACCCCCCAAACTGGGTGAGCTGCTGCTTTTTACTCCAAACCTTCCCGCTTTCTTTGTCATAAATATTTACCTTGCTATTTCATAGCAGGAACTACGAAAAGCTGTGAGGGAGATTCGCAGCCCATCTCCACAGCCAGAGGACCCTGATCGGGCCCTCAATCCCGAACTCGAAGAAGATCCGGACATATTCGTGGAGCTCACCGACAGGACGTTTTATCAGTTAAGCTGCGACGGTGCCTTGGTGGCCATCACCGCCGATTATCCTGGACTGCTCCCTGCATCGCATGTAAGTAAAACCAGAGTCCCAACTTCCGAGAAGGATCCTATTTTTTGTACTTCACCCACTGCACACATATGGTGCCTTGCAGGGAAGGCCCTCGGGATGCCATGCCGAACCCGCAGTTACTCAACAAGGGGCACTGAAACCGGGTAGGCTTAAAAGGAAGGCGGTCAGGACTGAGATGTCGTCGCAGAGCTATGAAAAAGAACCCTACTCCGTGGTTATTGTCTTTAAAATTTAATAACGTCCGTGGTTAAAACCAGGAAAAATGCTCACCGGACCGTATCCGGAGAGCCTGCCGGCCATGCCTCCACCAGCCGGGCTCCAGAGCTGGACTTGGAGGCAGATTCTAACATGGGGACAACGCCGGATATTCCTCCTACCGAGGATGCGGATAGGCTGTCCGCCACAAATTCCGAAGTGGAGAGTGCCATGAAGCACAGGCATCACCGGGCCATACTCCGCGACCCCGGTTTTTCTGAAGAGGCGTTTGATGCCTTCAACTCGGGGGACACGTACATCCGAGCTGCTCAAAATGGTCTTGCCAGAGCCACGGACCAGTATGTAAAGGATGTATGGGTAAGAAAATCTGATAATTATATATATACCAGTAGCCCCTAAGACTTGAAATAGTTGGCAGAACTGATTTAAGGATCATTATTTGCATAGGTTCTTACTGAGAAGAATACCCAGTTGTCTCAAGAGCTGGAGGAGTGCAAAGCCCATCTACGGGCCGCAGTTGAGAAAATGGAGGAGTCCCAGAAGGCCCCATCTGGTAACCCTTGTTCCTATCGAAAAGAACGAGATGTACCAGTTAATATTTGGCTTGCATGCTAATCTAATCAATAGATTCTGCAGATGATCCCAGAGTGAATCCGGAGGAGCAACATGCTCAACAACAGCTGAAGGCTGGCGAGCACGTGCTTACACAAGTAAGGCGGGAGAAAAATGATCCCCAAGATGCCAATACCCGGCTGGATGTTGAACTGAAGGATGTTCGGGCCCAACTGGCTGACTCCGTAAAGGAGAATAAAAGGCTTCGACGCGGCATTTTCAGTAAGTGCTTGAGTGAACTCCTATAGAGTTCGGCAAAGAAACCAGCTAACAGAGCTATATCTATAGGTATGCTGACGGGCCGTCCCAGAGAGGAGATGTCCGGATCTGCGGGAGATCTTCTGCCAGAGCTCTCACAACTGCACGCACGAGTTCGGCAAGTGATGCAGGACCTTGCCCAGGCCTTGTGGCCATCCGCCTCCCTGCCAGGAGGCATGGGAGAGCTTGTAGAGATACTCAAGGGAGCGCGGCGGCGCTTCCGATTGTGGAAGATATCTACCTGCCGACAAGGTGCAAGGGAAGCATGGGCCATGGTGAAGACTCAATATACCAAGGCTGACCCGAATCATATGGCCGAGGTCAGACCTGTAGGGCCTGACGGGAAAGAGATCCCCGTCAGCTTGGTGTATGACTAGGTGAAATTAGCCGAAAAGTATTCCCAACAGGATTATAGGTTAGACAGCCTGTTGGATGCTATAGAAGAAGAATTTAGTCATTCTAAGTGACTTTGTACTTTGAGTGACATATATTGTCCCTAGCCGGATTGTAAATCATTTGTCATGGTGGACCTTTTCGCTTCGACCTCCGGACCCGACAGTCCGGAGTGTATCCGAATACCCACTCAGATATGTAAAAACCGGGGTACGCGTGGAAACCAGGCGTAGGGGTCATAAGTGCTTGAACAAACAAGTACCCAACTAGTTATGTTATATTACATGGATAGTAAGAAACATCTTCCAGGGAGAATAGTTCCGTTAAGGGTTCCTTTCCCTGGGTACGCATGCATTAATGTGCATGTACAAACTACGACAAGAGGCGCGGGATATAAACATCTGGGGGTATGTATTCTAATAAGTAAAAAAGTCATCCTTTGTTCGCCGACCGAATATTCCCTTAAGAACACTAGCTTTAGGCTTCACCCAGTCTGAGGTACACGTCCGGCTGACCCGGCAGTAACAATCGCAGAGGTGCTCCCCTTATGCCCTAGCCCAATTAACGGGAACGTAGGGCATAAACACAAGAGCCAGGCAACCCAGCTTGGCCAAAATTTAAGTCATATCGATGCATATAATGGCACAGAAAAGGTGCATGTGTAAAAATAACACATGTGTGGCAGGCATAGAGCCCAGATCATAATTATATTCAGCGTCTGTATAAGAAGCCCCCAGGTATAATGAGCATGCTTAGCGCGTACAAATTGTGCAATCAAGACACAGTTTAGCCTTTGAAGGCCGCGAAGAAAAGGAAGAAAGACAGAAAATATAGATAACATATATATATATATATATATAATTGGCGGAGGTAAGGAGACGAACACAGAGTCCGGCGCTAGGTGTAGAACCTTCGGAGTCTGGCCGCGTTCCATGGGTTTGGCTCAAGTCGATTGTCCGATGCATCCCGTAGACGGTACGCTCCACCCGTCAGAACTTTGTCAATAATGAAGGGACCTTCCCATTTGGGTTTGAGCTTGTCCTTTTTCTTCTCTCGTAGGCATAGAACGAGTTCGCCAACATTATAAGTTTTGGCCCGTACTTCTCTGCATTGATATCGTCGAGCCTGTTGTTGATAGAATGTGGATCGGGCTTTTGCCACGTCACGCTCCTCCTCCAGGGCGTCCAAACTGTCCTGCCGATCTAGCTCGGCTTCTTTCTCTTCGTACATGCACACGCGAGGTGAGTCATGAATGATGTCGCAGGGCAGTACCGCCTCTACCACTACAAAAAAAAGACACATCCGTGACATTTTGGGCCGAACAAAAAAAAATCTGTCATACATATGACACTTCTATGACGATAATTGTGACAAAACCCGGTATAATCATAGATGTGGTGGGCTCCTACTTCTATGACAAAAAATCATGACAAAAAATGGGCTTTTTGTCCTGGGCAGGCCGGAGATGCAGCTGCATGACATTCTTTGGGCCGTCCATGACGGAAAAAACCGTGGTAGAAGCGAGGGCGAGGAAAATTTCGGGGAGTTCCCGGTTACGGTGGGAGGTCGGGGGCCGAGCGATGCGCGTTTCTCTCGTACACGTACGCGCGTGTGTGTGAGGCGTTGGCTCTAACTGAACCCGAGCAATTGCACTGCAGGCTACGCGTTACTGAACCCGAGAGATCGATCGATGGCTGTTAACTGAACCCGATCGAGCGATTCCTTCGCTACTGCAGCTAACTGAAGCCGATCGATTGGATGAACAGTGAGCGTTGCGGGGGGGTTGAATGAACAGTGAGCGGTGGCGTTGCCTCTGGATGAACAGGACCCGTGGTGTGGAGGGTTGGATGAACAGTAGATGGTGGAGGGGTGCCCGTGGAGGGATGGTTGAACATGACCCCGTGGTGTGGAGTGCTGGATGAACACAGTAGACGGTGGAGGGGTGGTTGAATAGTAGCCAGTGGAGTAGCGCGCGGTGAAGGCTGGATGAACAGGAGCCCGTGAAGGCTGGAGGAGGTCGACGGTAGCCTGTGGAGGCTGGAGGAGGTCGTCGGTGGAGATGAACAGTATCGCGTGGAGTCCCGTTTTGCGGTACGCCACACCCCTCCTGATGAACAGGACCCTAGTTTCAACCGTAGGAGGTCCGTTTCGTCCATTTTGCGGTACGCCACACCCCTCCCGATCAACAGGACCCCAGTTTCGACCATAGGAGGTCCGTTTCGTCCGTTTTGCGGTACGCCACACCCCTCCCGATCAACAGGACCCCCGTTTCGACCGTAGGAGGTCCGTTTCCTCGTTTTGCAGTACGCCAGACCCCTCCCGATCAACAGGACCCTGTTCCGAACGTAGGAGGTCGGTTTCCTCCGTTGTGTGGTACGCCAGGCCTCGTTTCCATCGCATGTTCCGTCCAAGTCCTCCCGATGAACACGACCACGCATTCCGTTCTGACCCAGCCGGTTGGCTCCCACGCGTTCCATTGCCTCCCGATGAACACGACGCATTCTGTTGCCTCCCATGAACATGATGCATTCCGTTGCCTCCCCATGAACATGACGGCGACGATGTTTCTCTGTTCCGACCCAGCCATGTACACGAGCCCTGGCCGTACGTATGCGCGAGTAGGCATTCGAGACCCCGCCCGTATGTACACATACGTGGCCGTATTTTCTTTCTTGCACCATGGCCGCCGTACGTACGTGTACATGCTACGTGCGCGCCTCTACTACGACACGTATGCGCCTCTACTATGACACGTGCGCGCCTCTACATCCACCAGTATATATGTATGTACACATTCGCGACCAGAATGACAATGCTACGTACGCTTCGACCAGGTGGGTCCTGACTGTCAGGCACTTCCTTGCGTGCAAAGATGTAGCTGGTGCGTCCCAGCAGTCAGGGGGCGAATCGTTTTGTTTTTTT
>NC_041392.1:336231790-336240832 GCF_002162155.2 Triticum dicoccoides | reverse complement strand
CCAGCAGTCAGGGGGACGAATCATTTTTTTTGCCCGGACGCACTTCCTTGCGTGCGAAGGTGTAGCTGGTGGGTCCCAGCAGTCGGGGGCGAATCGGTTTTTTTGGACGCACTTCCTTGCGTGCGAAGATGTAGCTGGTGGGTCCTAGCAGTCAGGGGGGCGAATCGTTTTTTTTCAGACGCACTTCCTTGTGTGCGAAGATGTAGCTTGTGGGTCCCAGCAGTCAGGGGGCGAATCATTTTTTCACGAAATACGGTGGCCCGTCCGGTCGGTCCCCGCTGTTAGCTGGAGGAATAATTATTTTGCGTGTAATAAGGAGGCACTTCCTTGCGGCTGCCGTGGACCCAGCTGTCAGCCTCTCCACGTACAGTCCACGTCCGATGGAAGTCGTTCCTTGACCATGTTGACCACGCCGCGCCGAGAGCACCAGGGCGGTGGACGAAGGCGAGGCCTAGGAAGGGGACGATGCGGAGCCGGGGAAGACGCGGCAGTGGATGCACACGCGGAGAGGAGTACAAGGGTTCACTGGTTCGGCTGCGCTGTCGTCGCTGCAGAATAACAGGGGGTGTGGGTGAGTGTAGGGATGGCCTGGCCAGCGGTGGGAGTAGTAGGGGCGGTGAGGCCTCCGCGGCAGCATAGCCGGACACGGGAGGCAGGAGCAGGCAGCACGACCAGCGCTGCTTTGGGCGGCTGGAGCAAGAAGACCAGAGGTTGAAGAAGCACGACGGCCGTTGGATGGACATCGTACGGTCACTGCAGCTAGAATCGTTTATATTGACTAACTTGACAAAGCCCTTGGTACGTCAACTTAGTAGGCCCACAGGTCAGCTTCCGAAACGGTGCGCCCTAGATGTCAGGGGGAGGAATCATTTTTTGGGCGAGTGAAGCTAGAATATCCGAGATTGAAGAAGAAGCACGGCATCCGTTGGATGGACATCCAATGGCCACTGCTGCTAGAACCGTGTGTTGACTATAAGTTGACAAAGCCTTGCATACGCGTCAACTCTGTTTTTTTAGGGATGCGTCAACTTAGTAAGGCCAGAAGTGTGTGGCAGAGAACTTATAGCCCATTTGAGATTTGTAAGAATGTGTAGCCCATTTTTTAATTCTAATGGAATTTACTACAGCCCATTTACAGTTTGTTAAAAGTACAGCCCATTTCAACCAACCGTTCAAAACAGAATTCAATAAAATTTCCCACATTTTGATGGGATCCGAAATATTTTTATCCCGAAATTTCTAGTCAGATTAAATACAATTTCAATATAAATTTATATTACGTAAAAATACAACAAAACATTGCGCTTGCAACAATTAATGAAATTAAAATTTTCAATATCCAAAAATAATATTTTATAAAGTAATCACGTGTTTGGTGCATTTTTTATAGTTACTGCCCAGTTTTTATAATTACATCCCATTTATTATTTCTTAAAGCCCATTTTCTTGTTAAGCCTAATGCATCCCTCATAGGAAAGATTTGCAGCCCAGCGGAACGAAGAATAACAACTTGACCTTACCTGGGTATTCCTAAAAAAAGTATAGCTGGGCTAGCCATTTTCGGCTTGAAAAAAATTAATATCTGGGCTGGATATCTGTCCTGGGCTAGATGGGCCACAGCCCGCCCAGTTAATACCTGCAGCGATGTTTTCGTTGTTGTTCAGAGGAGAAAAATTAATATCTGGTCTAAACATCGAAAAACTCTGCAGTGCTCACAGTTCAAAAACACAAATACTGCTCGAGCTGCTTGGTCCCATCTGTCGGCCGCTTCTTGTGCAATTCTCTCGTTTATTGACTACTACATAGGTTGACAATGGTGTGGGACCGTGATGTCAGGGAACCGGGAGGAAGCAAAATAAATTATAGCTATATATATATATATATATATATATATATATATATATATATATAATAAGGAGGCACTTGCGTACGTGAGGCTATGGACCTGGTGGTCCCCATTGTCATCCTCTCCAAGTGAAGTCATCTCCTCGCCCGTGCGCCCTTTCCGCTCGAAACAGTCAGCGCCGCCCGCCCCACTTCCCGGTGCAGGCGGTTGCTCTGCCTTCAAACGACACAAGTGACGTCCGTCCATCTGCCGCCCACATTAATGATATGCGGTTGCCGAGGCGGCTACTCCGGCGCCACACGTCCGTCCCTCCGCCCGCCCACCATTGCTATATAAACTGCTGCGCCGGCCATAGCCGCAGTCATTCGCATCCGTTCCCTTTCTCCTGTCCACACCACTACTGCCCACCATGGCTTCCTCGCGCTCCAGCGCTCTTCGGGATGGGCGGACGACGGACCACAAGGAGATGGCAGCCATTGCTGCCGACCGGCTGGCCGGCAGGCAGCCAGAGGACGACAACGTCCCAATGGAGAACATGGTAGTCGACGATCTGGCGCCAACCCCCTCCTCCGTGCCATCCTCGCCGATGCATTGCACCATGACCATCGGCGAGGCCCGTGCCCAATATATGGATAGGGTAAGGCAGATGCGTGAGGAGCAGTTCCGGGAGGCGCAGGCCAACGCCGCCTACAACCACCATCTCCTCCAGGAGCACCTGCAGGCGGAGGAGCAGATCACCGCGGAGCGGGCGAAGCAGGAGGCGCTGCTTGACTCGTACCGCTTCGCCCGCAAGAGCTGCCTCGAGCGCTGGCGGTACCGCATGCAGGTGGCGGAGGCTGTGGCCGCCTGCAAAGAGGCTAGCAAAGACGGCGATGAAGCGGGCGAGGCGCGGTTTGGTGAGACCGAGGACGAGGCAGAGGACAATGCCGGCTCTGACGAGTCCCCGCTCCGCTGGCATCGACGAGGCCCTGCTCCACCGAGGCTCCGCCGTTCGGTTAATTAATTATACCTCCAACGCACCCCTTTTTAGTTGAAGAATGTATGAAATGTAATGAAATCCGGCATGTTTATATGAAATCCGACCGTGTATGAATGAACTTATTTCGATTAGTTCAAATTCCTGTATCACTGGCATTGGATGAACATGCAAAACAATATGTACTAGCATTATTCCCAAGGTGATCACCTTGTTTGTAGCAGTTTCACATGTACTCCCTCCGGTCCTTTCTAGTCTGCATACAAGTTTTGTCTGCAGTCAAAGTATCTCTACTTTTACCAATCTTATACAAAAAAGTACGCACTTTCACAATGTGTGAAGTAAAAAGGAACAGAAGGAGTACAAAGAGTTTGAGCAGCTTTTTAGCGTTTCTATACATTGCAATCAAACACACAGGCCTGGCAATTCATAGAGAACATTCAAAACAATCGATGATTATGCATCTCAACGACTCACATGTCAGAGGCAATATTTACTTCACAAATGAATAATAAAGAAAAAATTGATCGATGATGCTGACAGCCCATTCGAAAATATCAAACGCATGTCTTGCTAAAATCAATGAGCAAAATTTGACAAGGTTGTCCCATTTCAAAATATCAAATGCCTACGATTGTGGAATGGTCAGGGTTTGCCATAAGTTCGGACATTGACATGGCACCTCATGCTAAATAAACCAGTTGTTCTTTTTATGCAGTTCCACCAAAATCAACCAAATTCGTGCGTAGCTTGTATGATTTCGCCCTTATATGTTGCAACACTTGAACTTATCGGCACCTCCTTTCTTGTGGTGGAAATGAATGATTCGATGTATTCATCAACATTTTGTGCAGCTCCCATTGAAATCAAGCTAAGCACCCCTGTTTGCACAAATGCAAAAAAGTGATTAGTATAAAGCAAACTGTACTATGAATTGACAGTTTCAACAGGCACATACATGGTCCATGTAGAGCACACTTTTAGAAAAATGGAACTCACCAGAAAGAATCCTAGAACAACATTGTACTCGTGCATCACAGCAAAAAAATGGAGATTTGTAAGTCCTTCTGAGCTGAAGTTAGTTTGGTCTTGTGGGGAGTAATGTAACCATCCTTCAACTGCTCCTTCTGATGAGAAGATAGACAGGGCTTCTTCAGCCTGGCATAATCGGAACTAGTCACTTCAGGTACTCCATATTCTTCTTCACAGGAAGATGCTCCTATTGTGCAAAGACAAGAGGACTACTAAATGCTAGCATCCCTGTTTGCTCGAAGAAAAGGAAAGGAAATATTTAAAACAGCACAGATGAAGCACTTCTCAAGGACAATACCACTTTTTCATGACAGTATCTAAACAGTAGCACAACGCCAATAGAGATGACAAAGCTCAATCATATGGATGAAATTAGTGGGCGAGTACCAACCTTTGTCAGGAGGCTTATTGTGTAGAGCATACAGATGAAGCACTTCTCCGGAACCATCTGTTGCTATCTACGGTGGTGGCCATGCTTACTATATACTCCTCGATTAGTTTAATGTTTCCAACATCTTCTTGTGCAGTTCCACTAAAATATATGGTATCTTCAAAGAAGATCCCTGTTTGCACAAGTAGAGATAATTACATATTACATTAAGAGTGGCATCAAATCAGTGGCAAAACAATTGCTCGCTCCAGCCATAGCAATAAATTAAAATGCAAAACTATATCATTACTTGTGTCATCACAGTTCCAGTGCTTCATTACAACACCGGGAGTTGATTTTTGTTTTTCTTCCGCTTGTTCTTCCCCTGCATCACTTGGCTCAATAACAGACAAGCTTCGCCTTCAATGTAAGATTTGGCATGTCAATTAGGGAGCACAAGTATAGTACTAAACTTAATTTTCTGATGAAAGTGGCAAAATACAGGCCAGTAGTTGTGAAATATCCTTATCTTACCTCAATGGGATATTACGGTGCACATACAGATTGGAAGTCTTGTCTCCATTTGTGTAGTTCACTAAAATCAAGCAACATTATCGTACAAGTAGCACAACATATGAAAGCACACTATAGAATCATGTGAAAGAAGGCTAGTACTGACCTCTCATGATGCGGAATTCAAACAACTCACAAGAAGAAGATCTGAACCAAATTCGCCTTAACGGATAGGAAGTAAGATCTCCTCTTGTGCAGTTCCACTAAGATGAAGCAATCAAGCAACATTGTCGGTGTGACATTTTGGTTGAACTGCACAAAACACTCTTAAAACAAAAGTGTTTTGTGCAGCGCAACAAAAGGTCACAATGGCAACAAGGTGAAGTAGATAACCCTGTTTACACAGAGGTGCAAAGGAAACAATTTGTGTTCAATAACGATGGATGACACAAAAGCCAACAAAAAGAAGCATCTACCATATCTAAATGGGAAAGAAAGCAAGACAGTAGCATTTCTCAAACAGTGGCATTGATTAATATTAACATAGAGATTATATTAACAATAAAATTTGTTAAACATGTCATTTGCTTTTAACTATGGCATTGCATCTATTTTCCAGCGGCATTATTAGAGGGTGTTTGTTTACAGGGACATTTTGGTGTAGGGACTAAAAAAACTCCGTGTCAGTCCCATCTAAACCAAACAGGAGGGACTTTTAGGGACTAAAAGTGGGCATTTGGGACTAAAGAAAGAAGACCCCAAGGGAGTCTTTTTGGGACTTTTTCCAACAGTTGCCCCTGCCACGCATCGCACCTTGTCTCTATTAGTTCATTACTAGGCGTAACATGGTCTTTTAGCATGTCATTTAATAACCTCTAGTCCGTGTTTAGTCCCTGGAACCAAGCAGGTAGGGACTAGGGAGTTTTTAACCAAACAGGGCCTTAGATTAACAACAGCTAATGAGTTGCACGGGACAGTGGACGCACCAGCACCATGTGCATCTACCGATGTACTGTGGTCATGCACAGCCTGTTGCAACAAAGAACAAACAACCAAGGAGCATATTTGTGTTGGTCCCAGTTTTGTTATCTTTAGACACCTTTCCCTATGTGAGCGCAGCAAATCTAGTCCTGCTCAAACTCTACAGCCTTGTCCCTTCCTTTCCTTTTTGAACTAGTACTTTCGCCCCTTCCTTTCCTCTTTGAACCACGTCCTAGATTTATGCGATACAACTTTCCCCACTACTTTCCCCCATTCCTTTCCTCTTTGAACCACATCCTAGATTCATGCTATACAACTTTTCCCCTTCATTTCCTCTTTGAACCACATCCTAGATTCATGCTATATACAAGTTTTCCCACCATTTTCCCCCACTCCTTTCCTCTTTGAACCACGTCCTAGATTCATGGTATACATGCAGCTAGAGAAATGCATGTGGAGTAAGTAAATTATACCTTAAGGTTCTTGGGGCGTGGTTCGGTGGGCGACGGGACGGCAACGAAGAAGAAGGGGTCGGAGGCCCTCCCGCGCCGCCGCTGGGTGGAAAGTGAACAGCTGCGCTGGTAGTCCCTCGCCGACGGTGACAGCGTTAAGCCTCCATCCCTTCCCGGCGGACGGATCCTGCCGGCTCTTTGAGCAGCAGTGAGGGGAGAGAGAGGCCAACGAAGTCTTGTTTAGATCTGGAGAGGGCGAGAGAGTGTGAAGAGAGCAACTACAAGCGCTGAGGCTCCAGCGAGAGAGGGCGAGAGAGTGTGAAGAGAGCAACTACAAGCGCTGAGGCTCTAGCATGTATATATATACTGGAGAGAGAGAGTGAAGCGTGCAAACCCTAGAAAACATTTTGACCAGTCAAAGAATCCTCCTCGCACAAATTATGCTCAAGTGTAGTTATCGAACCCGAGACCTCAAGTTTGATGAGCGAACAGGCTAACCAGCTACACAACCCTCCTGTTATGTTCAACGAGAGGGAAATAACCTTTTATACATTCCTGCATTCGTGTGACAAGCATGCCGTGTTTTTTTTGTGTGTGGGAGTCATTGGGATTTTAATCATAATCGTGTCATGTGGCTTTGGTGGTAAGACTATCCACAATGGTGTAAAAATAATGCAGCCTTAGTCAACTTACCTCTCTCCACGTAGTACGTTGGGTCCCACCGGTCAGAGGGTGAAACAAACAAATTAATAAGAAAAATTAAAAGCGCCAGCGGTGTTTCTTACCTCACACATCTCGCTACTACTCGGGAACACTGTCCAATTGATCCCTCTGTTCACTCACGTACTATTTTAAGTGAATCCTTATTATAACATGCACACAAATTTGGGGCACTTGTATTCGACTTAAGTCAGTGTGCCACTGTATCTCGTATACTTACTACTCCCTCCGTCTAGGTGTAATAAGTCACGTTAGAAGGTGCAACGGGACCAAGGTGTGTGTGAGAGAGAGAGAGAGTGTGTGTGTGTGTGTTTAACAGCATGTGTGTGTTAGAGAGAGCGACAGATCTACTCCTACAGAGAGATGTTGTGTAGTGTATGATTTTAGTCGCGAGAGTCGGTGCATCCTCTCGTTTCCGGCGTGTCCAGTAGGGACATGCGGACAGCTGCCATGCCCGCTCCTGACCAGCCTGGCCCACCCAAATCCCCTCCATCGCCCGCGCGCGCTTCCCGCTCGAAACGGTCAGCACCGCTCCAAAGAATCGGTGTCGCATTCATGCCCGGGCAGAGCGGACGTGACCTCTCACTGGTGCAAGAGTGATGGTTGCTTCCTCTGTCCAACTTACTACTGGGTCTATGTGATTTGACGGCTCATTGGTCTTTATTACTGAGGTGGTAGGACTGCTGGATGTCCCACGCTTTCGGCGAAAGGAAGTACTACTACTAGATTACAATTTTCTCCATTCTTACAGCGGAGGCGTGCAAGAGCAGTGAAAACACGCAGGCTCAGTGATTACATGGCCCATCGCACACTATCACCATGCGACACCTAACTCTTTACATAGTACTCCCTCCGTTCCTAAATATTACTAGATGAGTCCCCGCGCGTTGCCGTGGAACAGCGGTATATCTCTCTGCGCAAAATTATCGATTTCATAGAACTAAAAAACTCTATAACCGCATGACAAATGTGGTAGCCAAACTAAATAAACTCCCATCATCATTTAGATCATCCCACGTAAGGAAAAAAGATCAACCAACTCCTACTGCATAATGGGATTATATTTTTCTTTTTGACATGTTAATGGGACTTAAAAGCTCACTTACATGCATGCTACCGGTGCATGCTTGCATGCAGACATGTTGATGTGATTTAAAACCCACTCACATGCATGTGCCACGGTATTTCTGCATGCTTGCATGTGGCTTAGTGCGGAGCCTCTCAACGTCTAGATCAGACAGCTATTATGGACTGATTTACTTCATCTAACGACTACATCAATTTTGATGATGTGGCTCAAGGAGAGGATAGAGAATTCCTAGCAGCGGGGGCTAGCTATTACTAGTAGATAAGTCTTTGTAGAGATTCCACTACATACGGAACAAAATGAATGAATCTACACTTAAAATGCATCTATATACATCCGCATGTGGTTCATGGTGAAATCTCTACAAAGACTTATATTTAGGAACGGGGGAGACGGCGTACTAAGCAAGCTTCTCCTCGTTCTGCGAGTTGACGGGACACATCAAAAGTACTCCAGTGTATAGAGCCTTGCCTCTAAGGTAGGCCCCACATGGTTTGCCTCTTTTTTTAAAATTGCATGTCAAGTCGCAATTTGTTTGTTCACCCATGGTAGACGATCCTCCCTCCACCAAGTGGACAACCAGTACCCGTGCCAAATTACCACGTGGGCTGCCTTTTTCGTACAGAAATGATCTCCACCGTGTACCCGCGCGGGTGTGGTTGGGAAAGAGACAGGAGTATGTGCACCGTGCATGCACCTCTTCTCTTCGTGCACGTCCCCCACCTATGTGGGTGTGTGTGAGAGATACAAACCGCGTTCGTGAGTGTTTTTTGTTTTGGGGTGGGGGTTGATTTCGTGAATTATTTGTGGGAATATGCGTCGATGACATCTCAAACAAAATTGTGCATGCAATGTGTGTGAAATGGAGGCCTATCCATATCATACATAGAGGGGTGGGCAATCCATGAGAAGAGAGGGAGGGGTCATAGCTATCGGTAGAGTCGAAGAGAGGATCAAGTGGGTGGGTGCGAGATCGATGAAGAGAGCCATCGAAATTGTGTGTGTGCAAGTTAAAGATATAGGGCGACTGGCCTACCGGAACGTTAGAGGGCACATGTCAAGTTC
>NC_041392.1:336228682-336231543 GCF_002162155.2 Triticum dicoccoides | reverse complement strand
CATGACTAGAGCACTCAATGTATCGGTGTGTGGGGGGGGAGGGGGTGGGGGGAGGGGTAGGCAGAGGCCTAACTATAGAGGTAGAACGACTCGTATATGTGTTGATAAGGAGAAACCCAGCTATGTCTTGAGGGAGATTGGTCGACATCCATACATAACTGAAGGACGGGAAATATGATGGGACAGAGAGAGAGGAGAGAGAAAGGGAGGGAGAGGGAGGGAGAGGGGTAGAGTGCTGGATGGGTGATGGAGTTGCTTCTCGAAGATGGTGGGAGAGGCCTACTAGACAAACTGAGGGTGGAACTGCAATGTTATCAATAAGAGTGGGGATGTGTTTCTGTGTGTTCGTGTGTGTGATAGATCTGTCGGGAAGCATCCATGGATGATGAAGGGGAACCATGTGTTTGGTAAGCAAACCTTACTAGATCGGTAGATCAATTGTTGTTTGTCGGAGGAAGGGAGAGACACAACTAATGAGGTAGATCGATTGACGTGTGGGTAAAACGAGTTATAAGGACCTAGCTAGCTATACGTATAGCGAGAGATTGGTCGGTGTACGTCCATTTGTTAGAGGCAAATAAGGCCCAGCGAGACGGATAGACAGAGAGAATGGAGCTAGGAGGTGGTGCGAGAGGCCCAACTACTAGCTAGATAGGGGGAGGAGTGTGCGGTTGTGAGATCGATGAAAAGAGGGGCGAGAGTTTACACGTGTGTTTGACTGTATGAGAGACACAAGGCAAGGACACATAAAGGAGGAGATTGAAGGTGTGTGTGTATGTTGTAGGCAGTCATCGCTGGAGAGGTTTATCGATCGGTGTGTGTCGGAAAGGAGTTGTGGAGACTCTGGGAGAACGACCTAAAGAAAAAAAATGAATGTGCCCGGTGGATAGAATGCCGAGGGAGGGGGAGGGCGAGGAGGGCGTGTGCATGCACGAAAGAAAGTTAGTGGTAGCTACAAAGGTTAGAGGATTTTGTGGGTGTAAGAGACTAACAAAGATCATAATTTGATATGAAAGCGGATTCATATATTTGAATAGGAGATCATAGTGTTTTAAACATTGCATGCATGAATATAGAGGTGATACACGTGTTGTGCACATGTTATACCATAATGTGATAATGCATGACGTTTGCAACTCACAGCTAAATGTCGAACAATCTAAACCATACTATACATCAACAATCTCACATTTTATTTGAATTTGTGATAATGTGTGGCATTTGCGGCTTACAACTAAATATCGAACAATCTAAACAATACTATATATCGAACATTCTCACATTTTATTTGAATTTGTGGTAATGTGTGGTGTTTGCAACTCACATCTAAATACTTGTAGGCGTAGGGGGCGGGGCACCATACATAATGTGATAAACACATTATACATATGAGACATGGTTTAGATTATGAAGATCTAGCTAGAGCTAGAAATGTAATGTGATTTGAAATCAAAATAAAGTAGATTCAAAAAATCTAGTTCGAGTTCATATAGTACACATAGTTCATATGTAACTCGAGACTAATCATGTGGTGTGCTGTGAAGATAATACACAAATGATGGTTTAACTTGACAATAATGATGATTGTAGATCTTATTAAAACAGAGAAACGAATTCAAATGCTTTGACTTCACAACAATCATTACTGTAGATCTTATTCAAATAGATAAACGAATTCAAATTTAGTTCATATTGAAGCGGTAGTATATACGTTTGGAATGCACTAAAACGTTCATTTGAGTAGTAGGTTGCATGCATTGTACACGTAGCGAAATATTTTAATTGAACATAACATGAATTCAAAGTTCTGAATGACATTTGTAGTGCGCATTGATTTGGTAGAGTACACGTTAGGCTTGTCCGGAAATTTCAACCCGCGCCTTGTTAGCCCGAAATATTTAAGATATATCTTTGTCTTGTTGTGCTCCGACAACTCCCTCCATCTCAACCCGCGCCTTGCTATTCCGAAATTACAACGCGCGCGAAAACTCCCACCTCCTGTGAAATCCCGACACGCGAAATGCCCGTGGTACCCCTGAACCGAAAGAACCGCCTCAAATCGGTGGGGGTACTTTCGTAACTTACCCCACATTTTGGACAGGCGCGTCTCTAAGCCATGGTTCCCCACTGCCATCCCATCCGCCCACCCATTTGTACACCGAGGCCGCGAAAACCCGCGACGAAACCCCACACCCTGCTCCGCCCGCCACCCAGCCGGAGCCTCTTCCCCGATGACGTCGTCCACAGCAACACCTCGACGTCCCTCATCCACCATACCGGATGAGGATCCGTCGTCAATCTCATCATCCTGCTGGTTCATCCACCCCGTCCTCCACCTCCAAGGAGCTGCCCCAACGTTCCCCTCGTCTTTCGTGCCACCTCCATTCCCACACCGCCGTATTCACCTGCCCACCAGAAGAGCATCATCATCACCGTTTCCTCGGATGAAGCTGCGGCCTAATCGGCGCCACCAAAGAGGTTGTACACTAATCGCCGCATTTTCTTCTTGATTCGATCTCATGGTGCTGCCGGCGCTCGGTCCCGAGCCGACACGGCGTGGCTCCATCCACGGCGGCATCGCCGGCCACTTCCTCCACGGTGTCGCTCCCTCAGCGGCAACGTCCACATCAGTAGGAGCTGCTGCTGCTTTAGCTCTTGCTCGCGCTGCTGCTCTGCTCTTGTTCTCGGAACCCTGCCTAGTCTGCTCTTGCTATTGCTCTTGCTCGCGCTGCTGCTCTCGCTCTTGCTCTTGCTTGCGATGCTGCTCCAATTTAGCTACACTTCAGTCGACTGAATCGACTTTTGGGTTAGTCGATTTTCAGGGGGTGGGGGGTCACCAGGGTGAAGGAAGAACCAGCCAC
>NC_041392.1:336217989-336228135 GCF_002162155.2 Triticum dicoccoides | reverse complement strand
GGATCGCCAGAGAGGTACCCCACTATCTATCTTAGGGTTCAGGATGGGGGCGGTGGTCGCCGGCGGTGGCGGGGCGTTGGCGGGGCGGTGGCATGGGGATCGCCGGAGAAAAAGCTCGGCACGGGGGGACTAGAGGGATGGTCGGGGCGGTAGCGGACCGGTGGTGGGGAGTGTTTTAGGGGCGGGCGGGGCGGCGCACTGCCGGTCGCGGGCGGTGGGGGGCTGCTGTTTCGCCAGTGGTGGATGGCGGCTCAGGGGGTGCAGTTTGAAGATGAACCGCAGGCCCTTGATTTCGTATCCAATGGCTGCAAAATCGACTGACCAGAGATGAAAAAGTCAGTCGACCGACGTGTAGCCTCACCTTGCTAGTGCGTTCAGTTTCGACAGCAAAATTCAGTTTCGACGGCAAAATTCAGTTTCGACAGTTAAGTTCAGTTTCGACAGTTAAGTTCATAGATGAGCGGCTGATGTATTTTACATCTAGCACTTTGTGGTTATGTATTTTACGTCATGTATTGGAGATGCTATTAGAATTCCACTCAGGTTAACATTGTTCGTCGTCTCTCTTGTCCTGCTTCAGCCCCAGCGTCGTACAACTCACCGGAGCTGCTCCCACGATGAAACCCTCCATCACAGCGGAGCAGTACCTCGGGCTCCATCTCCAGACGCCTAAGATCTTCTTCCCCTCCTCCGACAGCAAAGTCAGCCGGAGCATCCTCACCGGCCAACCCAATCACGCTGAGATCGACATGGCTTCGCCAAAGAGGTTGTACACTTGTTGCATCTCTTTTTTACTCTACATGTTATATATATATTGTCCACTGAGCACATGGATTTGTTCCTTTAGTGTCTCCTTGAAAGAAAAAATGTAGGAATTTTAATTTTCAATTGTCCTCCTTTTCAAATTCCTATTCATGAAGCACAAGACTAAGAGATAGTAGCCTAATAGCATTATAACCGTACATTTTCTTGTGGTTTGACTTGATCTCACCATGCTTCTTTGCATCATGTGATCTTCCAATTGTTGTGAATCAAACACCCAGATTGGCAGAAATCCTATGTTTTTAAATTCTCTGTTTTGCACATGCATTCCTATCCTATTCCTGTCTATTTCCTATCCCTGCATTGTTGGAATCCTCCAATTCAAACAAGCCCTTACATAATTACTTCTCTTACAGATAGTTGTCAAAGAAAACCTTGCATGGTTTGTCCCGCTCCTGCTGCGCCGTCGTCCACCCCAGCTCAGCTACTCCAACGAAAGAAGGGTCCAGCACAGTAGGGATCCAGCCTCCAGACTGTCTTTCGCCGCCTCAGATCTTCTTCCCCGCCGCTGGCAGCCATGAAAACTGCATTACCATCATCAACCGAGCAGATGACCTCGAGGACTACATGGGTCCGCAAGAGAGGTCGCACTCTTTCGTGTGTGCTTACGTTATGCATCGCTTAATATTACATGCTACTTTATCGTCCTGTTCACCGATTAGACTCTGAGTCAGCTCCAAACTAATGGTCAAACTTGAGTTTTTAAATGGTTATGGGGTACATATCGGGGCCGCTATCAATAGTATCTATCTACTATCTGGTTAATCTCCGGTGTCTACTATGAGTTTCATGTTGGGTGGGAAACAAACAATAAAGAAGCCATTATCTGTATTTTTAACTGAAGCCATTATCTACCTGCTATTATTGGTTTTGGGTCTATCCACAGGTTGCTACCATCACTCTAGATTTCTGCATGCACTCCTTACATAATCTCACTATGTTTTATTCCTATGCATGACAGTTATTGTAAACAATGGAACTGAACATGTAGAGCAAAAGAGACGAGCCTTGCGTGGCAATAAAATTTCATGCATACGTCACTCCATGGTCGGCGCAAAGGCAGCCCCCCTCCATGCATTTCGATTGTAATCGAGAGGAAGATATCTGTTCTGAGGGGGATTCAGAAGGAGAAGACAACTCCTATTTACCCCCTGTGGTCTTCGCTCTAACTTGGCATGCTGATGTTGGTTATATCATGCATATGGTGTCTTGCATTGCTTACTTTATACATCAAATATGTCATCTGCTTAGTTTAGACATCCTTTGTGCGAATGCCATCTATTCAGTTTATTCATCGTTTATGTGAATTATGCAACGCCATCTTGTTTAGCCAGGCATCATATATGTGAATTTTGCAATGCCATCCTGCTTAGCCAGTCATCTTATATGTAAATTATATCAGGCCATCCTTTTTTTCATTACATATTACATTTGTCAACAATGTTAGTACATTCCACTGCTCTTCGTGTGCATCAGCCATTTGACACGGTGGTGGCAAATTCTGGAGTGAAAACAAGGTCTTCAGAGCAGACTATGCTATCTGACGAAGCGCATATCTCGCTGGTTACGGATAGCTCCTCAGAGGAGGATTCAGAGACAGATGACCAGTCCTATTCCCCCCCCCCCCGAGGTGTATGCTCTAACTTGGCAGGGTTATGTTGCTCATATCGTGCGTATGGTGTCTCGCATTGCTATGTCATTTGATTAGTTTAGACATGCTTTGTGTGAATGCCACTGTTCAGTGCATAATTACCATATATGTGAATTATGCATTGCCATCTTGTTGCAAGACATTATATATGTGAATTATACAATGCTATCTTGTTGCAAAGGCATTATATATGTGAATTGTGCAATGCCATGTTGTTTAGCCAATCATCATGTATGTGAATTATATCATGCTATAATTTTTTTTCTATTACGTGTTCCATTTGTCAACAACGTTTGTATATTCAACTGCTCTTCCTGTGCATCAGCCATTTGAAGCGGTGATGGAAGTATCTGGAGTGAAAACATGGTATTCAGAGCAGACAATGCTACCTGCTAAAGCAGACATCTTGCTGGTTACAGAGAGCTTCTCAGAGGAGGATTCAGAGACTGATGACCAGTCCTATTTCCCCCCTGATGTCTATGCTCAAACTTGGCAGGGTTATATTACCCATGTCATGCATGTTGTCTTGCATTTCTTAGTTTTTACATCATATATGGATTGCCATCTGCTTACTTGCTTACTATATAAATCATATATTTGAATTATATCATGCCATCATGTTTACATAGTACATACACATCATCTATCTGAATTATGGCATGGCAACCCATTTAACAAAGACATCATATAGTTATATCATCTCATCATGTTTAGTGTTTACAGTCATCATATTTTGAATTATGGCATTCTATCCATGATTGTATGTGAATTATGGCATGCCAACCTATTTAATAAACACATTATATAGTTATGTCATGTCATCCTGTTTACATAGTCTCATATTTTGAACTATGTCTTTCCATCTTTTTTAGTTAGCCATCATAATGTGAAATTGTGTCATGCTATCCTGTTTAGTTAGCCAGCATATATGTGAAATTGTGTCATGCTATCCTGTTTGGTTAGACAACATAAATATGAATTATTTCATGCCCTCTTTTATTCCCCACTATCCATTGCACATGTCTATCATACAATGTCTATACTTTAAATTACTTTTCTTGCTTATCAGCCATTTGAATTGGAGAGCGTGATGGCAGTATCTAAGGGAGTAACAACACGGTCTTCAGAAAAGATAGTGCTACCAGTTGATGCAGATAGAACCACGGTTGTACTTGCCCAAGGACCAGATCCACCACACATAACCCAGACTCTCGCAGATTGTACCCCTACCCAGTTGGGCAGAGAACCAGCTACACCCCTTCTAACCCCAACCCTGGCAGATAGTAACCCAGTTCCAGTTGACACAGCACCGTCTCCACCACAGAGCACCCAAACACGAGCAGTTATTAAGGGAACTGCAGTGCCCAAAGCATGAGGACCACCACTCCGAATCCCAACTCAACGCTTAAAGGAGAAGAAGATTTGTTCTCAAGTCAGGTTCTGTAGCTATGGTTCATACGCCTTTGCTCTTGCATTACTGCATTTACTCATACCAACTATTTTCAAATTTGAAGGATGGAATTGAAACTCCAATGGTGCAATAGGTACGTTTTAAACCTGTTTCTTTAACTGGTTTGCTGTTGTAACCTACTCTATGTTGATTTCAGTTTCAATTGAATAAACAGTTATGTTCTCATGTCATGCACATTACAAGTGTTGTTATTGCTCTATAGTTACCCACACTTATATTCTGTCTATTCTGCTTTGTCTTGAACAAATATTATTTGAATTGTGTCTCTATCTTGATTTGGCAACAAAACTAGAATGATATAGACCATAAAGTGACCATGGTACATAGATATATGTTTGTTTCATGATGTTATCATGTCCACTTTACTACTGAACTCATTTACCAAAATGAGTTTCATATACAACATGGTAAACATGTGATGTGTCTGCTTGTTTCTCTTTTAGAATGCGGACAAAATATTGGAGAACAGTACCGTGTTATCCAATGGTAAAGGAAGTAATGCAGATAAGGTTCAAGATAGTGAGACATCCCTGTTGGTATCCAAGAAAGCTGATAAAAACTATCTTGACGACAGTGAGGGAACCCAAAAGTCCTGTCTTGATGTAGTGTTCGAGTTACTGGCCACTACTGCTAGCACAAGCTCTTCGAACTCGTTGCCTGAATTAGTTCGTCTTCTTGAGTCTCAACTTCAAGTTGAAAGACATCGATTAGATGTGCTGCGACAGGAAGCTGAAGGACTAAGGAAGTCCCTGCAGAATTCAGATGCATATTTTCTGGTGCAACAGCAAGCGCTGGAGGATTTAAGGGCCAAACAAGAGAAAGTTAATAAGTTTGCTAAGCATCTTGCCAGCATTATGGGTACCCAGGATATTGTTTCTTGAGATCTTCTGAAGTGGTTTCAGTTCTGGATTTGTTTTGCTGCGGCGTTTATTTGCGCTGGTCGCCAACTTTGACAACCAGTGTATATGATATGCTGCTTTGTTCCCTATATTTGCACTGGTGGCGAACTTCGATGCCCAGTGGATGTAATATGTGTAATAGCCGTGATAGCCTAGCGTTAGTTGCTTGCTTATTTATTTCCTTGTTGTCTTGTTTATTTGTTTGCTTGTAGTCATTGCAGTTCTTTTTTCGTGGTTACCTAGTGGCTGCAATAACCTATTTTTTAAAACTAGGCCACAATAACCATGGGCTAATATTTACTGTAGTGACACTGGGCCTCCTACTGGCTGTAGAAACTGTGGGCCTTCTATGGGCCGTAGAAACAATGGGCCTTCTATGGGCCGTAGAAACAATGGGCCTTCTGCGGGCCGTATCATCAATGGGCCTTATACGGCCCGTACGATCGATTGGCCAAACATGGGCCAAACAGACCGCATTATGGCCGTAAACGGGCTAGAGTTGGAATCGTCCATTCATGGGCCGACCATAACAGGCCATCGTTAATAGGTCGTATTTGATGATGCTATGAAAATGGCCCAACGTATTAACGGACCACGAACGGGCCGACTGTAACCACGGGCTGAATTTAGCCCACAAGTAGAAAATGACTGTAACGAGCCGTAAGTAAACGAATGCTGGAAATGAGCCCAAGAATAAATGGGCTCTGAGAAGGCCGAGAGATAACATGTGCTGGAAACGGCCCAACGGAATAACAGGCCATTAATGGGTATAAAGTGATACACTGTTCATTACGGGCCAGTTTCACCACGGGCCGTTAATGGGTGTAAAGTGATACACTGCTCATTAAGGGACAGTTTCACCATGGGTCGTTAATAGGCCAAGAGTTACATAGGGCCTCATATGGGCCGAAAGATGTCATGGGCCATACATGCGCCAGAAGTGAAAATGGGCTGGAATCATATTGGATGGCCCAGATGATGCTACTAGGCCTAATTCGGATAGGGCGTAACGGGCCTTGGGTTAGCGGGTTGTAAATGGGCTATATGCGAACAGGCCGTTGACAGGCTTTCCATGGGCCGGCCTGCCACCTTTTGACCAAGTCAAACGGGCCGGCCTTTTCACAGGAATGGGCCTCTGTTGGGTCATGCCACGTGTCGACGTATCATAGGCGCCTTCCATCCAATGAGTGGATGACATCTGTCCCAACGATGAGCTGACACGTGTTTCCTCCAGCCAATGATGATTTTACATGTGGAAAATCCCCATTGGTCGGGGCTTTTAATCAGTTATTGGATCCAAAACCCAACCCGATAGCTTAACGGCGTTCCGTTACGGTGGATGCCACATGTCGGTCACCCTTGACGAAAGCACTTCTGTGACACGCGATTTATCGTCATGGAAGTGGACACTTCCGTGATGATAATTTTGGTAATGTCATGGAACACTTCTACGACAGCACAGGTATGACTATCTTGATTCTGTCATAAAATCGTCATGGATGTACATGCATGAAAAAAATACGACCTACTGTGACAAACATGTATCATCACGGAAGTGTATTTTTTTTGTAGTGTGCGTCGTACACCATAAAGAAAGGTGTGTATCCGGTAGTGCGATTTGGTGTGGTCCGCAGCCCCCATAGTACGGAGTCGAGTTCCTCGACCCAGTGCGTATCTGATTCCTTCAAGGACCGCACTAGTCTGGGTTTAATGCCGCTCATTATAGGACCATTTGCTCATTCGACTTAACCGTTAGTTTGAGGGTGATAGACGGATGCATAATCGAGCTTAATGCCCATTTTGCTGCACCAAGTTTTTACCTCATCGGCTATGAAGTTCGAGCCATTATCGGTGATGATACTGTGGGGGGACACCATAGCGGTGTACAACCCCGGATATGAAATCTATCACTGGTCTGGATTCGGCCGTTTTAACTGGTTTGGCCTCTATCTATTTGGTGAATTTATCCGCCATGACAAATAGGTACATTTTCTTATGGCTTCCTCCTTTAAGGGGTCCGACCATATCAAGCCCCTAGACCGCAAAGGGCCAAGTAATGGGGATTGTTTGGAGAGCGGTAGGTGGCATATGGCTTTGGTTTGCAAAGAGCTGGAAACCGACACAATGTTGAACGAGGTCCTGTGCATGTGCTCGAGCTGTCGGCCAGTAGAAACCTGTACGGAAGGCCTTACTTACAAGGGCCCGAGCTGCGGTGTGATGGCCGCCGAGTCCAGCATGAATTTCTGCCAAAAGTTGTCGTCCTTCCTCCTCGGAGATGCACCTTTGCAGTACTCCGGTAGCGCTTTTCTTATAAAGCTCCCCCTCGTGGACCATGTAGGCTTTAGACCGCCGCACAATGCAACGTGCCTCGTTTTGGTCCTCTGGGAGTTCTTGCCTATTTAGGTAAGCCAAAAAGGGTTCTGTCCACGGGGCGATGACAGCCATAATCACGTGGGCAGAAGGTTTTATCTTGGTGGCGGAGCCTCCGATTACGTCAAAGTGTTCGGGGGCTGGTGTTGTGGCTGGATCCAGACTATTGTTGCCGGTCTCCCCTTCCCACACCACGGATGGCTTAAACATCCTTTCCAGGAAAATATTAGGTGGGACAGGGTCGCGCTTAGTGCCGATTCGGGCGAGGATATCCGCCGCTTGATTGTTTTCTCGGACCACATGGTGGAATTCGAGCCCCTCGAATCGAGCTGACATTTTGAGGGCGGCATTGTGATAAGCCGCCATTTTTGGGTCCTTTGGCATCAAAATCTCCATTTATCTGGGATATTGCAAGGTTCGAATCCCCACGCACCTCTAGGCGTTGAATGCCCATGGAGACTGCCATCCGGAGACCATGCAACAGGGCCTCATATTCGGCTACGTTGTTGGAGTCTGTGTATAATATTTGGAGTACGTATTAGACTGTATCCCCGGTTGGGGATGTTAGGACGACGCCTGCCCCCAGACCTGCCAGCATTTTAGAGCCGTCGAAGTGCATGATCCAATTGGAGTACGCGTCGTATTCTTTAGGGAGTTCGGCTTCTGTCCATTCAGCGACGAAATCGGCCAGTACTTGTGACTTAATGGCTCGCCGTGGTTTGTATGATATGTCAAACGGGAGGATCTCAATAGCCCATTTAGCAATCCGGCCCGTGGCATCGCAGTTGTTTATAATGTCGTTGAGTGGAACCTTGGAGGCCACCGTAATTGAACACTCTTGAAAGTAGTGTCATAGTTTTCGGGATGCCATGAAGACCGTGTATGCTATCTTTTGATAGTATGGGTACCAGGATTTGCATGGAGTGAGGATAGTAGATACGTAGTATACCGGCTTTTGAAGCAGGAAGTTATGTCCGTCCGTTTCTCGTTCGACGACGAGCACTGCGCTTACAACCTGGTGTGTTGCCGCTATATATAACAGCATTGGTTCGCCGATATTCGGCGCGGCCAAGATTGGGTTGCTGGCCAAGGCAGCTTTTATTTCTTCCAATCTGGCCGTAGCCGCGTTCGTCCACTCGAAGTGTTCAGTGTGCCAAAGAAGGCGATAAAGAGGTAATGCCTTTTCTCCCAATCGGGAGATAAAGCGGCTTAAGGCAGCCACGCATCCAGTTAATTTCTGGATTTGCTTGAGGTTTGTTGGGATAGCCAACTGTGACAAAGCTTGAATTTTAGCCAGATTCGCTTCAATACCTCTGTTGGAAATGATGAAGCCCAAGAGCTTTCCAGCGGTGACGGAGTAATTGACCACGGGTACCCCGAAGATGGCAAGACAATATTTCAAGACATCGGGGCTAGCAAAGCCCCTCAATCCGACTGCCCAGCTGCTCCTGCCGGCTCCCCGTCCGACTGCGCCGACCAGCCGCCTGCCGACTGCGCCAACCAGCCGCCTGCCGACTGCAGCCCGACCCGACACCGACGAGACGACCATACCGTGGACGAGACAGCTGTACCACGACGCCATCATGTACAGTGTCACTTGTCCCTGGACACTATTCATGAAGTGACCCAGGAGACAAGCATGACACCCACACCATACCCCCATGCCCACTTGTCGATGCCACTACATAGCTTAGGAAGTAAGCTAGCCATGCCTATATAAAGGGCACACATCCATCCATCCATCCAGGACACAACACACACACGCATGAGCATACACATGCTCACGGCCATGAGCCATGAGCATGGCCGGCCACTAGAGCATGCCACATACATGCATATATGAAACCAGATGCATGTGGCACTGCTTTCAGATACAGCTCCAGGAGCACTCTGTACCAAATATACTACATACAGACAGACATGCAGGAGTAGGGGTGTTATCTCTCCGGAGAGCCCCGAACCTGGGTAAACTAGCGCGTGCTACTCGCATACCCGCTCCCGGTCCTATCAGCAGTAGTCTTACCCTCACACTAAGCCCTTGTGGCATCTTCGACTCGCAAGCCCCCCGTGAGAATACCACGACAGTTGGCGTCCACCGTGGGTCGGTACAATGCTACCGTGCTGCTGCTGGTTTCGATGTCTGGGCGGGACCATTTTCGTCTTCACCGACGCGGCGTCGCGCCGTCTCTCCAGTAGCGATCGGGGGCTCGACATCGACACGCCCCCGGAGTGGCTGTGAGGGACGGCGCGTCCTCGCCGTCAGCCTCACCACCCTTGTCACCTCCGTCGCGGCGTCACTGTCGCCTTCTCCGGCCTCTCTCGAGGGCTCGACATCAACACGCCCCCGGGGCGGCCGCGAGGGACGACGCGTCCGCGTCATCGGCCTCGACACCGCTGGGCCTGCTCACGCTTGTCCCACTTGCATCTGCTTGCAAGCTAGCCAGATGCAGGTCAACTAAGGTCAAACACTACCCATACCATAGCCAGATCTCGCCTGTACACTGGCCATATACGCCATGCTCCATGGCCAACCGCCCGCCCGTTCCGCCTGTCTCATGATGTCCCGCCGCTGCGGGTTGCATCCTTTGCCCCCGTATGCTCGCGCGCGGCCCCGATGGCCTTGCTGCCTTGCCTCTGCTGCCCCGCGCCCCCGTTCACGTTCACCCCACGCGCGTGTCGCCTGGTTCGTCACCGCGCCTCCAGCAAGCACACGTGCGCGGCCCCGCTCACGGCCGGCATGCCGCCCTCGCCTGCTCCGCGCCCGCCGGCTTCTGCCACCCGGCCGGCTTCGCCTTCGCCCCATGCCATGTCCGGCTCGCTGCCGGTGCATGCCAGGCGCCTGGCCGCTTCGCGGTGTCCACCTCGCCTCTGCGCCATGCCCGTGAGGCCTTGCCTCACCTCTCCCCTCGCCATGGATCGCTCCGGCGCGAACC